>NC_091470.1:80118764-80466238 GCF_036971445.1 Narcine bancroftii
GGCAAGATGAATTTTATCATTGATGAAGGAAATGAATTTAGTTTATATTTGGAGAAGAGTAAATCCTAAAGAGAACCATTATTCATTCTATTCTTTTTGATATGATTCTTTTTCTAGAATAGACTTTTTCTTATAATCGGCTCAACTGCAAAGATGTATATTATCTGCTGAATATAAAAGTAGCATGGAGATTTAATTCTTCATTGCTAAGAAATGTTGAGTTTTGTAACTTTATAAGAGACCAAATACAGCAGTATTTAAAAATAAATATAGCTTCAGTTGATAGTAAATTTATTTTGTGGGATGCTTTAAAAGCATATTTAAGAGGACAAATTATTAGTTTTTCAACTAAAATTAAGAACCAGTATTCTAGGGAAGTTGATAAATTAGAGAAGGAGCTAGAGAATTCAGAGAAAGATGTACAGAAGGATTCAACAGAGAGGAAAAAGATACAAGTAATACATTAAAAATTGCATTATAATTCATTAGACATAAAATGGAGAAATTATAACAAAGAACTAGACAAAAATATTATGAATTGGGGGAGAGCTCACAAAGTATTTGCATGGCAATTAAAGACAAAACAGGTTTCTAGAACAATTAATGTTATTAGAAAAGATTCAAAAATTACATATAAACTTCAACATAAATGATCCTTTTAAGGAATTTTATATGAAATTGTATACCTGAGTCTGAAAATAATGATATTTTAGCTCAACTTTACCTACCTTTTTTGAATACTTGAGAACATGATGAATTGTACTCCCTTTTTGCATTTAGAGAAATTATTGATGCACTTAAATCTATGCTGAATGGAAAGTCTCCTGGTGAAGACGGATTTACAACAGAATTTTATAAAAGAAATTCCAGGATTTATTAATGCCTTTTTTAATGGATGTGTTGAAACAAGCAATGGAAGTTCATTCTTTACTAGATTCTTTTTCCAATGCAATTAGAACAGTTACTCTTAAGAAAGATGAAGATCCACTAAAAACTATGTCTTATAGACCTATTTCCTTATTAAATCTTGAATATAAAATTGTAGCTAAGGTCTTAGCAAATAGATTGGCATATTATTTACCAAGTTAATTCATTTGGATGAGGCTGTATTTATTAAATATCATTATTCTGCAGATAATTTTGCAAAATTCATTAGTTTGACTCATTTCTCAGAAGAAATCCAACTTACCAATGGTCTTATTATTTGATACTGAAAAGGCATTTGATAAGTTGGAATGGAGTCTTTTATTTAAAGTATTGGAAAAATTTAGGTTTGGACCAATCTTTATTTATTTATTTTTATTTTATTTATTTTTTTTTAATTTTTTTATTTTTGGACCAATCTTTATTAGTTGGATTAAATCTTTATATAAAAATCCTTTTTCCAGAGTCATTTTTATTAAAGGATGCCCTTTGTCCCTGGTACTATTTGTATTAGCTATTGAACCTTTAGCACAATTGATAAGACATGATGGTAATATCAAGAGTATTAGAGTTAATTCTGAAGAATTTAAGATTAATTTATTTGCTGATGATGTTTTGATTTATTTAACAGAACCACAAAATTCTTTAAAGTCATTATATGAGAGATTGAGACAATATGGACAAATATCAGGTTATAAGATTAATTGGGATAAAAGTGAGATTATGCCGTTAATTGTTGGTGATTATACTCATGTAAGAAAATTGGTCAATTTAAATGGTCAGGTCAAATTAAATATTTAGGTATTAAATTTGATAATGATTTAGATCATTTACATGTTAAATTATTTACCTTTATTTTATAAAATTAAAAATGACTTAAATAGACTTACCTACAACATTAATAGGTAAGGTTAATTGTATTAAGATGAATATTTTTCCTCGAATTCAGTATCTTTTTCAATCTATTCCTTGTAAAGTTCATCAAACATTTTTTTAAAGATTTGAATTCTATAATTAGAAAATTTCTGTGGAAAGGTAAAATGGTTAGAATATCTTTACAAAAATTGGAAATATGATTTAACAACTCCCGAACTTTCAAAATTATTATAAAGCAACACAATTGAGGTTTAGTAATAGAATGTTTGATTTGGATAATCCGTTAATATGAATTAACTGTTATTGGTGAGAAGAATATGGCACAATTTATTTATAAATGGAATACTGTTATTAATTATTAATAATAATCCACCTGAGAAGTTTAATTGAATAATGAAATAGGATCAATAATGAGATAAGTGCAAAGGGGAAAATTTCAGGTAAAATACCTTTATATCAGAATAAGCTTCTTCCTTATATTTTCAATAATCAATTTTGAAAATATGGAATCAGAAAGGAATTAAAATTGCACAAGATTGTTATGAAGCTGGTTACTTTATTTCTTTTTGAAAAATATGAAAATCCAAAGAATATTTTTTTATTATTATCAGTTTAAGACTTTATTGACTACACCATAAACAATGGTGTCAATAGGTCTCTGAATTCCTTATAAAACTCAGGGGGAAGCAGTCTTCTCCCCGAGACTTGTTTGTTTTAATGTTCACAAGGCCCATTCAATTTCCTCACTGGAAAATAGGGCATTGAATTCTGTCTTGTTCTCCTGGCAACTCAACTCTGGCAAAGAACTCCTCAATTTATTTACATCTCTTGGTTCCTCGGATTTATACAATTTCTCATAAAAAGTTTTAAAGATGTTATTTATTTCTCTTGGATTGTATGTTAGAGTCCAGCCCTGACTGAACAACATTAATCAACCTTGAAGTTTCCTCTGCTCTCAGTTGCCATGCCAAACTTTTATCACCTAGTTCATAATATATTTGCTTGGATCGCAAGAATATTTTTTTTTCCCATTCTGTATGTTTGCAGAGTGTTGTAGTTAAGTTTTTTTTATTTTCCTATTCCTGATATTTCTCATTCAATCTCAGTTTGTGATATTCTTTTTCTAATTTTTGATCTCCCATTCCAATGTCTCTACCTCAGTCAAGTATTTATTTTTAATATTTTTTGGAATACACAATTATTTGCTGCCTTAGATAGGCTTTTAGTGTGTCCCAGATTTTAAAATTATTAGTTCAGGGGCAATTTTTTTCACACAGCATAGCAATTTGACTCCTTATAAAAGTATAAATGTCTGGGTTTTTCAACAGCATAGCATTAAGATGCACCTATAAGCATTTGCCTGTTTTTCAGCCATTGTTATTTGCAAGGTCAACAATGAATGGTATGATACTAGCCTTGTTAAATATTCCAACTCAAGCACTCTTCCTTCCAAACAGGCAGTCATCAGAAAATAATCAATTCTGGCATGAGAGTGTTACGAGCCCAAAGAATCCCAAAACCCAGCAGCAATAGACATTCACTTTGACAAGTAGTTACTTAAACAAAAGTTGTTTTTAATTATCTTTAAACATGAAAACAGAATCAAACTTTAACTTATCTCTATTAACCTAACTAACCCAACTTAACCCCCTTCTAATTCTAAGCGCATGTGTATGTAATTGTGTTTAAATTTAAGAAAGTTCTTTGGTTCACAGTTCAATCTCACTTCACATTCTTCCAAGTTCACTGGTTGTAGGCAATTCTTATACTGTGCACAGAATTTAACATGTATAAAGTTTACCAGGCTTTGGTGCTTGAAAGGTAAATGTTTACCATTCAGGAAGGTTCTTGTAGGGTTTGCAGATTTTTGTTCCAGGATTTCCAGACATTGGTGACCTCAATGTCTCTCTGATGAAACTTGCCCCATCAAGGTTTTCCAGATGGTAACCTCTTTCTTTCAGGCTACCACAGAGTTCCATTCCATTTCCCTTCTTCCAAGAGAAACATCAGACAAATAGCACTTCCAGGCATCCCGCCGCTCTGGAGCTTTCTGTTTCAATTCCAACAAGCTTCCTGCTTGCTTCAGCTGTGACTGTTCAGTCTCTCTCTTCATCTTCCAACTGCTAGAAAGCCCATGTGACTTTCTCGCTTGCCACAAAACCCCCATCTTCTCCAGCAAACAATAGGAGTTAGTCTTTTGCTCCCATCTGTTGTCTTAGGTAAATAAACTTCTCAGGAGTGATCTTTCTGTGCATGTTGCAGAAAGATCAGAAGCCTTGTAAAAATGTTGAACATGGACCACCCGTCTCCAGTCAATTCATTTGATGACATCATTTCAATTAGCAGCTACTTGTGAAATGTGCATAGCATTCTCCATAGCTTCTGTAAAGTTCACTGAATATGAATTCTTCAGTATTTCAAATATGATCTGTTTTAAAATGTCTGTATGTATGCAACCCACTCTAATTTTACAATTTTCTCTCAATATTTAACTACATTACATTATCTACAGATCTATTTTTAATAAAATCAGATTGATCCATATTTAATAATTTTGGTAAATATTTAGTTAATCTATTAGCTAAAATAGTTGAGATACAATTTTATAATCTGTATTTAATAATGATATAGGTCTACAAGAAGAAGGTTGTAAAGGATCTTTTCTTTTTTAGAATAACTGTTACTGATGCGGTTTTAAAAGATTCTGGCAGATCATCTGACTCTCTCATATGATCTAATACTCTCATTAATACAGGAGTTAACAATTCCTTAAATTCTTTATAAAAGTCTGGGGGAGGGGAACCATCTTCTCCCGAGGCTGTATTGTTTTGTATTGACATCCCAACCTCATACACTTCTATCTCAGAAAAAGGATTAGATAACTCTAATATTGCAACCATATTTAATGTAGGTAATTTAACTTGTAATAATTATTTCTCTTTTTCATCCTTCAGAGATTCTGATTGATGTAATTTTTTAATTAAAAATTCTTAAAATTATATTTTATTTCTTACATCTCATAGGTGATTTGACCAGTTTCCTTCTTTGTTGCAATTATTGTTCTTGATACTTGTTCATATTTTAATTGCCATGCTAAAATTTTATGAGCTCTTTCACCTAATTCATAATACTTCTGTCATGTTCTCATTATATCTTTTTCTACTTTATAAGTTTGTATTATATTAAATCTTATTTTTTTAATTCCAATAATCTTTTATTCTCTTCATTTTTTTGGATATGCAATTTCTTCTCTAAATTTAATATTTCCTTTTCCTATTTGTCTACCTCTTTCATATGTTCTTTCTTTATCTTAGAAGTATATCTTATTATTTGACCTCTTAAATATGCCTTTATAGAATCCCATATAATAAATTTGTTCATTACTGATTTTTCATTAATTTCTAGAAAAAAATGTTATCTGTTGTCTCATAAAAATCACAAAAATATTTTCTCTTTAATAATATATTAAATCTCCATCTTGAACTTCCACCAAAGCAATTAAGAAAATTAAAGGTAAATGATCTGTTAAAATTCTCGCTTAATATTCAACCTTTCAAACTCTAGCTTGTATTCGTGCAGTGACTATAAATATATCTATATGTAAAAATGTTTTGTGTCTAAAAGAATAAAAATAAGTCTCTATCACTTGAATGACTTATTCTCCAAATATCTACAAGTGCCATATCTTTCCTTAGACCTGATCTATCTAATCTTGGATCAAAGGTAAAATTAAAATCTCCCCCTTCTAATATTTTTCCTTTTGCACTTGCTAATTGCATAAATAAATCTTGTATAAATTTTCCATCATCTACATTTGGTGCAAACACATTCAATAAAGTCCAATATTCTGAATAAATTTAACAATTAACCGTTACATAAATTCCCACTGTATCTATCGTTGTACCTAATATTTTAACAGGTCATTTTTTAAGTATTTATATTGCCACACTTCTAGCTTTTGAATTAAATGAAGGTGCCAATACCTATCAAACCCAATTTCTTTTCAACTTTTTATGCTTTTTCCGTCAAATGAGTTTCTTGTAAAAAAGCCATATTTACTTTTTTTCATATACATGAATAACTTTTTTCTGTTTCATTGGGTTCTGTATTCCATTTATATTGATACTAGTAAAATTCAAATTTCCTGCTATCAAGTACCTTTATAAAATCCTTTGTCCATCCACCACTCCTTTTCCAGACCTCCCACTCTCATAGTATTAACAACATATCTCATAATATTCTTGATCGATCTAGGTGTACAATGGAAAAGAGGAATAAAAATAGAGAAGAAACCCCCCTCAAGGCGCATGATGTTTTTACATTTACAAAAACCTGATCTATATGAGATGTAGTTGAAACCACACTTGTTCGCATGATTCCGTAGTAGTCAGCTCTATTTTCCCAACTAACTAGCTTGAAACGCAATACAGTCCCCTGTTGCATTATGACTATACATTCTTAAGTCATTAATGGCTCTTTTAAAGATATACAGATCACTTATAGGTTAAAACCATCCTCCCAATTAAACTCTCTCAAAATTTTCAGTTACATCTTAACTTATTCAGTCATAAATTTTTTTCAAGTGTCAACAATCACCTGCCTCTCTCTTTCTGGCAATGAATCAGCATAAACCTTTACCTTATTAGGCTCTGTTAAAAAAACCTGTTTTTCCTGCCTGGAACAAAAGCTTTCAAAACTGCCAGGTACTTACTGGAGTCAAGTGATGGAGTAGTGGCCGGTAGTTGAATACCAGCCCTCTCCAGAAAAGAAGGAAAAAAGTGAGGAAAAAACAAAGCCCCAGACACACAAATCACAACAAATAAAAAATAAAGGTGTGGAGGAAATGGCACCAAAGAAAGAAAAGCCAAAAACAGCAGGAAGAAAAGAAGAAAGAAATATGCTGGAAGAGAAAGGTGAAGGCCTTACCTGTACGAAAAAGCAGGGACCCGCCATGGAAAGAGGAGCCCACTCCCCGAGGTCAGTGGAAACCCCGCAGGGTCATGACCCACCAAACGCAGGACTGCAAAGATGGCTCACAGAGCCAAACAGAGGTGAGGAATCGCGCATGCGCGATGCGCACGACAAAGACAACACCAACAGGAGGGGGGACCAGCTGTGAAGTGGATCTCTACAGAACAAACAGCTGAAAAAGACTCAACAGCAGGGCTCCCAGTGGGAAGATACAGAAAATAATGGGAAAGAGAGTGGTAATAATGAAAAAAGGAAACCAGAGACACAACAGATAACCAGCCCAGAAGAAGAGGACCAACATCAAGACACCATTAAAAAAAATACCCAATAAACTGAGACAAACAGCCCAACAAGAAAGTCAGAAGAGACACAGATACAAGGAAGAGAAATAGAAGACACAAACCCTAGAGCAGACACAGAAGAAGAGGGAGAACATCAAGCTCTGCACAGAGAAATAGAAGATAAAATGAATGGAAGAAAGGCTATAAATTTATGTTAAGATATCCAGTGGTGCTTAAAATAGTTATCCCGGGGCAGCAAAGCAGACTGTTCTCGGATCCGGAGGAAGCATGAGAATTTGCAGAATGCCTGCAAAACAGAAAGAGATATGAAGAGATGTAACAGGAACAAAGAATGACGACAAACTTCATATAAAGAAGAAAAATAATGTATAAGTAAGAACTAAGGAGGGGAAGAAAAGGGAAGAAAGGAAGTAAGGGGGGAATAAAGGGGGTGAGCTTTGTTATATGTGAAGATAAAAATCTTTTCTGGAGGGGGTTGGGTGGGAAAGAATAACAGTCACTGCGAAATCAGTTGACGCTTATGAGCGGCTTCGCAATCCAAATGGAGAGGGGAGTTGTGGTTGCCTGGCAAGGGACAAGGGGCAACTCAGAGAGGGGGGGGGGACATTTAAGGTAAAGGGAATTTTAATTGTGGGAATAGTGGAAATATTTTATGTTTTAGAAGTGTTGTCTTACAGTGCATTAAAAAAAAACAGAAATGGATATGGAGGAAAGGTGGTGATGAGGAAGCGGAAATGAGAGGTAAACAAAGTATGAAATGGCCATTTAGAACTATATGACTATAAATATTAACAGAATACATAACCAAATCAAAAGGAAAAGGCTGTTAAATTTACTGAAGAAAGAAAAAATTGATATAGCATTTGTGAAGGAAACACATCTAACTGAAGTGGAACATAAGAAATTAAGGAGAGACTGGGTAGGCAGCATCATACAATTCAAAAGCCAGAGGAGTAGCTATATTAATCAATAAAAATGTACCAATCAAAATAGAGGAGGTGTCAGCAGTGTCAGATATATTCAGAATTTTGGAATTTGCTCAATGTATATGCACCTAATGAAGAGGATCAAAAATTTATGCAAGATATCTTTTTGAAGATTGCAGATACGCAGGGGAATATACTGATAGGAGGGGACTTTAACCTTAATTTGGACTCAAAGATGGATACAACTGGAAAAAAGACTAGCAGAAAGAACAAAGTAACCAAATTTATGGTTAAATTGATGCAGGAAATGCAACTTTTCGATATATGGAGGAGACAACACCCAAAGGAGAAGGAATACTCACATTATTCGGATAGAGATAAAACATACTCAAGGATAGACCTGTTCCTGTTGTCAGCCTACATCCAAGGGAGAGTTTAAAAAAAAATGGAATATAAAGCTAGATTGTTATCGGATCACTCACCTCTGTTATTAGCAATAGAGCTGGAGGACATCCCACCGAGAACATATAGATGGAGATTAAACTCCATGCTACTTAAAAGACAGGATTTTAGAGAATTCATTGAGCACCAAATTAAAATGTACTTTGAAATAAATACAGAATCAGTGAAAGATAAATTTATACTATGGGATGCAATGAAAGCTTTCATCAAAGGGGCAGATAATAAGTTATGTAACTAAGATGAAGAAGGACTACAATCATGAAATAGAACAGCTGGAAAGGGAAATAGCAAGTACAGAAAAAGAATTAGCAACAAGGGAAGATACAACAAAAAGAAGAGAATTGGCGGACAAAAATGTAAAATACAAAACACTACAAACGTACAAGGTGGATAAGAACATAATGAAGGCAAAGCAGAAGTATTATGAGCTAGGAGAATAAATGCATAAAATACTAGCTTGGGGGCTTAAAACAGAACAAGCTAAAAGAATGGTATTGACATCAAGGAAAAAGGTCAAACAAATTACATATAACCAAAAAGAGATCAATGAAAACTTCAAGGAATTCAACAAGCAATTATATTGAATTGAGAACGAAGGGAAAGAAGACAAAATAGATGAGTTTCTAGATAAAATTGAACTACCGAAATTGCAAGAAGAGGAGCAAAACAAATTAATAAAATCATTTGAAATAGAATAAATACAGGATATATTAAAAAAAACCTACCAAACAATAAAACGCTGGGAGAGGACGGACTCCCAATAGAATTCTATAAAACATTTAAAGACTTATTAATTCCTCCTCTCCTGGAAGTAATGAACCAGATTGAAGAAATACAAAACATGCAAGATTCATGCAAACAGCAATAATTACAGTAATACCAAAGATGGGGAAAGATCCACTAACACCAGCATCGTATAGACCAATATCTCTACTCAACTCAGATTATAAGGTAATAGCTAAACTATTAGCAAACAGTTTGGCCGACTGTGTACCAAAAATAGTTAAAACTAGATCAAACTGGTTTTATTAAGAAAAGACGAACAACGGACAATATCTGTAAGTTCATTAATTTAATCCATGCAGTACAAGGAAACAAGATGCCAACAGTGGATGTTGCTTTAGATGCAGAGAAAGCCTTTGACAGAGTAGAATGGAATTATTTATTCAAAGTACTACAGAGGTTCAACCTACCAGAGAAATATATTAGTTGGATTAAAGCATTATATAAGGGACCATTGGCGAAGGTGACAGTAAATGGATATATAATAGAACCAATTTAAATTAAGCAGGTCAACTAGGAAGGGATGTCCACTATCTCCCTCACTGTTCGCGTTAGCTATAGAACCCTTGGTAGAACTGATAAGAACAGAAAATAAAATAAGAGGGATAAAAATAAAAGAGAAGGAATATAAAATCAGTCTATTTGCAGATTACATCATAGTATACTTAACAGAACCAGAATTATCAATAAAAGAATTATGTAAGAAATTGAAGGAATATGGAGAAGTATCGGGGTACAAGATCAACATAAATAAAAGTGAAGCTATGCCAATGAATAATGCAGATTTCACAAAGTTTAAGAAAGAATCACCATTTAAATGGCAAACACAAGCAATCCAATACCTAGGTATTCAACTAGATAATAATCTAGGCCATCTATACAAATTAAATTATCAGCCATTAATGAAGAAATTACAAGATGACTTAGAACATTGGAAAGATTTACCACTAACACTGATAGGAAGGGTAAATTGCATTAAAATGAATATCTTCCCAAGGATAAAATATCTATTTCAATCGTTACCAATTCACCTAACAGAGAAATTCTTCAAGGAGCTAAAGAAAATAATACGGAAATTCTTATGGAAAGGGGGGAAACCGAGGATAGCACGATAAATTAACAGAATGGTACAAACAAGGCGGCTTACAACTACCAAACTTTAAGAATTATTATAGAGCCGCACAATTAAGATACCTATCAGATTTTTATCAAACAAGGGAAAAACCAGATTGGACCAGATTAGAGCTAGATAAAATAGGGGAAAAGGTACCTGAACATATACTATATGTGGGATGAAAGGCTGGTGCAACATAGGAATTCACCAGTACTGTATCATCTGCTCAACATTTTGAAGAAGATTCACATAGAAAGGAAAAAAAAAACAAATTATCAACTACCAAAATTAATATTGACGCAAAATCAACCAATCCCTTTCACAATAGATTACCTTTCCTTCAGAGAATGGGAGAGAAAAGGGATCAAAAGAATAGAAAACTGCTTTTCAGGAAATAAATTATTATCTTTTGAACAAATGAAGTACAAATATGGTATAACTCATGTTACAATGTTTGCATACCACCAACTGAAAACCTACTTGAAGGACAAATTGGGAAGCAGTCTGAGGTTACCAGAAGGAAGCAGGTTTGAATATGTGATTACAGACAAAATGATAATTAAAAGATTTATAACAAACATGTACATCAATCTGCAAGAGAAAGAGAACGATGAAATAAGCTGTAAACCCAAACAAAAGTGGGAACAAGATCTAAACATAAAGATAAAGAATGAAACATGGGAAAAGCTATGGACCGGAACTATGAGAAATACAATAAACACAAAGTTATGCATGAAACAATATAATTGGTTACACAGGCTATACACCACGCCCCATAAGTTAAATAAATGGGACCCAACGGTATCAGATAGATGTTTTTGCTGTAAGAAGGAAACAGGAACAACAGTACATGCAATTTGGGCATGTGAGAAAGTGGAAATGTTTTAGGAAGATCTAAATCAGGTATTAAATAAAATCACAAAAAATAACATACCAAAAAATCTTTCTTCTAAGTAATATAAGATTTGGATGAAGCACAAAAAAGATTTATTATGATAGCCTTAGCTGTAGCAAAAAAATGCATAATGTCAACCTGGAAATCAGAAGATAGCCTGAGAATACAGCAATGGTACATAGAAATGAATAAATGTATTCCATTGGAAAAAATAACATATAATTTAAGAAATAACATCACAGTATTCGAACAAATTTGGGAACCGTACATGGAATACAACAGAGAAGTCCTACCGCGGACCACGACCTAAAATGACAGAATGAGAAGACGACGAAATGAACTGACCCAGTGTGTAAAAGTAGATGACACAATTTTCTTGTTTATTTTCATTGTGTGATGACATTGTTTAATGGGTTTAATGTATCCCATATGTTGAACGTTTAGTGGGTGGGAAGGAGGGAGGGAAGGAAGGGGGGAAAGGGGAGAAAATGACACTGTGTTTATTCAAGAGGGAAATGTTTATGTGTATTTTGGTCAATATGGTTCATAGTGTGAAAAATAAAATTAAAAATAAAAACAAAAAACTGCCAGATACTTCAAGACAAAGGCATAGCCTTTTTTCCATAATACATTTTTAACTGTGTTAAATTATTTTCTCTTTTTTAAACAAATCAAAACTTATATCAGGGTAAATTTTACCCTGATATAATTCTCATTATAAATCAAAGGTGCCTGTTTTGCTTGTTTAGCCGTCAGTTTCAAGATCTTCTCTCTTTCTTTGTAATGAAATTTAACCATTATCGGATGAGGTCTCTGATCTGGTTGTGGCTTTGGTCTATGTGCTCTCTCAATCTCAGTGTCTCCTTAAATTAATTTAACCTCAAAGATTCCAGAATCCAATGCTGTAAAAACTTCTTAATTTCCTGTCCTTCATCACCTTCTTTAAGTTCAACAATCTTTATTATTCCTTCTAATAAAATGTTCCAAAATGTCAATTTTTTTTGCATTAATTGATCTTTTGTTGCAGCCACTTCTACCTTCTTCATTTGTTCCTTAATGCCTTGAATTTCAAATTCATTTCCTTTAATTTTTTTCCAGAACTTCAAATCTTTTGTCCTTCTGCTGCATCATTTTTTCCACATTCCTTTTAAAATGCTTGTTGTCATCAGTTGAAAGGACTGAAAAGTCCATTTTAAAATGGAACTGAAAGACACATCTTTTATTGAAAATAATAGTACTGAACCATCTTATTTTCACTGTTGAAAGAAAAAAAAAACATTGTGCTTTATATGAAGAGCTCTGAAAAGAGAAAGATGGTAAGGAAAGCAGCAAGGTGGGAACTCCGACTTTTGGGAAGGGGAGGGGAAGATGGCACCAGGAGAGGAGCAGTTTTAAAAGATGGTGCCAAAAGGAGGGTTTCTTCTTCTTCGGAAGAACCCACGGGCTTTTTTTTGCAGGCTTCTGGGTACTAATGCCAACGTCACTGTCAAAGCTCAGGACGTGTGTGTTTCTTAAAGGAGAAATGTATGCGTTGGAAATGTCTTTTAATCAGGAAATGTTATGACAGTATTTAGAAAATTGGGAAGATATTGTTATAAAATATTTGTGCAAAAAATGATATGGATAAAACACTAAAATTTATTGGTCTTATTAATGGGATAAATGGGTGGTGAAGAGGAAGAGGGTCTTGGCATACTTAAAGAAATTTTTGCAGGAAACATCAAATTGGAATACGATAAATTAAAAAGAGGATGGGTGGGTGTAATGGAAAGGCTGCGGCAATCACATGGCGGCCTGCTGCGCTCCTATTTGGAGGACACATTGCATGTCAAATCAAGGTCAAGACTCAGCCCAAGCCATCAAGGTTACCTTGCGATTGGCCCACCTAAATCACCAGGTGCTGGAGTCCAGACAGCCTGCCTGGACTCAGCCCTAACCTTTACCCAATTGACCCAGGTGAATTACTGGCAGGTAAGACCAGAACTAGGGGACACAATCTCAAGATTCAGCGTAGTAGATTTAAGATGAGGGAAAATAATTTTTCCCCCAGAGTCGTGAATCTGTAGAATACTCTGCCCAGGGAAGAAATTGAGGCTACTTCATTAAACATATTTCGGGTTCATTTAGATAGATTTTTACATAAAAATGGAATTCAGGGATATGGTGAAAAGGCAGAAAGGTGTAGTTGAGTCAATGATCAGATCAGCCATGGTGAATGGTGGAGCAGGCTCAATGGACCGGTAGCCTACTTCTCCTCCTATTTCTTACATTTCAATAGTGCCATAGTAAAATGTTGGAATAATTTATATTTAGGGGACAAAAGAAACGTTCAAGAGTCTGATAGCGAATGAAAAAAATTGTTTATGAACCTAGAGGGACTGGACTTCATATTTCTACACATTCTTCCCAAATGGCAGAGGGTGCAAAGAGCTTCTAACCAGGATGAAGATGGTCCTTTATGATTTTGGGAACCTTCTTGAAGTAGCAACTCACAAAGATGATATCAATGTTTGTGATGGACAGCTACATTTCCTACTGTGTTCCTTGGCATTCATATTCCCAAACCAGGTTATGATATAAACCATTAGTATGCCTGTAGAGGTTTGATAGAGTATTTGACAACTTGCCAAATCTCTTCAGACTTCTTATAAAGTGGAGGAGTTAGTGTGCTTCACAGTTGTCTCAATGTGCTGCCTCCAAAAGAAGTCCCTCATGTGGACTTCCAGGAATTTGAAGGTACTAGAAGTAAAACACAAAAGTCTGCAGACACAGTGGTTGAAGTATCAACACAATTTTGGAGAAACTCTGCTAGTCAAAGTGTTCTTTATGTAGCAAAGATACATATCTGTGATGAAGGGCTCAAGCCCAAAACGTTGGTTATGTATCTTCATCTTTGCTACATAAAGTACATTGTTCAGCCAGCTAAGTTTCTCCAGCATTGTGGTTTTACTTCAAGGTACTAACCCTCTCCACTTCCTTCCATTCATGCGAACAGAAGCGTGGCCACTCAGACTCCCCTACCCAAAATCTAGATGTTCATTGATATTGTTGACATTTAGAGCAAGTTTGTTGTTCTAGCATCATCAACCAGATTCTCAATCTCCATCCTGTTTTCTGACTCATCGTTGTCCATTATTCAGCCAACTACTGTGGTGTGAGTAAATTTATAGTTTACATTGTGCTGAATTTGGCTACACAAGCATGAGTATTTATTTTCAAGACTTCATGAAAATATTTTCAATAATTTTACCATAAGGAACATTCCTAGAAGTCTATTTAAAGAGGAAAAGAGATGACAAATACATTTAGGAAGAGAATTCAAGATTCTCCACCATTATTATAGTTCAAAGCACAAAGAAGTCACACCCTAAATATGGGCTTGAAAAACGACCAGAGTTTCCACAGAGAAGATTGCAAAGATTAAGTCAAATGAAGCTAAGCATAGTTTCAAAGAGAAAGGTGAAGAATCAAAAATCCTATGCAGTGGAATGGGTGTCAATGAAGTTATCCCACAAATTGCTTAAATTATTCATTGTGGCGGCCCCTTGCAACCCCCTCGGGTACTCACAAAATGAAGGATAAACTTGACAATCCAGCAGGCTACACAAGGATTTTTTTTTTCATTTGCTACTTGGCATTGTTAGATATTCTACACTTTGCAAAATAACAAACAAGGACATGAACTGGCAAATAAGAATATACATTCTGCAGACACAGCAGTGTTTAGTCTTTAACAAGTTTTTAAAGCAGTTTATTTTCCCTAAAACAACTAAAGTCTCCATAATTATGATCCACCAATGTCATCAAAGTAAGTTGTTAAGTGTTCCCCTTATTGTGTTATTCTTTTTTTAAAAAAAAACAAAGTAAAATCAACAATCTAAGTCTTGACTTAACAGAGAAATAGTTCACAATGTGTTTAATTCTTCAATTTATTACTGTCAAAGCAGCAGTTATTAGCTGGATATATTACCACCATTACTACTAGATAACCCAAGACCTAAAGAATCAGAATAATAAGGTGATAAATTAAACTCAGTTTTCAAGAACAACCACATGCTGTTCTACTCCCCTGCTCCTTCCTCATGTCCTTCCAAGTGTTTCTCTTTTGTACATTTGTCATAGTCATACACCATGAAACTAGGTCCTTCAGCATACAGACCCCACAAAAATAATTAAGCACCCATTTACATTGATGCTACATTAAACAAATTCTACCAGGAACCTATGCACTAGTGACAATTCACAGTGACCAATTAACCTACCAAGTCTCACAATTTTGTAATGTGAGAGGAAACATTTTCATCAAATCACTTTGCCTTCAAAAAATGAAGTCATCTCATCCTTGATTGACATTTTCTAGCTGGAAGAAAATATATAATTCTATAATTTTATCCACACCTTCTTCTATTTGGGCCAACTTAATCTATGGAATAATCCACATAAACTGCTCATGAGCTAATGCCTTCACATTCATTTCCCATTATGATATTTCTGTTTTTGCAATAGTTACTGTTGACAGTATACCTCACTGTTTCTATCTAATACCAACTTCAAAAAATTCAACCTCATTCATGTATGCTCCTTTTATTTTTCTGAAAATAACAAAACAGTTCCTGTAATGTCCAAGGCAAGTTTGTAGATAATACTTAGTTCCATATTTGAGGTAAAATTATGAACTTGCCACTCATTGTTGCTTTCAAAATATGGAACATTCAATTGGGATCATAAATTCTCCTAGCTGGATTTAGGAAAATGCAATAAAAGATTTTGTAAGTTGAAAACAAAAAGATTGGGTGGAATTGAGCTAGATCCAGTCCACTTTTTATGTGTGCCATTAATATTTCAACAGCTGCATGTAGAATACAGATTTAATGTATTTCCAATGTGATTTTGAACATGAGGGACTTCCCTAGGAGATGGACAGTATGAGAACAAGAGAAAGAATTAATATCTAAAAGATGACCAAAGCATCTTTTTTATGCACTGCACATTCATTTCTAGTCCTGAATTTTTCTATGTGATTCTTGAATAAAATACAAGAGTCCAGGGTAGAAGTAAAAATACCTCAATTTCAAGAATAAAACTAAATCAGTATACAATACTGAAGTTTGTCAAAATTGGTGTTGGCACCTTATTACAATAATATAAAACAAGCATTAAGATTTAAGTATTACTCAGTAAATAATGCAATCCCCATATCAACTACAATCCTCTACCTGCCTGCATCATAGTGCTAACTTGTTGATGCCTTGACAAAATATTTTTGGACTACTGTATCTTCATTGCTTCGCAAGCCTATGATGCTTTAGATAATGGCAGATTTTAAAATTTTGCCCATGATATCCAGTGGTGCAGGAATGCCAAGACCATTCTGATTAGAGGAATTATGCCAAGTTTATTTTCCCATTTATTTTCACTCTTTTTAACTGCTTTGTGAAGGCAGAACCAAATAAGTAGTGGGACATAATGAAATAAGAGAGTCAAGCAGTTTTCTCCAGCACATATTTAAGAGAGGGGAAGCCCAAGCCGAGTGGCCCAGTGTGTGTGAGTGGTTGAGGCTTTAGCTCACAAGGCTTCGGAAAGCAGAGGCTGAGGATGTGCTTCTTCTGGTAAGGCAAGATCTTTGCATATTAACAAAGAATAAATCATGGAGATGGCAACTGGGGAAGTGAAATGCTTGAATTGCAGGATATGGGAAATCTGGAGAGCACAATCCCAGACTACTATACCTGTAAGATGTGCATCCAGCTTCAGCTCTTTACAGAGTTCTGGAGCTGGATGAACTCTAGATCATTTGGGAGGGAGAAGAGGTGAGACAGGAGCTATACGGAGACAGTCACCCCCAAAAGGAAGGAAACAGGTAGCTGAGTGACTGAGGAGAGGGAAGGAAAAATAGGCAGTCAGCACAGAGCACTCCTGTGGCCATAACCCTCAATAATAAGCATACCATTCTGGATACTGTTGGGAGGGGTGATCTATCAGGGACAAGTTGTAGTAGTCAAATCTCTGGCACAGAGTCTGGCCCTTTGTCTAAGGCAGGAGAAGAGGAGAGCTATATTATTGGCGAATCAATAGTCAGGCCAACAGATAGAGAACAAGATTAAGACTCCCAGATAATATGTTGCCTCCCAAGTGCCAGGGTCAAGGCCATCTCTGATTGAGTCCACAGCATTATGAAATATAAGCAGCCAGATGTCGAGGACAACATTGTACCAATGACATAGATAGGAGTAGAGCTGAGGTCCTGAAGAGGGTGAGGAAGGAAGATGAAAAGCATAATCTCAAGGGTAATAATCTCAGGATGCTCCCCACGTCATATGCCAGTGAAGATAGGAATAAGAAATCGTGGCAGATGAATAAGTGGCTGAAGATTGATGCAGGAAGCAGGGATTCAGATTTGTGGATCAGACCTGTACAAAAAGGACAGACTGAAATGGAGAGGAACCAATGACCTGGCAGGCAGGTTTGGTGGAGCATTTGGTGAGAGTTTAAACTAGTTTTGAAGGGGGATGGGAACTAGAATACAGAGAACAGGAGAACAAGGAGTATTAGAAATAAAGGAGATGAATTATGATGTTGTGGCCACCACAGAGATTTAGCTGGTGAAAGGACCCCAGTAACTGGGGTCTACGTGTTTTAAAAGGAATAGAATGAGAGATAAGGAGGGGGGAGAAGTAACATTACTGATCAGGTATAATATGATTATAGAAAGGGAGGATGCTGTAGAGAGAATGTCTACTGAGTCAGTGTGGGTGGAAGTCAGAAATTGGAAGAGAACAATCACTGAATTGGGAATAGAGTATAGGCCCCTAAATAGCCTTTGGGATACAGAGGAAGATAAGCAGACTGATTTTGGAATGGTGCAGAAATTACAGGGTTGTTGTTATGATGGACTTCAACTTCCCAAATATTGACTGGCAAAAGGGATAGATGGGGCAGAATTTGTCAGGTGTGTTCAAGGATCCTAACATAGGATTTGGACCAGCCAATTAAAGGAGAGGCCATACTGGATCTATTACTTGGTAATGAACCTGGTCAGGTGGTAGACCGCGCGGAGCAGAAGCATTCTGGTGATAGTGACCACAACTCCCTGAGCTTTAGCATAGTTATGGATAATGATAAAAGCAGACAAAAAGATAAAGTGTTTAATTAGGAAAGGACTAATTAGAATAGGATGAGGGAGGAACTAGGGAGAGAAAATTAAGAACTGATGTTCATGGGAGAAAGGACAGGAGTAATGTATAGGATGTTTAGGGACTACTTGCACAGGGTTTTGGATAGATTTGTCCCACTGAGACAGGGAAAAGAGGTAAGAAATAGGGAACAGTGGTTGACAAAACAGTTTAGTAAACTAGTTAAAGGAAGAAGGAAGCATATATTAGATTTAGGAAGCAAAAAAGCAGGAAGAGCTCATGAGAATTACATTGAAGCCAGGAAGGAACTTAAGAAAGGACTTAGGAGAGGTCAGAGAGCATGAGAAGGCCTTAGCAAATAAGATTAAGGAGAACCGCAAGGCGTTTTATGTGTATGTGAGGAACAGCAGGATGTCGAGAAAGTAGAGTCGCTTCTGGATAAAGGAGGCAACATGTGCCTGGAGGCAGAGGACATTGAGGAGGCCCTAAATTAATACCTTGCTTCAGCAATCACCAGAAAAAGGACCTTGGTCAAGGTGGTCAGAATAGAACAAGCTTGTATGCTGGATCATGTTGAGGTTGAGAAAGAGAAAGAGCTGTATTTAAGATTGACAAGTGTCTGGGGCCAGATGAAATACCCCAGGTTTCTGTGGGATTTGGGAAAAAGATATTGCTGGAGCATTGGCTAGGATCTTTGCATCCTCTTTGGCCACAGGGTGCTAACAATTGGAGAATGGCAAATATGGTCCCCTTGTTTAAAAACAAAGGGATAAGTAGAATCCTCGGAATTAGAAAGTGACTCTTACGTCAGTGTTGTGCAAACTATTGGAGAGGATTGTTAAGGTCAGGATTTATGAGCATTTAAAGTACAGTCTTCTCAGGGATAGTCAGCATGGTTTTGTGAGGGGAAGGTCATGCCTCACAAGCTTAATTGAGTTCTTTAATAAGGTTACAAAACAAATTAATGAATATAGGGCAGTAGATGTGGTGTATATGGATTTTAAAAAGGCATTTGATAAGGTCCCCCATGAGAGACACATTCAGAGTTATGAGGCATGGAATCCCAGGAACCTTGCTTGTGTGGATTCAGAATTGGTTTGCCTGTAGAAAGCAAAGTGTAGTAGCAACAGGAAGTATTCTGCCTAGTGGTCAGTGACTAGTGGAGTTTCACGGGGATCTGTTCTTGGACCCCCTACTCTGTGATTTTTATAAATGATCTGGATAAAGAAGTGGAAGGATGGGTCAGTAAGTTTGCATATGATATGAAGAGTGGAGCACTTGTGGATAGTGTTGAGGTAACAAAAGGATTACAAAAGGATATAGATAGAATGCAGAGTTGGGCAGAAAAATGGAATGTGGCAGCCCACTCACTGATAGGCATCCCGGTTCACAAGATGGCAGTCAAACATGGCGATCCTGCAAGGACCACACCAACTAAATGGCCTTTCTCCCCAGGTTTCAGCCATGTAGTGGGAAACAACTAGCACTGGAATGCAAACCAATTGGCAGCCAGCAAGCACACAAGATCATTTCCACCGCAAGTGGTGGGACAACTAGGCCCAGCAGGCCTACATAAGGCAGGGAAATCATTCAATAAAGCAGTACAAACTGGTGTGTCTGTGTGAGTGAGTGTGTGTGTGTGTCTTACTTCAGCATCCTGCTGTACCACATGCTACTTTGGTGACCCCAATTGGTCCAAACAGCGTTTTGGAACCAACAATGGAAAATCAAGCAACACTCCACACTGTTTTGCTGAAACTGCCAACATTCTGGCCTTCGTAGCCACTGATGTGGTTCAAGCAGGCTGAGGCCCAGTTCCAGCTACAACTGGTCACAACTGATGCCACGAGGTACTACTTGTGATAGTACAGATCTATCACCAATGTACATAGTGTATATAGCTACTGCATCTAGACTGTGCTTACAGCGATTGGTTGAGAGCTAAGTCACACCTATTGTCTGGGCCTTAAAGGGTTGTGTCCCTAGCCAGGTCGGATCATTCCGGACTGGTCGGCCACCTGTGAAGAGTTCCTGTCTTTTGCTAATAAAAGCCTTGGTTTGGATCAACAAGTCTTTGATTCTTTCAACGAGCTCTACACTACTACATGGTGAGGATTGTTGATTTCCTCCGGCAGCCTCTGGAGCAAAGCAAATATGTAGCCCCAATTGTTGCATATGGACTGTTTGGGAGACAGGGTCCCTTCCAACCTCATAAGCAACATGTTAGTTTTAACTGATGGGCACAAATTTTGCCTGCTCTTTGAGTAGATCCTCCTGCAGTTACTACAGGAGGATATCTGGCAGTTGTTCGCCAAGGAGGATTGCAGCGGCCCCAGGAAGGTTGCAGCACGTGCGGACATGCTCTGGGGAGCAAAAAGAGACACCAGCGTCATAATGTGAAAGTCACAAGGCTTCGCGTTCAGCGGACGACTAGACAACCACAGCCGATCAACAAGCCAACGAACCACCCGGTAAGCAGTGGAGCTTCCATCACCAGTGGTGGGGTTTGGAAGCCCATCGATGCCACCGCACCCCGCGCACGTTCCAGGGAAACACCACAACCAATATTAGTGACTGTGGGAGCAAACCAACGTGAAAGCCTCCTCCATATGTGGGACTCCCTATTGGGGTGACAGTTCCTAGTAGACACAGAGGCTGAGATCAGACCCTGTCCCAGGGAGACGATTACATGCCCTGGCTCAGGCACACCAGTCAGACCCCGACATTCCTGCGTACAGGATGGCAGTTATGTGACTCAAGCTAGAAGATGTCTGCATTGGCCCCGGTGACCTGACCCTCCTGTGTGACATTTTGACTAGCAAGCCTCACCCCATTGTCCCAGTGGCTTGGAGATGACCAGTACACAACCTAGTGCTTCCAGCCATCAGGACCACCATCTCTGCAAACAGATCAGTCAATGGGCCAAAACCTGCACACACTGCCAGTTGTCAAAGGTTCAGACACATATCAAAGCGCACCCCACCCCCCTCACCATTTGAGCCAGAACAACGGAGGTTCAGTCAAGTGCATATAGACATTATAAGACCTTTGCTGGTATCACGGGGGCACGGTACCTGTTGGCAATGGCAGACAGCTTCACAAGATGGCCAGAGGCTATCCTGCTGGCAGAAACCTCAACAGAGGCCTGCACAGAGCTCCTATAAATGCATGGATGGCATGGTTTGGAGTCCCAGAGCACCTAACATCAGACAGGGGTGCACAATTCACCTCAGGGCAGTCCTGGCCAGCCTCCTAGGGACCCAGCTCCACCATATCATGGCATACCATCCCCAGGCCAACAGGTTGGCGAATAGGTTCTACAGGCACTTAAAGGCTACCTTGATGGCCCAGTTCAAGGGAATGAATTAGTCTGATTGGGTCTTCCTGGGGATCTGTACTGCACCAAAGGAGAATTTCAACACCTCAGCTATGGAAATGGTGTAGCGCACACCCTTAGTTATCCCCAGGGAATTGTTGGCAGCTGCTAGGGACACAGACAAACCACCAGCGGCCACCCTTGACAGTCTAAGGGAACAACTAGGCACGCTGGCACCAGCACAACCCTCACCGTACAGTCAGTCCAAAACATTCGTCCCCAGGGACCTGGAAAGTTGCAAGTACATCTTTGTACAATGGGGAGCACACCCTGGCGCCACTGCAGCAGCCTTATTAGGGGCCCTACCAGATGATCAGACACAACGGGACTACATGTGTGCTCAATATTGGCAGCAAGAAAGAGAAATTTACTATTGACCACCTTAGACTAGATATTTGGACACCAGTCAACAGATCACACCATCACCTCCGCGCTGCAGAAGCAGGCCGCTCGAAACCAGAAACAGTGCCCGGATCGCCAGTTCTGGAGGGTGATCATGTGGGAGGCCTGCTACCCAATAGGCGCCACGGCACACAAGATGGCAGTCAAAAATGGCGATCCCGCAAGGACCACACCAACCAAATGGCCTTTCACCCAGGGCCACGCAGCAGGAAACGACGAGCACTGGTGGGAATGCCGACCAATCAGTGGCCGGCAATCCCATGATGTCATTTCTGCCAGAAGCGGCAGGACACCTAGGCCCTGCAGGTCTACATAAGACAGGGAAACTACTCAATAAAGTAGTACCGACTGTACTTACCTTGTGTATGTCTTACTTCAGCACCCTGTCATATCACACACAACAGTAGATGGAGTTCAATCTGGGTAAGTGTGAGGTGATGCATTTTGGAAGGTTAAACCTGAAGGCTGAATCAAGGTTAATGGTCAGATGCTTGACAGGTCGAAGAACAGAGGGACCTTGGGGTCCAAATCCATACATCTCTCAAGGTCACGCACAGGTTTATAGGATAGTTATGAAGACCTATGGGATGCTGAACTTCATAAATTGGGGGATTGAATTTAGGAGTCGAGAGGTCATGCTGTAACTACAAATCTATAATGAGACCACACTTGGAATATTGTGTTCAGTTCTGGTCACTCATTATAGAAAAGATGTGGAAGCGATGGAGAGGGTGAAGAAGGGGTTTACTAGGATGTTGCCTCGATGTAAAAATAAGTCAAATGAGGCAAGGTTAACAGAGCTAGTACTTTTCATTCTAGAATGATGAAGAATGAGAGGTGACAAATAGAGGTCCATAAGATTCTTAGAGGAATAGATAAGCCAGACAGCCAGCACCTTTTTTCCCTAGGGCAGGAATAACATATACCAGAGAACATCTTCACAACTGAAGGGAGGCAAGTTTAGGGGAGACACCAGAGGCAAGTTTAAAAAAAACCTCAGAATTGTGGGTCTTTGGATTGTCTTGCCAGGGGTGGTGGTGGGAGGTTGAAACATTAGGAGCATTTAAGACAGGAACATGGATGAAAGTAAAATAGAGGGTTATGAGGTAGGGTTTCTTTTGTTTTGGTTGGAATATATAGATCGGCACAACATCGAGGGCTGAAGGGCCTGTACTGTGCAGTAGTGTTCTATGTTCTCTATTCATTGAAGTCAGTCAAGCAGTTTATTGAATGATTTCTAATTCTGTATTACCTTAACTCGCCATTATATAAAACCTATTACAGATATTTGTTTTTTCTATTTACACAGAGCACTTTACCCACCTGACTTCAATGGAAGAGAAATTAGAAAAGTCTTACAAGAATTTGCCATCCTTTTTTTAGATGACCATCCAACCGTTGAAAATGTAAATCTGTTCTTTTGTTTTTAACATTGAATTGTAACACCCAAATCTTCTTGCAACAAAAGGTTACCTCAGACCATAAACAGTTAAAGGGTGGATGAATTAACAGCCTCCAGCTTGTTGTGTTCACACTCTGGAATGCGAGATGTCAAAACATCAGTTACAGCTTTAAAATGTTCTATTTCCATAATTCAGTCTTAACAAGTCTCCTCCAGGGAAAAGCAATTGAAGGCAATTCATGTTCATCTGGCCCAGCTGACAAAGGAAGCACTACTTTACAAATGTGACCTTCTGAAATATTTTTAAAAATTTAGATTTTGGTAATGTGCTGGAAAGGATTCAGTTTTTATTTTCAGTTTTACTGAAATTTTCAATTTACTGAGTGAACCAATTAATTTAGCCACAGCAGCATTAAATATAATTAAAGGCAGTTTAACATGATATGCAGCTACTGTGATTACTCATTAAATGCTGATTTGGTACTCAAAATATTTTAATACTCATCCTTTAAGAAAATGATTAAAAGGATGAGAAATAATCCAGAGGGTTTTCATATCATCTGGGGGCACCAATACCTCTGAGTGGAAAACCCTCCAAAAGGTCATGGACACAATCCAGGATATCACAGGCAAAAACCCTCCCCACCATCGAGAACATCAAGAGAGAATGCTACCATCGTTGAGCAGCAGGAATCATCAAGGATCCGTACCACCTAGGATATGCTTTGTTCTCGCTGCTTCCATCAGGAAAGAGGTATACGTGCTACAAGACTCGCACCACCAGGTTCAGGAAGAGCTGCTACCCCTCCACCACCAGACTCCTTAACAACAAATTCAATCAAAGACTCATTTAAGGACTCTTACTCTTGCACTTCACTGATTTTTTCATTCTTTCTATTGCATAATTTGTTTACATTTGTTATCTGTTTACAGTTCTTTATTTGTTTACATGTGTATAGTTTTTTCTTGCACTACCAATAAGTGGTAATTCTGCCTTACAGCAAAAAGAATATCAGGATTATATGTGATGTCATGCATATACTCTGACAATAAATCTGAAATCAAAATTTGGATCTACAATTATTAGAAGTCATTATGTATATGATGGCCTAAATAATACTTACTCAACTTCAAAAAATATACACAAAATTTAACACATAAAAATCAAAGTTAAGTACTATATCATTCACATCTGAATCTGTTTTTGTGCATTCCCCTTCCTCCATTACAATGAGGAAGAAGTACAGCTCTGCATTAATCATTGAAATTGTTGTAATATCTGCTTTAAAATGTCATCTATCTTGACAATCAATTTTTTCAATTTCATTGTACAGAGCTTTCAGAAAAAGGTCAACATTTATATTATTGGTTGATTTGTGATCTTTTATTTGTTTCATATTTTGTGCATCTAAATGATAATTCCTAGACAATATGATCAGTCTTTTTCAAGGTTTTCTTCATTTTTTCAACTGTTAGTTTTATCTAAATTAGAATATAGAACAGTACAGGACAGGATGGACAGCCAGCACTTGTTTCCACAGGGCAACAATAGAAAACACTAGAAGATATCTGTTTAAGGTGAGTAGGGGAGATGACAGAAAGAAGTATTATTTTTAAAGAGTGGTGGATGCCTACAATGCATTTCTAGAAGTAGTGGAGGAGGCTGGTACAACAGGGACATTTAAAAGATAGACACATGGATGCAAGTACAAAAGAGGGTTATGGTTTGAAGTAGGGAAGAATTAGCTTGTTGTGGATTAGGTTTACATCATGGGCTGAAGGGCCTGTACTGTAATGTTCTATGTCAAGGAACAGGCCCTTTGGCCCATGATGTCTGCATTAAAAATGATGCCCAAATTCTCACTCAAATGTTTGCAGTCAACCTCTTTGAATACTTACCATTATGAATGTTGTCATTATAATTGTGTTCAGCACAAACAGAAACCCAGTCAGTCCTCACTGCAAGAGGTAGTTCAAGAATTTTGTGAACAAATTTTCCTATTATTAAATCAGACAGAATTCTATGTGGGTATGGCAGTAAAGGAGGTTCTAACTGGAAGAATTAAAAAACTGCTGTGAAACTGAAGCAGCTAAATGCTTGGAGCAACAGTGAAAAATTACTGTTCTGGTGGGATATGCTAATATGACTGCCAAACTATCCTATTTCCCATTTGTAAAGGGAAAAACCTCAGCTTTCGTCAAAAATGTCCCATTTCCTCTTTTTGATCACACAAGACATTGTAAATTTTCTTCTGCTGGAAAATACATTTTTTAAAAAGAGATAAAACTTTCCACGTTATATTATCTGGCCGTATCTATTATTAAATGCTGCAAATAAAAGATGGATCTGTATTGCGGAACACAGATTTAGTTTCTGGGAGGAATAAATCCAGTAAAATTGGCAGTTTATTTCAGTGAGGTTATTTGAAGGGCATTAGAATTTCAACTATGAAATTAACTTACTAGTCAGCTTTTTTTCCCCAAAATGTTATTCAAATATTTCTTACTTTTCTGTTTACTGTAACCTGCACTCAGTTAACAGAGCTATAGGGTTAATTTAGTTCAATTTAATAAAGTTTTTGCTTGTTTAAAGACAAAAGCAAAATATTCCAATCCAGCAAGAACCACTTCATACAGTAATTGCTTCATCTGTAAAGAAGAACTCTCAAAGATAATTGCATTATTGCAATACAGTTCACCTTTCTTCTTTGGCTTGGCTTCGCGGACGAAGATTTATGGAGGGGGTAAATGTCCACGTCAGCTGCAGGCACGTTTGTGGCTGACAAGTCCGATGCGGGTCAGGCAGACACGGTTGCAGCGGTTGCAGGGGAAAATTGGTTGGTTGGGGTTGGGTGTTGGGTTATTCCTCCTTTGCCTTTTGTCAGTGAGGTGAGCTCTGCGGTCTTCTTCAAAGGAGGTTGCTGCCCGCCAAACTGTGAGGCGCCAAGATGCACGGTTTGAGGCGATATCAGCCCACTGGCGGTGGTCAATGTGGCAGGCACCAAGAGATTTCTTTAGGCAGTCCTTGTACCTTTTCTTTGGTGCACCTCTGTCACGGTGGCCAGTGGAGAGCTCGCCATATAACACGATCTTGGGAAGGCGATGGTCCTCCATTCTGGAGACGTGACCCACCCAGCGCAGCTGGATCTTCAGCAGCGTGGACTCGATGCTGTTGACCTCTGCCATCTCAAGTACTTCGACGTTAAGGATGAAAGCGCTCCAATGAATGTTGAGGATGGAGCGGAGACAACGCTACACAAGTCACAAAAGGACATCTAAGCACCAAGCTAAAGATGAAATGCCATGAATTAACATTCTGCAATTTCCACCACCTACAATGTGGTCATACAACCTGACACATCTTCCCCTCTGTGCAGGGACTAATCCCTCCAATCCCTTCCCTCTAATCACCCCTTTGGTAATTACCCCTGTGACTGCAGAAAATGCTACACTTGCACCCACACCTCCTCCCTCACCACCATTCAGGGCCCCAAATAGTCCTTCGAAGTGAAGCAGCACTTTACTTGTGAATTTGCAGGGGTCATCTACTGCATCCCATGCTCCAGTTGTGGTCATCTCTATATCGGAGAGACTGGATGCGATGCAGACTTGGAGATCATTCTGTTGTAATAACTGTTTAACAACAAGTTATTTGTTTAATTGAACAATATTTAATTCCTGGTTAAACTGAACAACATCAGCATTACTCTAGCAGTTAATGCGTCTCCACATATTATGACAAACATTCTTTTCCAACGTAAAAAAAATTGCATCAGTTAGACAACCTAAATGTTTGCTGTGACAGACACTTAAATTTTATAATTAATGATTAACATGCATGCTGAGCTCACATGAACTATTAAAGCTCACTAATGAGATTAAAGCAAAATCTACTTGCAAAAGAAGTACCAGAACACATTAGAGAATTTTAAGACAATCCCATTGTGCAATAAATAGAACTAAGTTTATGTGAACATATCTATTACAAAAGTTTGCAACTTAAACGGTGATTTGTATTGTGGTACATAAAGCTAGTTCTTGGGAGGAATGAATCCAGTAACATTGGCAGTTTGTTTCTGTGAATTTATTTGAAGGACATTAAAATTCTAGATATGAAATCACTTATTTTGTGACTCAACTTTATTTCCATGTTTCTCAACTATTCTTAATCATGTGCCTGCTGTATCAACTCTGCTTTTTTTTCTATTTCTTCTTTTAAAACCTAGCCACGTCTGATGGCAGTAACAATGGCAGAATCTCCTAGAAGCAGTCATCCAGTATTCAAATTCACCTTACAATTCTTTACCGTTAGCAATAAGAGTTAGCAAGCTTGTTAACCCAAACTGCTTTTCTTACCTTGTATACTAAACATTTCTTCTAAACATTTTTGGTATGTCCCTCTTACATATTCATTTTCAATCGGAATTTCTACTTTTTAATGTCTGGGAATGATATTTATACAAATTGAGATGCAGTACTTCCTGCAAATGGAATACCAAATTACTTTTATCAAGGTTAAACAAAAAGAGAAATTCCATGTTGACTTTACCAAGACCATTACCAAGACCGAAGACAGTGCTATTTTGGCACAGATGAATTCACTGGCATTAAAAGAATGTTTTTTTTCTCCATACATTCCAATATTGGATCAGTTCTCTGGAATGAAATATTTTCAATGCCTGACCCCTAATGACATCTTCTGAACAGATGATAACTGAATGCCAAATAACATTCCCCCTGTCTAATCTGCATTTTAGTGATCTTTTTCCTCCATTTTTTTTAAACAGTCTCCACGTGAATTTGAATACCCAGATTGCCCAAGTATTAGGTTTTGAGCATAGCTAAATGTATGTGCTTATAGTACAGATTATAAAAATTCTGTTGTTTACTGTATTCAAAGTTTATCACAAGAGTTTTAATGTCTTTCACTGCTAGCTAGCATTTTGTAAACAAGAATTGCAAGCAATTGCAAATATGCCAACATACAAAAGTGAGAAGGTTATGGATTCACCCCATTCCATGGAGTTAAGGAAAATTCTCAACTGCAAAACTCCACTTCAACTGCTGAGTTAGAAGTGTAATTTTTCAGATGGGATGCCAGTTTAAGGTCTCGCCTACCTTCTTGAGTGAACATAAAAAAAACATGGAATTCTTCGTATGATGATCATGGCATCAGAAAGAATGGATTTCTCACTTTCTTTCAAGCAGGATTGACACTTAACAATTACATTCCTGGTTGCAGTCAAGTGAATTTTCTCAGATCTTATTTTCCCATAATGTATACAATTTTAGAAAAAAAATCTATTTGCAGCCCTGGACAAAAATCACATTATAATTTTGTACGATGGGTGTAGGCTCAATCAAGTGACTTAACATTGTCATATAATCAAAGTAAATACTATAGTTAATTACCTTTGTTTACTTCTGTCTATGTTTTTACTAATAGGAATAAAAATTCTTCTGGCCTCAAGTCCAAACACACAGATAATGGAATGGAAAAATTAAGGTTCATCAGCAGAAATATTGCATGAAAATTGCTAACACCAGGCAATACCAGCACATTTACAAAGTGTTCTGGTGGCATCTGGTGGTAGAAACCAAGTATTACTGAAAAAAAAAATTTAATGAAAGAGCAGTAAATGAAATTTAAAAAAAGAATGCATAGCGTGTCAATTAGAATTTCCCAATTGGAAGGAAATCTGATATTCTTGTATAATTGACTCCTAACCCGAAACAAGCTAGCTGAAATGAGGGGAAGATTTGGATGAATCCCATGTTTTTAAAATCACGACATCAATGCAGGGCCACAGCCAGCTGAGTTGATTCTGCAATGTCTTCCTCACTGAAAGAGAAGGGGTGCACTGATATTGGATTGACCATTCAATAGGTTAGTTATGCAACAACTTCACAGAATTATACTTATCAAGGTCTCAGACTCCTCTATTCTATTCATGGATGACAGGACAAACACACCAGAGATGGAGGGACCCTGGGAAAATAAGAACAGAAAGGTCCTAAAACTTAAGGATGAAGTTCCATGCCATCAGCAAGCATAGGTAAGGAAGTCTTTAGCTGATAACCAGCCATCATATTCCCTCAGTTAAAAGTCATTTGGAAGGAAAACTAAAGAAGGCATAGAATATGCAAGTTCAATAGGCATCTCTGAGTACTGTTACGAGCCCAGAGAACCATAAAACCCAGCAGCAATAGATATTCACCAAGACAAATGGTTACTTAAACAAAAGTTACTTTTAATTATCTTTAAACATGAAAAGAGAATCACACTTTAACTTATCACTATTGACTTAACTAACCTAAATTAACCCCCTTCTAATTCTAAGCGCACATGTATGTAATGTGTGTGGTTAAGTTCAGAAAAATTCTTTGGTTAACAGTCCAATCTCACTTCTCATTCCTCCAAGTTCACTGGTTACAGGCAATTCTTATACTGTGCATAGAATTCAACGTTTATGAAGTTCACCAGGCTTTGGTGCTTGAAAGGTAAATGGTTACTGCTCAGGAAGATTCTTGTCAGTTTTCAGAGAGAGATTTGTTGTTCCAGGACATCCACAACTGATTCCTTTTTAAATCAGCCCCTCAGGGTTCTCCAGATGATAATCTCTTTCTTCCAGGTCATCACAGAGTGCCTTTTTGTTTATCTTATTCCAAACATTAGACAGCCAGTCCTAGTCCTCTCCTCTTGCAAGAACTGCAAGGGCTTTGAGCAGGTTGAACAAAGCACTTATAACCCGTCTTCCAAATGGGATTTTCCACAAGCTTGCCAGCTTGTCCTGTTTCAGTCCCAGCTGCTGTTGCTGGCTGTAACACTGTAAAAGTGATCTCTGCGTGTGTGTGTGTGTGTCTCTCTCTCTCTATCTGAGAGAAAAAGCCTCTTTGACTCTCTCTGCTTGCAAAACCACATGACCCTCTTAGAACAACTCCAGACAGTCTGCGGCTCCAACAAGATCTTTCATCTGTTGCCTTTTTGTAAAAAATGATCCATTAGTGAAGTTTCTTGAGCACTCTCCAAGGCTTTGAGGCCCCGACATGTCTAGCATTAGCAGAGCTCCAGTATTTCAAATGATCTGTTTTAAAGAGTTTGTACCTGTCCTACTCTAACAAACCTTTCCCAATCTATCTCCCAAAAACATATCTATATACTCTGTCACAGTACAACTCAACCTATAGCCATGACTTAGCTGAATTTTGCAGAACATTGCTGCTAGACGAATCTCATGGCAATTACATTGATACTATCACAGACAAAAAAGGAGTTCACCTTGACCAACCTATACCAGATGCTACGAATTAAAATATTGGTAGAAGTGACCATTGTAAAGCCCTTCAGGAAACAAAGTTTTCTCTTTGCTATGTTAATACTGTTCACTGCCACGATATTATGATGTCCCTATTGAAAATTACCTGTATTCCATCACAATCTATAACCACAAACCCAATTTGTCCTATAGCCCATCATAATAGCATCTTCCAAATTCACCATCTCTTTTACCTGGAAGGACAAATACACTAGGCAGGTGGGAACACTAGCTGTCAAGTTCCCTTAGATATCTTTCACTTCAGTTTTGAAGGGTCAAAACCTTGAATATCTTTACTAACTAGCAATGTGGGAGTGGCATGGAATGCAATGTCAAGATAGTGCTCATTTCCATTTTTCCCTGAGTCACCTGTGAATGGGCATCAAGTTAACTGACAACTCAATTCCACAAATGTATAAAATATTAAACACTTTGTTAGAAGGACTATTACATAGCAGTTAAGTCTTGTTGAAAAGCTACAAAATGAAGAAAAGCACTTATACACTAGGGCAATTGAACTGAATTGTTTAATAAATGTGTAAGAGATACAATGAAAAAAAATGTTTTGTATACTATCCAGGCAAATCAACCCATTCTTAAGTACAATAGAAGAGTACAAAATTATTCAGAGCATGAACAGTTTAGCTGAAGAAATTTATTGAATAGTACCCAAATTGCCCAAGCACACATTGCCCAAGAGAAAAGTCAGGTGCACCTCTTTTTGTTCCAGCAGCATGAAGCTTAGCATTGACTGCTGCTGTGCCTTTGCTCCAAAAGTGACCCTTTTGGCTCAGAACAAAATTTGGCTGCAGGCTCAAGATCTGAATCTTAATTCTGGAAATAACTACAGAGTTACAGAGGGGAAAACACTGCACTTGCCAATGAAAGCACTCAGGATTAGCAAATAATGGTCTTGGGGATTGATGGGAAATGAATATGCAATAGAGAGTGAATCAAGTCTGCCAAGTAATTTTTAATTTTAAAACAAACTCAGTCCTTGATAAGATCATATCATTTTCCCTTTAATATAGAACTTGTACAAACAGAAATCAATCCAATTGTGGAAGGATTTGGCATATCAGTCTTGTATGCTTAGTCACGTTAATTTGAATTCACAAAACATATTTAAACCAAATCACGCCAAAATTCCAAAGAAAGGAAATGTACATCAAGAAGGGTATGCTATGAACAACATGTAAAATTTATAATTTAATTATAAATTTTACATGAATGCATACAAAATAAGATGCAGAATCAGGGGGCTCGGGAGAAACTGCAAATGCTGGAATTTGTAGCAAAAGCAATCTGCTGGAGGAATTCATCAGGTTATGCAGCATCAATGGGAGAAAAAAATGGGCTGGAATCCTTCATCAAGGCTGAGGGTGCAGAGAGGAGAAAGCTAATATAACAAAGACAAGGTAGGATGGGTTAAACCAGGGAGGGAAGAAGGATGATGGACAGAGGCAGTTGATTGGCAGGTGCCAGACAAAGGAGGAATACAAGCTGTTGTTCCACAAGTTTAAATTGGGCTTCATTTTGGCTGTGGAGAAGACAAAGTATGGGAATGAGGAGAGTCACAATGGCATGCAATCAGGAGCTTTGGATGGCCAATGTGAACAGAATCCAAATGCTCTGAGAAATGGTTCTGAAGTCTGTGCTATATTTCACTGATGAAGTGAAGGCCATATTGGGAGCACTGAATGCAGTAAAGGAATTTGTAAGAGGTGCATGCAAATCTATTCCTCATCTGGAAGGGCTGATTAGAGCAAGTGTTGCTCTTTATTCAGTTACAGGGAAGAGTATTGAAAATCATGGAAAGATGAGCAGCCAAGAGAATAACCGAGGGAGTGATCCATGCAGAAGACAGAAAGGAGTGGAGAGGGGAAGACGTCGTTGGCGGTAGGGTCTAATTGCAGCTGGAAAAAAAGATGAATGATGTGCTGAATGGAGAGGCTGCTTTGGTAAAGGAGTACAAGAAGCACCCTATTCTTGTTCTATTTGGAAGGGAGGGAGGGTGGTGGGAGTGTGTAGAATTCCAAGATTCCAGGGAAATACTATTGACCACAGTAGAAGAAAATCCCAATCCTAAGAGCGGATAAAGAATCTAATTGGTTGCTTGTACCTTCACTAAATATATATATTTACATATTAGGTAAAACATGCTATCAAAAGCTCTCTACAGCTTCAGAGATACAGGTTCAATTCAGACCTAAGATGCCTTCTATGAAGGATTTGCATATTCATCCCAAGCCTGTGTGGGGTTCCTCCAAGTGCTCCAGTTTCCTCCCACACCCCAAAGAAGTGCTGGTAAGTTAGCTGCTGCAAATTATACCTTAAAAGAGACAAGTGAAAAAAAAAAATCAAAAATCAAGAGAACTAATGGGAAAATAAATTGTAGGCTTCTGGGCTGTGAAGTGATGTAGATTCAATGGCCTCTTTTCGAATTTAATCAATTGGCAAAGAAGGTTTAAGGAAAACTAGAACCAAAACTTGGAAGTAAAGAACCACCACATTCAAAATTAATATTCTTAATGTTCAAAAAGAGTAGCTTCTAACTAATGATATACCCGTACCTATGAAAATCTGAACAGGCAATGGAATTAATGCAAGAAATGGTAGGAGTAGGCCATGTGCCTGGTCAGTCACTCAATGACAAGGTTAATCTGAATTTGGCTTTAGTTTCACTTTCTTGCTTGTTCTTAGTAATCTTTACAGAGAAAATATCTGTCTCAGCCTTGAATACATTCAATGCTTTAGCCTCCATCACTATCTGAAGTAGGGAATTACAAAGATTTCACAACATTTCTGAAAGAACAAATTCCACCTCATCTGTCATAAATTGATGATAACTCTTTTCTGAAAATATATTCCTGAGTTCTACATTTCCCTGAGTGAAATACTCAGTATCAGGACAAAATTCAACAAATGTATGCACGCAGAATCAGTCCTCAGTACCTGTGATAGTACAGATCTATCACCAATGTATATAGTGTATATAGTTACAGTATCTAGACTGTGCTTACAGCGATTGGCTGAGAGCTAAGCCACGCCTACTGTTTGGGCCTTAAAGGGTTGTGTCCCTAGCCAGGTCGGATCATTCCGGACTGGTCGGCCACCTGTGAAGAGCTCCTGTTTTTTGCTAATAAAAGCTTTGGTTTGGATCAACAAGTCTTTGATTCTTTCGACGAGCTCTACAGTACCAGATTGCAAATAAATATTGTATTTAATAGACTGTGAGATGATAGAAAATACTTTATTGTAAACAGTGAGCAATTTTACAGGAGTATCATCAAAATGTGCACCTCTGCCTCAGTTGTATTTTCTTGTTACTAAGAAATAGTACAAGCTTTCAAGAAATAAAATGCCAACAAACCAAGTTAAGCTGTTAACTCCTAAAGTCACGTTTTCATGATGATGTGGTAAAGCAATTCAAGAATGCATTCTCTCCTAAATTCAATGGAATACCAAGTAAACATGGAGGAGAAAATAACAAAAAATTGCACCTTGCTTTTGATAAATGAACAGTTTTTAAAGTACAAGTTAAATCATTATTCAAATTAACCAATAAGTAGCAATAGTCCAATAAAACATAACAATTTGAGTTTGTTCTCTACCTCAAGAAAGAAGAAACAATGATAAATGACAGGTGATGGGGTAGGAATCTGGATTTGGCAGTGTCCTGTCTGGAGAGCAAGTTGAGAAAATTGCATACCATTCACAAGCTCATATAAAGCATCTTTTGAATAAATACAAAGAGGCTGTTCTGCAGTTAGATCTTAAAATGGCATAACTACACAATAGAGATTGTCAACTGTTGAATCTGACATTAGGACAGGTAATTAAAGTGCAAGCCATTAAACCTGCATCCTCACTCAATGAAATTATGGCTGATCCTGAACCTCCAATGTCCAATAGGGTGCATAAACCTGCCAACTTCACCCTTAAAAAAATGAGCAGCACTACCACTGGTGTAGACCCGGGAGAGTGGGGAGCAGAGACTTGGCACTGCTCTGCAGAGTCCTACTGCCCTAGTGTTTTTTAAAAAATCCTACAACTCAGAGGTCTGTGCCCAAGATAGCAGTGTCTATGCTGGGCAGTGGATCATGAGGGGTCGCAGACTCCAGGAGAGTAGCAAATCGGCACAGGACACCAGAGGCAGGGAGTATAAACTGCCTGGGGGGTGGGAGGGGATGGTGGCATTGAGAAGGAGAAGCACTTGAGACAGCCTACAGACAGAGACCATGGCAGCAGAATAGCACAAGGCTCAGCAGCTGAAGCACGCACACAGGCTGCAGGCCTTTGGTATTTGTGGTCGAAAGACTCCCAGGCTGCTGCAGCTGGAACCAAGTATCAGAACCAGGATTTGAAAGGATGCTGAAGGTTTCTGATCATATTGGAAATTTGGATCTGGAGCTTGTGTTGCTGATGATTTGAACTGGAGTCTGTGTAGTTGTAGAGGCTGTGAGAGCATTGGAGTTGAATGCACGGACACTCGGTGTGTTTGAAGGGACTCTTGTATGCTTCTCTTTCTCTTATTATTAGGGATGCCAGGAAATGCTTATGGCAATTCTTTGTCTTGCATGACAATAAAAGGAACCTTTGAACTTAACAACTGATAATTCGGAGTCTTCTACATCACAGCATTCCTTATGTTTAAAATCCTTTGAATAAAGATATTCCTCATCAACTCTAAATGAAAATATTTCTCCTCAATTCTAAAAAGAAAAAGATGTATCTCAATTTAAAATGATTGAAATATTCCTTTCCCTAGTGTGTGCAATTTTGTACATACCACTTGTGGCATTCTGCACTTGAATCATCTTGCTGAAGACCAGTGTTTACTGCCGCTTTTCCTGAGGGTAAAATAAGGCATACATGTATCAGATGGAAAAAAAAGTCCAAACTGAACTCATCATCAATAGTGGATCATGTATACAAATGATAATTTGGTCTAAATTTTGAAGTTCTATTCATTCATGAGTAAAGATCGTGTTATATGTCGAGCTCTCCACTGGCCACCGTGACAGAGGTGCACCAAAGAAAAGGTACAAGGACTGCCTAAAGAAATCTCTTGGTGCCTGCCACATTGACCACCGCCAGTGGGCTGATAACGCCTCAAACCATGCATCTTGGCGCCTCACAGTTTGGCGGGCAGCAACCTCCTTTGAAGAAGACCGCAGAGCCCACCTCACTGACAAAAGGCAAAGGAGGAAAAACCCAACACCCAACCCCAACCAACCAATTTTCCCTTGCAACCGCTGCAATCGTGTCTGCCTGTCCCGCATCGGACTTGTCAGCCACAAACGAGCCTGCAGCTGACGTGGACTTTTTACCCCCTCCATAAATCTTCGTCCGCGAAGCCAAGCCAAAGAAAAAAAAAGATCATCACTAATTTCAATACAATGTCCCTAAATCACAGGGCTAGAAATTTAAGAGGTGCTATTCAGAATTCGTGGTTGCATTGGTGCACTCACCACTTAAAGTTAGCAAATGGATACAACATGCAATTAGGGAGGCAAACAATATGCTTTCCTCTACTGCAAGATTTGAAATCAAAAGTTGAGACCTACTGGTCCAATAATGTAGGAGCTTGGCAAGAGTATACCTTGAATGTTCCTTTTCAAGGAAGAACATAATTGTGATTGAGGCAGAGCAGTAAACGTTCATCAGATTGATCCCTCAATGTCGGTTTGTAATACAAAGGATTGATTATACTGAACTTGCAGTCTTGCTTTAGAATAAGAGGCAATTTCACTGAAACAAAATATAAGATATGATTAGCTAGTTGTAGCGATATACCTCCTTACTGGATTCCCAAGTACCAAGAGTCACAATCTCAAAAATGCAGAGTTGGTCATTTAGGACAGATGAGAAGAAATTTCTTCACCCAAGGAGCAATGAAACTTTGGAATTTTCTATCTATGGCAGGTCTGCTTCTGAGCACACTCAAGACAGGCTGATACAGATGTATTGCAGGGCCTGTAGCAAATATATTAAAGGGGCCCTAAATAGTGCCTAAATAGGATTTTCACTGAAGATTTAAAATAAGCAGCGTTGACTAAATTGAAACTTCGCTATAATACATTGCAAATGTATCAATATTAACTATTAATACAGAGATCTAAACAACATTATTATGAATTAGGGGATAGAGCCCATAAGGTATTGGCTTGGCAGTCGAAGGCTGAACAGGCTTCAAGGACTATTAATGCTGTAAAAAAGAATTCAGTGGTTACCTATAAACCTCAGGAAATTAATGATCAATTTCATTTATTTTATCAAAAGTTATATACTTATGAAGGGGTTCAAGAAAATGGCTCCACTGAGTCTTTTTTATCTGCTTTAGATTTGCTGGTTTTAAAGGATGAGGACGTGAAGGAACTGGAGGCCCCATTTACAGATTTTGAAATTAAGGAGGGTATACAGACTATGTCAAATTGGAAATCTCCTGGATATGATGGGTTCACTGCAGAGTTTTACAAGGAGTTTTATGAAGTTTAGTCTCCTATATTTATGGATGTGCTTAAACAGGCAACAGATGAGGAATCATTACCAGATTCTTTTACAAGAGCGATAATTACAATAATTCCAAAGAAAGAAAGAGACCCTTTGAAAGTAGCTTCATATCGACCAATTTCTTTATTAAATGTAGATTATAAAATAGTAGCAAAAGTATTAGCAAACAGACTTGTTAAATATTTACCACAATTGGTACATGTTGATCAAGCAGGTTTTTATTAATAATAGGTATACTTTGGATAATATTCTTAGATTGATAACTTTGATCAATGCATCAAGACAACAGCCCAACCAACCAATGATCTTCGCACTTGATGCAGAAAAAGCATTTGACCGAGTGGAATGTAATTTTTTATTTAAAAAGTAATAGAAAAATATAAATTTGGGCCACTTTTTACTGGTTGGGTCAAGCATTATATAAAAATCCAGTTGCTAGGGTGGTGACGAATGGTCAAACTTCTTCGTCATTTAAATTATCGAGATCAACACACCAAGGTTGTCCATTATCACCAGTCATATTTGCATTGGTCATAGAGCCATTAGCTCAAGCAATTATACAAAATGATAATATTAAAGGAATAAAAATTGCAGAAGATGAATACAAGAGTAATTTATTTGCAGATGATGTGTTGATATATTTAACACATCCAGAACAATCTTTGAAACACTTACAAAAGTATTTGGAGGAATATGGATTCATGTCTGGGTATAAAGTTAATTGGGATAAAAGTGAAATATTACCAGTTTCAGATGATCATTATACTGATTGAAAACAGATTACAAAGTTGCGACGGTCTAATAAAATATTTAGGCGTAACCGTTAATGTAAATTATCAATTTCTATATAAATTAAATTATGTACTGTGGTGGTTCACCACTAGGTAGGTGAACCGGCCCCGCTTGTAAGCCACGTGGCGAGGCAGCCGGCCAAAATGGCACTATCGGGGGTTTTCCTTCCTCCCAGCACCGGGCTCAGAAGCCCACGCTTGGGGACCATGTGACGCCCAGGTGACGACAGCACCCTCCAGTGCGGTTCTCAGCCAGGTCCGGGCTGGGAGCATAAGTGCAGCCCAGCAGCCTGCAATAAACAGAATCTGCTCACTGAGCTCAACCCGACTGGTTGTGGGTGTGCTTTCAGGAGCAGTGTAGCTGCCGCTACAATTAGTGACCCCGACTGGTTCAAACATCTTTGAACCCATCATGAGTGAGCCTGGGATCAGCGCTATAGTCGTGAAACTGCCTGAATTCTGGGTTCAGGAGCCAGAGACCTGGTTCGGCTACGCGGAGGCTCAATTTCACCTCTGCCAGATTTCGTCTGATACGACCAAATTCTACCATGTGGTCGCTGCCCTGGACCAGGCCACCACCAGACACATGCTGCACCTCATTCAGCACCCACCCGCCAAAGACAAATACAAGACCATCAAGCGAGTGCTTACCGGATCCCTCGGACTATCCAGACACCAGCGCGCTGCTCGGATGCTGCATCTCAACGCCCTGGAGGACAGGTCCACGATGGAGCTGATGGACGAGATGCTCATGGGTGAGCACATCAACTGCCCACTCTTCGAGCGCATTTTCCTCGACCATATGCCCCAGGATATCTGGCCGCTGCTGGTCCAGGAGCGCTTCACCGACCTGAGGAAAGTCACCCAGAAGGCCCAAGAGCTATGGCTCGCATGATTCCCGGAGGGCTCAGCGGTCAAGCAGGTCACGAGGCACGACCACACCAAGCCCACCCCTAGCGCTGCGGTAGAGCATCCGGCCCCTGCAGGAGCCCCCAAGAGCATAACCAAGGCCACAGCATTCGCTTCAGGGCTCTGCTTCTACCACCAGCACTTGGGGAGCTAAGGCTCGAAAGTGTTGTCAGCCCTGCTCATTCCAGGGAAACAACCGAGCCGGCCGCTGTTAATGACTGCAGCAGTTGGCCAAGGACACAGCCTCCTCTACGTGCGGGACTCAGTCAGCGGCCGTCGGTTCCTCATTGACACTGGAGCCCAGATCAGCGTCATCCCGGCCACAGCCTTCGAGTCCAGGAACTGACCTCGTGGACCTCCCCTCCGTGCGGCCAATGCAACAGAAATACGGACGTATGGATACAAGACAGTCCACTTCGAGATCAGCCAACAAAATCGTCTCATCCCTCCTGACCGCCATCCTGGGTGCAGACTTCCTCCTTGCACACGGGCTTCTGGTGGACATTCGAGGTAGGCGCCTGGTGGATGCCCGTACCTTCCAGGCTGTTTGCCTCGATGCCTCCTGCTCAGAGCAACCGCAAATGGCCACGATCAGCACACCCAGAGTCTAGTTCCAGCAAATCCTGGATGAGTTCCCGACCCTCCTCAAGCCACAGTTTTCCGCTGCCTTGCCTCACTATGGGGTGTTCCACCACATCCCCACCCAAGAACCACTGGTTCACTCCAAGGCACACCGGCTCTTGCCTGACAAGCTACAAGTGGTGAAGGAGGAGTTTTCGCACCTGTTGGAACTGAGGATCATTCGGCGGTCCAACAGCCCATGGGCCTCACCGCTCCACCTGGTCCCGAAAGTCTCCAGCGGCTGGCGTCCCTGTGGAAACTATCAATGGCTCAATGAGGCAACAGTTCCTGACCATTACCCTATCCCTCACATCCAAGACTTTACGGCCAACCTGCATGGTGCGAGGGTTTTCTCCAAGATTGACCTGGTGCGCAGATATCACCAGACCCTGGTGCACCCTGAGGACATACCCAAGACGGCTATCATCACCCCCTTTGGTTTGTTCGAATTCCTGCGCATGCCGTTCAGGCTCAAGAACGCCACTCAGACCTTCCAGCGCCTCATGGACTCTGTGGGCAGGGACTTGGATTTTGTCTTTATTTATTTGGACGACATCCTCGTTGTCAGCAAGGACCGGGTGCAACACAAGGCCCACCTACGCGCACTTTTCTCCCGGCTGGCCGATTTCAGCCTTACCATCAACCTGGCCAGGTGCCAAATCGGGAAAAAGTCCATGCAGTTCCTGGGCCATACCATCACAGCCGAAGGAGCCACGCCCGTTGCTGCGAAGGTCACCGCTATTGGAGTTCCTGCACCTGGACAGCCTCAAGGGGCTGCAGGAGTTCGCGGGTATGGTCAATTTTTACAACAGCTTCATCCCGGGAGCTGCATGCATCATGCAGCCGCTATTCGCCCTCATCGCAGCCAAGCACAAAATGCTCGTTTGGAACCCAGAAGCCTGCACCGCATTTGAGGCCACCGAGGATGCCCTCGCGAAGGCCACCATGCTCGCCCACCCGCACACCAACCTGCATATGGCACTCTCTGTCGATGCCTCTGCCACAGCCGTCAGTGCCATCCTGGAGCAGCAGGTAAATGGACATTGAATGCCACTGGCATTCTTCAGTTGCCTGCTCTGCCCATCGGAATGCAAGTATAGTGCCTTCGACCGCGAGTTACTGGGCATGTACCTGGCAGTGCGCCATTTCTGCTATTTTTTGGAGGGAGGACTTTTACCATCTTCACCGACCACAAACCCCTCACCCAGACACTCGTGATGGCAAAGGATCCCTGGTTGGCCCGTCAGCAGCGTCACGTCTCCTTCGTGTTGGAGTTTACCACTGACATTCGGCACAAGGCGGGGAAGAACAATGTGGTTGCCGATGCACTCTCGCGACCGGCCATCTGCACGCTGATGCCCAACCTTAACTTTGACCAGCTCGACCGGGACCAGAAGTCTGATGAGGAGACAACGGCCTTCATGATCGCCATCACGGGCCTGCGGTTCCGAGACCTCCCGACTCCGAGTGGCAAAGGCACCATCCTGTGCGATATCTCCTTGGGCACCCTGCGGTCAATGGTTCCCCAGCAGTGGTGCAGGCAGGTCTTCCGTTACATCCACGACCTTTCACATCTGTCCATCAGGTCCATGTTCTGGATGGTGGCAGAACGGTTCATATGGTATGGGCTGCAGAAGCAGATCGTGGGCTGGGCCAGAACATGCACCCATTGCCAGACGTCCAAGGTGCACAGGCACACCAGGGCGCTCATACAGGAGTTCAAGCACATCCAGGAATGGTTCATTCACATTCACTTGGACATTGTCAGGCCTTTACCCGTTTCCCGGGGCAACTGTTAACTGTTTACAATGGTGGACTGCAGCACTTGCTGGTCCGAGGTGATCCCGATGCCAGACACCTCCACTGACTTCTGCTCCCGAGCATTGTTGCATGGTTGGGTCGCCTCACCAGCGATTAGGCCACCCAGTTCACATCTGTGCTCTGGGCACAGCTCACCAACAGGTTGGGGATCCAGCTACACCGCATCACAGACTACCACCCGCAGATCAATGGACTGGTCGAACGTCTGCACCACCACCTTAAGTCGGCACTCATGGCCCGCCTCACTGGTCCCGACTGGGCGGACGAACTGCCTTGAGTGTTCCTGGGCATCCGCTCTACTCCCAAGGAAGATCTGTAAGCATCATCTGATGGGCTGGTCTACGGTGTGCCACTGGTGAGTTCGTCAACACACCTCACAATCCCCAGCGGTTGTCGCACGAACTACTTCCTCACCTCAGGGCACACTTGGACTCGTTCGAACCTCCACCGCCTCCTAGGCATGGCACCCACCCGTCTCACATTCCCGGTGAACTGCTTTCCACAGAGTAAGTTTTCATTCAGCGGGGCCCGACCGCGACACCTCTGCAGCGACTGTACGAGGGGCCATACAAGGTTGTACAGCATTCTGGCTCTACGTTCACACTGGACATTGGCGCAGGCGGGAGCTGTTTACCGTGGACAAGCAGAAGCCAGCGCACTTCGATCTCACTAAGCCCATGGTCGTAGCCCAGCCCAAGAAGCGAGGGCGCCCAGCAAAAAAGGACATTGGTGCCGGATCTGGGGGAGGCTGTGTGGCGGCTTATCACTAAGCAGGCAAACCAGCCCCGCTTATAAGCCACGCGGCTGGTCAGCCGACCAAAATGGCACCGTCGGGAGTGTTCCCTTCCTCCCATCACGGGACTCAGAAGCCCACGCTGGGGGACCATGTGACACCTGGGTGATGTCAGCGTCCTCCAGCGTGGCTGGGAGTACAAGTGCAGCCCAGCAGCCTGCAATAAACAGAGTCTGCTCACTGAGCTCAACCCGTCTGGTTGTGTATGTTCTTTCAGGAGCAGGTAGCTGCCACTACAGTACCTTTATTAAAAAAATTAAAATAGACTTGAATAAGGGGAAAGATCTTCCTTTAACATTCATAGGCCGCGCGAATTGTATTAAGATTAATATTTTTCCACATATTCAATATCTTTTTCAATCAATTCCATGTGTGCTTCCAAAGGCATTTTTTCAGGAATTGAATACTGCAGTGAGAAGGTTTTTGTGGAAAAGTAAATTAGCTAGGGAGGCACTGCAGAAATTGACTTGGAAATATGCTTTAGGTGGATTTCAACTGCCTCATTTTCTGAATTATTGAGGCTGCACAATTAAAATTTGTTAATAGGATGTTAGATGTTACTCATCTTCCTGGTTGGGCCAAAGTTGAATTGGCTATTATTTCTGAAACACAAGTTCATCGATTTATATTTAAGTGAAATCGTTGTTTGTTACAGAGATATAACACGAGTTCATCAATTTATATTTAAGTGGAATCGTTGTTTGGCACAAATGTATATGCTGAATTTAAAACATTAGCGATTTGGACTAAAAGAAATTATGTTATAGAGTCTAGGGGTAAGATTATGGCCCAAACTCCATTATATCAAAATAAAGTTATTCCTTTTTTGATTAATAATTCATATCTAAAGATTTGGAACTCTAAGGGTATAAAGGTGATGGATGATTGTTTTGAAGATGGACAGTTTCTTTCATTTACTAGACTTAGGGATAAGTTTGGATACCATCTAATTCTTTATTTGTATATTATCAAGTGCAAGCTTTGGTGATCGATAATTTTGGAAGAGAAATGATGCTACCTAAAATAACTAAGTTTGAGCTTTTGATTTTGGACACATTAAAAAAGGAATTTATTTCAGACATGTATGCTTTGCTATAAGATGATACGATGAACAAATCAGATTTAAGTAAATCTAGAATTAAATGGGAAGAAGATTTATCTTTTGATACATCTCAGGAGGAATGGGATGTTATGTGTCAAGATAGTGTGACTAAATGACTTAATGTAAGGTATAGTCTAGTTAACTAGAATTTTTTTTACATCAATTATACTTGACTCCCAAGAAGTTAAAAAGGTATGGCTTTAGTAATTCAGATTTACGTTTTAGATGTGGACTTCATATTGGAATGGTGTGCAGTTTGGTCTTATGATAAAGTTCAACCATTCTGGAAAAAAATTATAATCTTTTTGGAAGAATTATTTAAGATTAAATTACTATTGGACCCATTAATTTTTTTGTTGGGTTATACTGTATCTTTAGTTATTGGTTTAGGCTTGGACAAGTTTCAGATGGCATTTGTTCATTTGGCATTAGTGGTAGCGCGGAAATGTATGGTGATTACATGGAAAGATAATGTGGAACTAAATATAGCCCACTGGCATAATGAGTTGAGATCCTGTATTTATATGGAGAAAATAACATAATTTGTATGATAATTATTCTTTGTTTTGTTCAGATGTGGTCATCTTATTTGAAATTTATGGGCTTGGAAATATCTTAATTTTTTTATTGTAAGTTTGACATATCACACAGCGTATGTAATTAACTGATATATGGGTTTTTTTGCTCCCGTTGAGGAGTCTGTTGTTGGTGGGGGGGTGGGAGGGTGGTTTTGTTTGTTTTGTTATATATATGTTATATATATGTATTCTAAAATCATAAATAAAGTTTAAAAAAAATCTTTCCATCATTCTATTGGCCTGGGGATGATGAATTGTTGTTCCGAGCAAGTGAGACAAGGCCATCTACAATGAGTAAATTGTGGTCCTCTATCTGAAGTAACATACACCAGTAAACAAAAACGAGATACCCAGGAACTGAGGACAAATGTCTGTAGTAGCGTCTACGATAGGCACAGCCTCAGGCCACCACATAAACCTGCCTATTACTGTAAAAAGATAACTGTATCCTCTTGAAACTGGAAGCGGACTAACGATGTCCACGTGGACATGAGTAAAATCCCAAGTAACTGCCGGGAAGGACTGCAGTGGTGCCTTAGTATGACGGTGAATTTTGCTTTTTGGCAGGCAAAGAAGGACCTCATCATTTATGCATAGTTTTTTTTAAAGACTGTGCCACACAAACCTGTCTGACACCATACAAACGGTCGATCTAATCGATGGATGCAAGAGACCATGTACATACTTGACGTTTCCATTATGCCAGAATTATTGGGCGTGAGTGTCCCATTGTTATATCGCAGAGGAGCAGTTTGCCATGAACTAAAAATTGGACAACTTTCAATTGCAGGTTCGTCCTTGCAGTCCAATAAGCATCAGTCTCATGGCCATGTTCTTGGGTTGTGGCCAAAGCTTGTAATCATTACCTTGATCTACAGAAGAAACCTCAAGTGGAACAGAGTGGGAAAGTGCATCAGCTACTACACTACAATGTCTTTTCCAGAAATATGTAGCATTTTTGTGGAGATTTCTGAATTGAATGATAATTGCCATTGTTGTCAAGCTGACCAGAGGTCTGCAACTTTGGAAATTGCAAATGTTAAGAACTTGTGGTCAGTGTACATAGTATAATCTATGTCCTCCAAAAAAAATGGAAGTGTCGGACAGACAAGGAAATGGCCAAAACCTCCATATCAAAAGCACTGTATTTCTTCTCTACTTCACAAAGATGACAGCTGAAAAATGCTAACAGTTTCCATTGCCTGTTGACATATTGATGAAGTGTGCCTCCTATGGCCATACTGGAAGCATCCGTAGAATGCATTTAAAACTGGGTAGTTGAGCATAGTGGCATGAGTTGGCAAATATTTTGTCTTCAAGAAGTCATTATTTCCCTCTTCAGTCCAATGGATGGTTCTGGTGTTTCCAGATAGTAAATCAAAAAGAGGCTTCATGATATGTGCAACTCCCAGAAGAAACTGACGGTAAAAATTTACCATTCCCAAAAATTTCTGCAGTCTTTTAACCATTGAAAGTCTTAAATACTTGATAATGGCTTCAACTTTGGATGGCAGCGGAGTCACACCTTCCTAAATAATCCCATGTCCCAAGAAATCAGTAATTTCTTGTCCAAAAACACATTTATCCTGATTGATGGTCAGTTCAAACTTTTGAAGACAAAAAGTGTATGAAGATGTTCCAAATGTTCTTCCTTTGTCCCACCGGCCACTAAAATGTCATCCAGTTAAATGAAGGCATTGGTCAAACCACATCCTAAAGCATCCATCACCCGTTGAAATGATTGAGCAGCATTCTTTGATTTGAATTACATTCATGCAGATTCAAACAAACCAAATGGGGTACACTGTTTTTGGAATGTCTCTGGCTCTACTGGTACTTAGTGATAGCCACATACCAAGTCAATTTTGGTGAAGATCTTTGCTCCATGCAAATTAGCAAAGAAATTCTGAATATGAGGTATCGGATAACGATCTAGGATGGTGGAGTCATTAAGTCGTCTGCAATCTTCAGATGGTTGCCAACCTCCATAGTTTTTGAGGATCACATATAATGAAGTTGCCCAGGGACTATCAGACTTACAAATTATGCCTAGTTCCTCCATCTTGGCAAACTCTTCCTTAGCTAAGCACAGCTTCTCTGGAGGCAAGCGGTGCACTTTAGCATGGATAGGAGGGCCCTTAATACAAATGCAATGAGTAACAAACACCATGCTATGCAGTGGAGGCAAAAAATTGTAATCATCTCAGGGAAATCTTCCAACAGCTCGAACAATTCATCTACTAGGGGGAGGTCCCGCGATGCTGTGGGGAACGCTGCACTCCCTTACGACTCTCGGGGATTTTAATTTAAAAAAGTGTTAAGTAAAGTTTTTATCATTAAAGTTATTTTAGAGTCTTTTTAAAGTGCTGACAACTCTAACTATAATGTTACCAAAAACAAACTCCGAAAACTACACCGAAAGAAAAACATGAACCGAGGAAAGAAAAAGAACCTGGGCCTACCTCTTCAATGAAACCAGCCAATGGAGTTCCTCCTCTACCTGCTGGAGACAGCCCTGTAGGGGGACCATCCCACGGAGCCATCCATGCAGTTCTCTGCAAAGATGGCTCCGTCCCGAAAGTTACTTACGCACTGCGCATGCGCAAGGAGTCACGCATTGGCACTGTGGATGAAAAAAATTAAAGGGAAAAAATCTTCACCCCTCTTAAAAGACCAGTCCAGTGTTCCAGGTTTGCAGGAAGAAGATGAGGACTTATCTGGTCTGGAAGACGATTCTTATGATTCTACAATTGAAGAAGAAGATAGAACCACAGAAGAAGAATAATTCAAAGGCAAGGCAAAGTACTTTAAGAAACAAATGAATAAAATTGAGGTTAAAATTGATAATCTGGCAAATGCAATGGAGAATAATTTTAAAATTTTAACTGGAGAAATACAACAAATTAAAATTGATCTAACCAAATCAATAAATAATGTTTCACAAAGGGTTGATAAATTGGAAGAAAGAATTCAAGACGACAGTGAAGAAGTTCAACACATTGTGGAAAGAACAAATGTTAATGAGGACTCTGTTATTGCTTTGATTTCTATGAATGAAAAATTGTTGGAGAAATTATAGTAGAAGGAATAAGCTTAAAATTTTTGGAATGTCTGAAGATAAAGAAGGCCAAGATGTTATTTGTGTTTTTTTTCAAGATTGGATACTGCAAATATTTGGACGAGAAAATTTTGACAGAGAGCCCATAGAGCTCTCAGACCAAAACCAGGTCCAAATCAAAGACCTTGGTCAGATTTTAAAATGATCAAATAGAGAGAAGATGCTTGGTTTGGCAATGAGAAGAGCTAAAGAACATGCACCTTTGAATAACGAGGGTGGCAAGATCTTTTTTTTTAATCCAGATATGAGTCAAGCTCTTTTGAGGAGGAGGAAAGAGTTTAATCTGGTTAAGAAGGCTTTATATGATAAAGGTTACAGATTTGTGTTGCGATACCCAGCTACTTTGAAAGTTTTTATTCAAGATCAGCAGAAGGTCTTCTTCATCAACTATATTCAGGTAAAGATTTTGTTAAAGATCTTCCCATGGCTCGAGTGCCACAAGAGGACTTGTTGAAATTATTTATTAAAATGGGGAGTATGTTCTCCTCTGTTTATAATTTTTTTTTCTTTTTCCCTGGGAGTCAGGGGTTGTGTTTGTAAGTTTCTGACAACAACTTGCATTTTCATGGTTTAACCATACCCATAAAATGGAGGGTGGTAATGCTGGTCTTTCTGGCATTTTGGGGAGGGAGGGTTTTCTTCTTAATTTAACATTTTTCTATAATATTTTTATTTTGAACAAGTTCAGTGTTTTTGGATTGCAGATGATATTACCTCAGACCAATTTAGTTTATGGGAATTATTTCTGGACAGAAATGTATCGTAATAATTTGGAAAATAATGGGTAAAATAGTTAAGATACTAAGTTTTAATATTAATGGGATTAATGAACCTTTAAAAAGAAAGAAGGTATTATTGTATATCAAGAAATTAGGAAAAGATATTGATTTTTATTAAACAAGAGACTCATTTAACTGAAAGTGAACATTTAAAATTAAAAAGAGATTGGATAGGTCAAATAGCTTTCTCTACATTTAATACTAAAGCTTGGGGAATGGTAACCTTATTTTAAAAAAAAATTACCAGTTAAAATTCAAGATGTAATTATAGATCCGGCAGGAAGTCATCTTATAGTAAATTGTCAAATATTTTCTGAAGAACGGACTTTATTGAATATTTACGCACCGAATTTAGATGATTAAAAATTTATACAGAATTTTTTTTAAACTTAGTAAATTTACACGAAAATATTTTGGTGGGTGGTGATTTTAATTTTTGTTTAGAACCTGCATTGGATAAATCTTCAAGAAATATAGTGAAATCAATGGCAGCTAGAACATTGTTAACTTTAATGAAAGATTTTCATTTAATTGATATATGGAGAGGAATACATCCTAAAGATAGGAATTATTCTTTTTTATTCTAGTAGGTTTAATACATATTCTAGAATTGATTATTTCTTACTTACTGCTCAAAATCACTGAAGAATGATTGCTGTGAATTATAAGCGTTGATTGCTATCCAACCATTCTCCTCTTTTAATTGAGTTGGAATTTGCAAAAAAACATTTAGTTTCTAGATAGAGAGTGAATTCTTTATTATTGAAAATATCAGATTTTTGTTTATTCATAAGACAACATATTCAGTTGTTTTGTGAAATTAACTTGTATTCAGTAGAATGCATGCTTGTTATTTTGGATACATTGAAAGTTTATTTACAGGTCAAATTACAAGTTATTCTTCAAAACTTAAAAAATATATGAATGATATAGACAAATTGGAACAGGAGATAATTGTATTGGAAAAAGAAATTCAAAAATCATCCTGAGGAAAAATATAGAACTTTAGTAAATAAAAAATTACAATTATAATACAATGTTAACATATAGAACAGAGAAAATTATATTACAATCTAAACAGAAATGAGTTAGGGGAAATATCACAAAATTTTGGCTTGGCAATTAAAAGCAGAACAATCTTATAGAACAATTAATGCTATACAACATATAAGCCACAAAGAATTAATGATGTATTTATGAAATTTTACTAGAAGTTATATACATTTAACATACTACAAGATGAAGAGGCTCTAGATAATTATTTGTCACAATTAACATTGGCAGCTTTGACTCAAAGTTTAGATCGATTTGAGATACTGAGCAGATTTATGATGTGCTTACTAGTTTACATAATAATAAATCTCCAGGTGAAGGCGGGTTTCCAGTTGAATTTTATAAAAAGTTTAAAGATTATTGATTCTATTATTTATGAACAGGCTTCTAAACAACATTTCCCTCCAGAAACTTTCTCTATGGCAATAATTATGGTTATTCCTAAAAAAGATAGAGACCTATTAAAACCTACTATTATATCTTTGCTAAATGTAGATTATAAAATTGTAGCAAAAGCATTGGTGAATAGAATTAATAAACATATTCCTGATTTAATAAATATGGATCAGATGGGTTTTGTTAAAAATAGACAGACTTCAGAGAATATAAAGTTATTAAGTATAATTCATTTAACTCAGTAAAAAGATTTAAGTCTTATTGTAGCTTTAGATGGAGGAAAAGCTTTTGATAGGTTAGAGTGGATTTTTTTTATTTAAGGTGTCAAGTAAATTTGGTTTTGGTATTAACTTCATAAATTAGATTAAGGCCTTGTATAGAAGTCCCAAAGCTAAATTGATTACTAATGGACAGATATCTCAATCTTTTAAATTAAATAGATCTAGCAGGCATGCTAGATCACCAGCTTTGTTTGCTTTAGCTATAGAACCACTTGCACAAAAAATTAGGGATGACCATCAATTAAAGGGACATGAGATAAATCAGATACAACATAAAATTAGTTTATTTGCTAATGATGTATTAGTTGATTTAACTCAACCACAAATATCATTACCGAGACTTCATAGACATTTGTTAGATTATGGGAAAATTTCAGGATACAAGATAAATTGGGATAAAAGTGAGGTAATGGAACTCATAAAAGGAAATTATTCACAGTGTAGACAAGCAATTTGTTTTGAATGCACAGATAAGATTAAATATTTAGGTGTACAGATTGATACCAATTTAAAAATATTATATAAATTAAATTATATTTCATTACTTAAAAAGATAGAGGAAAATTTAAAGAAATGGGTAAGTTTACCAATTATGTTAATTGGGAGAGTTAATTGTATTAAGGTAAACATTTTTCCACAACTTCAATATTTATTCCAAACTTTACCTATATCTTTACCTCAAAAAATTTTCAAGATTTAAATAAGTTTGAAAATTTCATTGGAAAGAAAGATGGTAAGAAAGTAATTAGAAAAATAACATGAGAATATGAAGAAGGAGGACTACAACTTCCCAATTTTAAGAATTATTACAGAGCAGCACAAGTAAGTTTTTTTAGATTTTATGTTCATTAAAATTAGACCATCATAGATGGATATTGCACTAAATAAAATAGGATAAGTTAAACCAGACAAGTATATTTATAAATGGAATTTTAAATCTAGTGTAATAGGCAAGGAAGCTCTGATATTAAAACATTTGTTGAATATCTGGAATAAAGTTAAATTAGAAACTGATGGATTAATCCCTTATTGATTTTTTCAATAGATAATCCTTTTTAAACATATGGTATCACAAGGGAATCTCTAATTTGGGGAAATGTTATGATAATAATATTGATGTCTTTTGATCAATGATTAAATATGGTATACCTTACAGAATTTTGTTATTTTCAACTGAGGGCTTATTTGAGAGAGAAACAAGGATTTGAAATGATTTTAAAAGATCTTTCAAATTTGGAACAAATTATAATTGATGGAATGATTTAAAAATTTATTTCAATTGCAAATATATTATTACAAGAACAGACACCTAAGGTAGGTTTGTTTAATTCAAAAGAAAGATGGGAATGGGAATTGGACACAATAATTGATCAAGAATGGCAAAAATTGTGTAAAGAAGTTATGACAAATACTATTAATGCACAATATAGAATACTTCATTATACTTTTTTTTTAAACATCATTTGTATATTACTCTTTCGAAATTGAATAGATGGAGATTGGATTTATCGGATTATTGTTTTAGATGTCGAATAGAAATGGGAACTTTTCTTCACTCTACGTGGCCTTGCTCAAAGGTTAACCCTTTTTGAATTTCTATTAGTAAATTTCTACAACAGATAATGGGAGTGAATTTTCCTTTAAATCATGAAATACTTTTATTAGGAATTTTGAAAGTGTACTCCTAAATTATTGTTGTCAGATTCCCAATTAAAGTTTGTTAAGTTGGTGTGATAGTACAGACCTATCACCAATGTATATAGTTACAGTATCTAGAGTGTAATGACTGTGCTTACAGCGATTGGCTGAGAGCTTAGCCACGCCTACTGTCTGGGCCTTAAAGGGTTGTGTCCCTAGCCAGGTCGGATCATTCTGGACTGCTCGGCCACCTGTGAAGAGGTCCTGTCTTTTGCTAATAAAAGCCTTGGTTTGGATCAACAAGTCTTTGGTTCTTTCGACGAGCTCTACAGTTGGTTTTAGTAATAGCCAGGAAATGTGTCATTGTAACATGGAAATCTGATGTTTCATTAACATTAGACAGATGGCATATTGAGATTCAAAGCTGTATTCCATTAGAAAACATTATGTATAATTTAAGGGATAAATATTCTTTATTTTTGCAAATTTTGGGTCCGTATGCTAAAACAATGAAATTAAAATTATGATTTTATTAATTTCTTTTTTGATCAGTGAAGTTTTCCCTAAAAGTATAATAACTTTATGAAGTTTTTGAGGTCTTTGAGCATGAACTGATGCAATCCAAATTAATTACTTGCAATTGCTTTACATTAAAATATCTTGCATTTTAGTTTTGGGATTAGATTAGTTTGGGCAGAGGGTGGGCTAATAGGGGGTTCATTTTTTTAGCTTTTAGAATTTAGTATTATAGTTTTTATATGTAGAGTTTCAGCATATATTTGTTAACATTTTATTATGTACTTATGGTTTAATATTCTTAATTTTTGACATTATACATGTTGAATAAAATATTTTTAAAAAAGAATTTATCTTCTGGTTTACCTAATGTTTGAAGGCACAGAACAGGGAGTATAAGCGTCTGCCAGAGGAATAGTCTGAAAAGTAGTTCCATCTATTAGCCGACACCCTTTAAAGTCAATGAGGGATGAATGAAACCGAAGAAAATCTGCACCAAGGAAAGGTCAGAATACTGCTGCTATAATAAGCAGCCAAGTGTAGAGATGATTCTCAAACTTGACATTCATCTTCCTGGTGCCAAAGGTAGGAAGGTTGGAATTGTTAACTGCTCGAAGTTGCAAGTCCGGGGTAGGATGGCATGTGTAAAAACCAGTGGGTGGAAATACACCAACTTGTGAACCCATGTCCACCAGAAATTTTCATTGGGACAATTCGTCCAATACATACAGTAGGCTTGAAGGTTTCTTGCCAACTGCCGCAGCCCTTACTGGTGGTTGGCCTGGACATTTCTTGCAAATAGGCAGGGTGGAAGGCACTTGCAGGCATTTACTCCCCTGTGGTAATAACACCAAGACAAGGTGTCCACATGCTACTTGCTCATTTTGGGGCATTGCTTACTTGTAAGGAGTGATATGCTTAGAGAACTAGAGTGTGACACAGGGTCAATATCAGAGGGGTTGGTTATGCAGACTTGTCTTTCCTTGCTGTGCTCTTTAGCCAGCCATAGAATGTCTGCTTCCACTGCTACAGCCCTTGGGTCTTCAAATTAACACTTGGATAAGAGTCTAATATCATCTGGCATTCACTCTAAAAAGAGCTGCTCGAATTATATATTGGGGCTTTCGCCAGCTGTCAGGAACAGCATTTCATCCATTAGTTCTGAAGGGTGGTTTCCCAACCCATTGAAATGTAGCAGTTTGGTTGCCCTTTCTTTATGGGACATACCATATACACATAATAAAAGTGCTCTTAAAGCATCATACTTGTTGGTATGTGGTGGATCCCGTAGGAAGTCGCCAACCCTCTTAGTGACAGCCTGGTCCAGGGCACTGACAAAATGGTAATAATGAGTGGAGTCCAATTCAACTTTGTCAAGGTGAAATTATACTTCAGCCTGATGGAACCACAGTTCAAGTTCCACTGTCCAGAATGGTGGCAGCTTCACAGCAACGGCTGCAGAGTCCATGTTTGTCCAAAAATACATATTTGGAGTTCCTGATATCATCAATTGTGGCCACTGGAATCATAGTGGACACAACAAAATAACCACACAAGGTGTTTTTCAAGTGAATCAAATGGATTTACTCTTCATCACCGTTGCAACTTTTTAAAAGCCAGAATCATGCACTCTACGCTTGCTGATATCATCACACACTGACGTCACATGGCCGGTTTGATGCTTCCTGAGAATTGTAGTGCTGCCATAGTGCCATTACACGTTTACTAAAAATTAATTTTTGTTTTAATTTCAACCATAACTACAATCATTTATTCAAACTCCAAATTAGCACAATGCGATTTTTTTTGGACCCAGATCGCGTTATAACACGGTTCCATTATACACAGTACTTTTAATACAAAATATGCAATTTAATAGTAGTTTTAATAAAGATTTTTATAATTTTGTCATATGTGTGGATGGAGTAACTTAAGAAGGTCAGAAACCTGTAATTCGGAAAAATCCGATTCTGAAATTCTCTAGATTGAGAAAATGAACCTGATGGGTATCCTATAGAATTTTTTTAAATCTTTTTCCAAATTTCTTGTGCTTCAATTAAGTTCTGTCCTTAATGATTAATTTAAGCAAGATAATCTTACACCAACTTTTAATGAAGTTTGCATTTCTCTCATTATGAAAAGGAGAAAGATCCACTTGAATGTGCTTCTTATAGCCCTATTTCTTTATTGAACATTAAATATTTTAGCTAAAGCACTGGCCCATAGACTGGAGAATATTTTACCTTTAACCATATATGAAAATCAAATTGGCTTTATTAAAAAGTTATTCTTATTTTAATAGATACCATTTATTGAATATTTTATTTTTCCCCCACTCTGTCCCTGAATGTGTTCTTTCATTAGACACCGAGAAAGCTTTTGATCAGATGAAGTGAGGTTATTTATTTGCGACCCTGGAAAATTTTAATTTTGGACCGTTTTATTAAATGGAATAAATTATTATTTTTTTTATGCTCTACTGCTTCAGTTCTTCCAAATCTTCAACAATCAAAATATTTTAATCTTCAACAGAGTACTCATCAAGGTTAACAATTCCTTTACGAGTAGAGATTTTTCAGGGATCTATGGGTAAGGCATTATGGAGACGGCGGCCCCGGCCTCGGTCGAGTGAGGCAGACGGAGGCCCCGGTCCGGGCAGTATGGACCGACCTAGGAGGGGAGGCAGGCCCCTCCAGCCCGGGTAAGAAACCTGCATAGGAGAAGGCCACTCCGATATAAAACCTACGACCCAAGGACCTCGCTGCCACGTCCCAGCTTGCTTGGCCACGGCACACGAACCATGGGTGTAAAGGGTGGGGCCAGTACTGCGCGCACTGCACTCCACCTAAAAGCTCCTTTGCGCAGGCCCGAGGACAGGTCCACGTCCTCCCCCTCCACGTCCTCCCCCTCCACGTCCTCCCCCTCCACGTCCTCCCCCTCCACGTCCTCCCCCTCCACGTCCTCCCCCTCCACGTCCTCCCCCTCCACGTCCTCCCCCTCCACGTCCTCCCCCTCCACGTCCTCCCCCTCCACGTCCTCCCCCTCCACGTCCTCCCCCTCAAAAGATGCTCACAAACTCAAGCTAGCATGCTGGAACATCAGAACCATGCTAGACAAGACTGACAGCCACCGACCTGAACGTCGGTCTGCCCTCATTGCACATGAACTCCTCAGACTTGACATCGACATAGCCGCTCTCAGTGAAGTCCGCCTGGCAGATGTAGGCAGCTTCCAAGAACGCGGCGCGGGCTACACACTCTACTGGTCTGGCAAGCCTTCGGATGAACGACGCCTATCTGGTGTAGGCTTCATGGTCAAGAGCTTCATTGCCTCCAAACTCGAAAACCTTCCGACAGGCCTCTCGGACCGAATCATGTCCATGCGACTCCCACTTCAAAACAAGCGTCACATCACCCTCATCAGTGTCTATGCTCCAACCCTCCAGGCGGAACCAGCAGAAAAGAACAAGTTCTACACCGACCTGCGCAACCTCATCCAACGTACCCCTACAGCCGACAAGGTTGTCATCCTGGGCGACTTCAACGCTCGTGTCGGCAAAGACTCAGAAACCTGGCCAGGAATCCTGGGCAAGCATGGCGTCGGCAAGTGCAACGACAATGGGCGCCTCCTGTTGGAGCTCTGCGCAGAACAGCGGCTTGTCATTACAAACACCCTTTTTCAGCAGAGGGACAGCCTTAAGACCACCTGGATGCATCCCCGATCCAAACACTGGCACCTCCTGGACTACATCCTGGTGCGAGAAAGTGACAAACAAGATGTGCTCCACACCAGGGTCATGCCTAGCGCGGAATGCCACACTGACCACCGGCTGGTTCGCTGCAAGCTCAACCTTCACTTCAAGCCAAAGCCCAGGAACAATAAAGCCCCCAGAAAGAGGTTCAATGTTGGAAAACTGCAGTCAGACGAAGCGAGAGGAAACTTCCAGGCAAACCTCAAAGCAAAGCTCGACGTTGCAACCCGCCTCACGGACCCGTCCCCTGAAACCCTCTGGGATCAGTTGAAGACTACCATACTGCAATCCACTGAAGAGGTACTGGGCTTCTCCTCCAGGAAAAACAAGGACTGGTTTGACAAAAACAGCCAGGAAATCCAGGAGCTGCTGGCAAAGAAGCGAGCTGCCCACCAGGCTCACCTTACAAAGCCGTCCTGTCCAGAGAAGAAACAAGCCTTCCGTCGCGCATGCAGCCATCTTCAGCGCAAACTCCGGGAGATCCAAAATGAGTGGTGGACTAGCCTCGCCAAACGAACACAGCTCAGCGCGGACATTGGCGACTTCAGGGGTTTCTACGAGGCTCTAAAGGCTGTGTACGGCCCCTCACCCCAAGTCCAAAGCCCGCTGCGCAGCTCAGACGGCAAAGTCCTCCTCAGCGACAAGATCTCCATCCTCAACCGATGGTCAGAACACTTCCAATCTCTTTTCAGTACCAACCGCTCAGTCCAAGATTCCGCCCTGCTCCAGCTCCCTCAACAGCCCCTAAGGCTAGAGCTGGATGAGGTTCCCACCCTGGATGAGAAATATAAGGCAATCGAACAACTGAAAAGTGGCAAAGCAGCAGGTATGGATGGAATCCCCCCAGAAGTCTGGAAGGCTGGCGGCAAAACTCTGCATGCCAAACTGCATGAGTTTTTCAAGCTTTGTTGGGACCAAGGTAAACTGCCTCAGGATCTTCGTGATGCCACCATCATCACCCTGTACAAAAACAAAGGCGAGAAATCAGACTGCTCAAACTACAGGGGAATCACGTTGCTCTCCATTGCAGGCAAAATCTTCGCTAGGATTCTACTAAATAGAATAATACCTAGTGTCGCTGAGAATATTCTCCCAGAATCACAGTGCGGCTTTCGCGCTAACAGAGGAACCACTGACATGGTCTTTGCCCTCAGACAGCTCCAAGGAAAGTGTAGAGAGCAAAACAAAGGACTCTACATCACCTTTGTTGACCTCACCAAAGCCTTCGACACCGTGAGCAGGAAAGGGCTTTGGCAAATACTAGAGCGCATCGGATGTCCCCCAAAGTTCCTCAACATGATTATCCAACTGCACGAAAACCAACAAGGTCGGGTCAGATACAGCAATGAGCTCTCTGAACCCTTCTCCATTAACAATGGCGTGAAGCAAGGCTGTGTTCTCGCACCAACCCTCTTTTCAATCTTCTTCAGCATGATGCTGAACCAAGCCATGAAAGACCCCAACAATGAAGACGCTGTTTACATCCGGTACCGCACGGATGGCAGTCTCTTCAATCTGAGGCGCCTGCAAGCTCACACCAAGACACAAGAGAAACTTGTCCGTGAACTACTCTTTGCAGATGATGCCGCTTTAGTTGCCCATTCAGAGCCAGCTCTTCAGCGCTTGACGTCCTGCTTTGCGGAAACTGCCAAAATGTTTGGCCTGGAAGTCAGCCTGAAGAAAACTGAGGTCCTCCATCAGCCAGCTCCCCACCATGACTACCAGCCCCCCCACATCTCCATCGGGCACACAAAACTCAAAACGGTCAACCAGTTTACCTATCTCGGCTGCACCATTTCATCAGATGCAAGGATCGACAATGAGATAGACAACAGACTCGCCAAGGCAAATAGCGCCTTTGGAAGACTACACAAAAGAGTCTGGAAAAACAACCAACTGAAAAACCTCACAAAGATAAGCGTATACAGAGCCGTTGTCATACCCACACTCCTGTTCGGCTCCGAATCATGGGTCCTCTACCGGCACCACCTACGGCTCCTAGAACGCTTCCACCAGCGTTGTCTCCGCTCCATCCTCAACATCCATTGGAGCGCTCACACCCCTAACGTCGAGGTACTCGAGATGGCAGAGGTCGACAGCATCGAGTCCACGCTGCTGAAGATCCAGCTGCGCTGGATGGGTCACGTCTCCAGAATGGAGGACCATCGCCTTCCCAAGATCGTATTATATGGCGAGCTCTCCACTGGCCACCGTGACAGAGGTGCACCAAAGAAAAGGTACAAGGACTGCCTAAAGAAATCTCTTGGTGCCTGCCACATTGACCACCGCCAGTGGGCTGATAACGCCTCAAACCGTGCATCTTGGCGCCTCACAGTTTGGCGGGCAGCAGCCTCCTTTGAAGAAGACCGCAGAGCCCACCTCACTGACAAAAGGCAAAGGAGGAAAAACCCAACACCCAACCCCAACCAACCAATTTTCCCTTGCAACCGCTGCAATCGTGTCTGCCTGTCCCGCATCGGACTGGTCAGCCACAAACGAGCCTGCAGCTGACGTGGACTTTTTACCCCCTCCATAAATCTTCGTCCGCGAAGCCAAGCCAAAGAAAAAAAAAAAAAAAAATGGGTAAGGCATTGAGGATAAAATTTCCTTCTATGCAGATGATCTTTTGCTCTTTATATTTAAACAAGATGGTTCTTTACCAAGCATAATATCTTTGTTATCACAATTTAGTTAATTTTCAGGGTATAAATTGAATCTTCATAAAAGTGAACTTTTACCTTTAAATGGACCTATACCAATGTATTCCGATTTTTCCTTTTAAGATTGTGAAGGACCAATTTATTTATCTTGGTATTACAATTACAAGGAGTTTTAAACATTTTTAAGGAAAATTTTTATATTTTATTTAATCATGTAAAGTTGCTCTTAACAAGATGGTCACCCTATCTATTTTTATTATTTGTTGTATTAATTCTATTAAAATGAATATTTTACCTAAATTTTCATACCTTTTTCAATCTATACCAATTTTCATTCCTAAATTTTTTTTTGTTTACTTGATTTGCTTAAAACTTCTTGTATATAGAAAGGAAAATGCCTTCGCCTTAATAAAGTTCATCTTCCAGAAGCCAAAAGGAATGGTGGTTTAGCACTTCCTAATTTTACATTTTATTATTGGGCAGTCAATATACGTAATGTGGTGGCACACATCGCTCGTGGCGAACTGGCCCTGCTTGTATCGCCACACCAGCGGGGCAGCCACGAGAAGATGGCACCGTCAGGGGACCTCAGTGCCTCGTTGCTTAGGCCAAAGCATGTGACTCGGGCGAGTGTGATGACATCACTGCTGGCGCAGGGCTCACGCCGCCCTTAAAGGGCTCGCACGAAGTTTGAATAAACAGTTCACTTGAAACCCCCACTGTGTTAGTGGTGTGTAGCAGCCACTACACTGGTGACCCCAGTGAGTCCAGATGGTTTTCTAGCCTCACGATATGGACGCAACAGTAGTCAATGCGGTTGCAGTGAAACCTTTACCCCCACCCCCGCTTCTGGACGTATCGCCCACGCACTTCTTTTGGGCAAGCAGAGGTGCAGTTTCACTTCAGATGCCACCATGTTCAACCATGTTGTGAGCACGCTCGATGAAGAAACATGGAGTCCGCCAGCACATTTTGACCCAGACCGCCCCCCCACTCCACACCAAAGCAAGGTGTTTTCACCCTGAGAAGCTACAACTGGCAAAGGAGGAGTTCTCCTGACTGCAGGAGCTCGGGATCATCCACAGGTCAGATAGCCCTTGGGCCTCCCCCTTCCACATGGCTTCTCGAAGGCTTCATGCCCATGTGGGGACTACTGTCGCCTTAACCAATACCCCATCCCGCATATTCAGGATTTTATGGCCAACATGCACGGCACCCGAGTTTCCTCCAAGGTCGAACTGGTATGAGGGTACCATCAAATCCCGTCCATCACGATGACATCGGAAAGATCACCATCATCACTCCGTTCAGCCTATTCGAGTTCCTGCGGATCCCTTTTGGCCTTAAAAACGCAGCCAAGACATTTCAACGGCTGATGGACGCAGTGGGCATAGACATGGATTTCGTGTTTATCTATCTCAACGACATCCTCTTCACAGTCTGGACCACAATGAACACAAGGTCCAACTCCATCCACTATTCGCCCACCTGGCAGAGTTCAGCCTAACCATAATCCTGGCCAAGTGCCAGTTCGGCAAGTAGTCCCTGCAGTTCCTGGGCTATATCATCTCCACATATGGGATCACCCCAGCACCAGAGAAGGTAGCAGCCATACACCAGTTCCCGAAGCCCGACACCCTCAAAGGTCTACAGGGATGGTCAACTTCTACCACACTTCATCTCGGGGACAGGACACATCATGCGGCTGTTGTTCATACTGATCGCCGCCAAGAATAAGACCCTGGAGTAAACGCTTTCACTGCGATGAAGGACACCCTGGCGAGCACCACACTACTGGTCCACCAGCAGCCTGATACCACACTGCACTTTCAGTGGACACTTTGGCCATGGCTGTCAGGGTCATCTTGGAGCAATTAGTCAACAACCAGTGGCACCCATTTGCGTTCTTCAGCAAGCACTTCTGCCCCCACCGGAAATAAAATATAGTACCTTCGGCAGGGAGCTTCTGGCCCTGTACCTGGCCATCGGACTCTTCCGGTACTTCCTGGAGGGCAGGCTATTCACAGTTTTTACTGACCACAAACCGCTCACTCAGGCCCTCGCCATATCAAAGGATCCCTGGTCAGTGCGCCAGCAGCGACGTCTGTCCTACGTATCTGAGTTCATCACCGACATCTGACACTGAGCAGGCAAGGACAATGTTGTTGCAGAAACGCTCTCAGGGCCCACCATCCATAGCCTATCCCCTGGCCTGGACTACGCCCAGCTAGCCATCACCAGCCTCCAACTCGACCTCAAATTGACGGACAGCCCAACATGCTGCTCTGTGATATCTCCACTGGCTCGCCGCACCCAATAGTCCCACCGCAATGGAGGCCGCAGACCTTCAGCATGGTCCACTACTTGGCTTACCCTTCAGTCAAGACCTCAGTGTGTATGGTGGCAGAACGATTCGTGTGGAACAGCCTCAAGAAACAGGTAGCCGAGATGGCGAGAAACTGTACGTGGGGCTAGGCCTCCAAAGTTCAGCACCATGTCAAGGCCCCAGTACAGCAGTTTGACTCCCCAGCCAAGAGGATCGACACTTCGATGTCATGGGCCCCCTACTGGTGTCCAGGGATGCCCGGTACTGTTGACTGGTCAATTGCATGATGAGGTGACCGGAAGCCATCCCGCTGAGAAACACTTCCGCCGAGTCCTGTGCCAGGAATCTACTCACCCACTGGATTGCCAGGTTCAGAGTTCTGGCACACATGACGAGCGACGGGGGTGGGGGGGGGGTACACAGTTCACATCCGCCCTCTGGTCACAGCTGACAAACTTCTTGGGGATCAAGCTCCATCACATACCACCCCCAGGCCAACTGTCTAGTGGAGTGTTTCCACTGGCACCTAAGCTCTTATGGCTTGCCTCTCCAGCCCCGACTGGACAGACAAATTACCCTGGTCCTGCTCGGCATCAGAACGGCTCTGAAGGAAGACCTACAGGTATTCTCCGCGGAGCTGGTCTATGGGACACCATTGTCGCTACCTGGAGAGTTCTTTGGCCCAAGCATTAGTTCCACAACTGAGAATCAGATCTTGCTGACAGACTTACAGGGCAAGCTCACCTCACTAGCGCCCCACATCACCGACCCACCATGGCAGCCGCCCATCTTGCATCCACGACTGACTTTGTTTTCATCTGGCGAGGCCCACATCCCGTGCCCCTGCAGTGCCCCTACACAGGCCCCTACAAAGTCCTGAAACACTCAGGCAAGAATTCGCTTCGGACATTGGGGGCAGGGAGGAGATATTCACAGTCGATAGACTCAAGGCGGCACATGTGGACCGTAGCCAGCCAGTACTGACGGCCCGACCAAAATCACCAGATCGGCCGCCCAAACGGCGAGACGCATAAGCTGGTTCTGGGGAGGGTTGTGTTGCAGTGCCCACATTGCTCGTGGCGAACTGGTCCTGCTTGTAACGCTGCACCAGCGGGGTAGCCGCAAGAAGATGGTGCTGTCGGGGGAACCTTAGTGTCTCGTGGCTTAGGCCAAAGCGTGCACCTCTACATGAAGGCTTGATATCTCTTTTCTATAACAAAATGGTTAATTTAAGACAAGCTTCATTAGTTAAAATCAGGAACACCTGGGAGCAGGATTTGAACTTTTTGCTCTCCAATGAGGTTTGGGATTCCATTTTTAATTTGATTAACTCTACTTCCTTTTGTGCACGGCATTGTTTGCTGCAATTTAAGGTGGTCCACGGTGCACATACAACTAAAGTAAAACTGTCCCGTTTTTATTCAGATATGAATCCTTTATGTTACAAATGTAAAACTGGTGATGCCTCTTTTGTTCATATGTTCTGGACCTGCCCTAGCTAAGAAAAAATTTTGAAGGATGTTTTTCAAACACTATCGGTGATTTTAAATTTAAAATTGGAACTTTGCCCTTTAATGGCTCTTTTTGGAATATCTCAAAATGTTGATGCATTACTGACTCCCATTCAGAGCCGAATTTTATCTTTTATTTCGTTGATAGCCAGACGTGCAATTTCGATAAAATAGAAAGATAATACCCCACCTAGACATGCACAGTGGCTAAGTGATATTATGTTTTGCTTAAAATTTGAAAAAATTAGATATGCTATCAAGGATTCAAATATCAAATTCCAAAAGGCATGGGACTCATTTATGGTCTACTATCATAATCTTTAGTGTGTTCTCAAATTTGGGCACTGTGTTGTCCCTCTCCTAGGTGTCACTTGATTCATATATGTCAATTTTCAACCTCGCTTAGAGGAAGAGGTTTTGAAATTTTTAAACTTTTTTTTGTTGTTATACTTTATTTTATTATTAAGAATGCATTCTGTACTCCTTAATTATGATGATTTTTGTAATTTTTTTTCTAATTTTGTTTCACATTGTATAATTGAACCATATGGCAAGGTCACTATAGCTACAGCTAGGTTATAGCCCTAAGGCTGTAGCTCGAATCCGCAGAAGAAAGACACACATACCAGTAGAGTATATGCAACGCCGAGTTTATTCAGTGACAGCACTGCTTTTTATAGTCAGCCTGGCAGTGTCACCACCAGGGTGTGGCTTGAGCAGGCTGGCTGCCAAATGGTTATCTCAGATGCTCAGACCCCAAAATGTGCTACCCAAATGTTGAGTAAAGCCCATGTGCCTGGTTCTGTGGAAGCCTCTGATAGTGGCACTGCCTCTGGCCATCTGGTCATCCAGTCGACCATTGTGAAAAAGTAACACGCACCTTTGGATATGGGTGCACAATGTCAATGTGGGTCCACAATGTCAATGTGCACATGGCTGAAGTGGCGACATGCTGGCTTGAATGTCTGTGATGGAGCCTTGATACGAGTCTTGTTTTTGGATAACTGGCACTTACAAGTTCTGGCCCACAGGGCAACGCCTTTGCGGAGGCTGTGCCAGACATACCTGTTCACCACCATTTTGACTGTAGTTCTGACGGCAGTGTGAGTCAAGTTGTGGACTGAGTCTAAAACCTGCCTCTTCCATGCAGGCAAGATTTACAGAGCAGCGTGCGATGACTGGGGTCAATCTGGATGTCCTCCAGTTGTAAGTCAATGAGTGCTGACTGGTATGCAGAATGTCAGGGTTTTCTTGCCGTGCATCAGCCAGGGCCACATAGTCGATGCCAGGGGTAGGGTTGTGCATCGCCAAGATAGTCAGACAGGATAGGACGCTGGCCACCTTGTTGAATTTACTGGCTATGTGTTCAATGTCAGTTGTAAATTCGGAAATGTAGGACAGATGCCATTGTTGCCTGGCTGACCATGGATCTGACATGTTACTGAAGGCGAAGATAAGGGGTTTGTGGTCCGTGTAAATTTTTAACTTCCTGCCCTCCAGGAAGTAATAAACGTGCCGAATTGCAAGGTATAAGGCTAACAATTCTCTATTAAAGGCACTGTATTTGAGCTCTGATGGCCTGAGATGTTGACTGAAAAAGCCAGCTGTTGCCATTGTCCATTCACCAGTTTCTCAAGTACATCCCCAACCGCTGTGCTGGAGGTGTCGTGAGGGTAGTTGGGGCACCTGTCTGCAGGTGCACAAGGATGGTGACATTGACTGGGTGTTTTTGATGGCCTTGCAGGCCTTGGTCATCTCCTGGGTCCATTGTATGTTTTTAATGGGTCCTGCCATGAGGGGAAAGAATAGGCTCATGATGTGAGCTTCTGCAGGTATGAAGCAGCTATAAACTTTGACCAAACCTGCAAACTCTTGTAGTCCCTTCATCGTTGACGGCATAGGGAAAGAGCGAATAGCATCCACCTTAGTGGATAATGGTCTGGCTCTGTTGACAGGATGTCAATAGTGTCTCAACCAAACTGGCACTTGGCCGGTTTGATGGTTACGCCAAAATCACTCAGCCTGGAAAATAATTGTTTTAAATGGGTGGTGTGCTGGTGCGGGTGTGGTTGTCAATTAAACTGTCGTTAAGGTAGATGAAGGCAAAATGCAGATCCCAGCCTACTACATCCATCAGCCTCTGGAAAGTCTGAGCCGCGTTTTTTTTAAATCGATGGGCATGCGGAGAAATCCAAACAATCAAAAGGGAGATATGATAGCGGTTTATGGGATGTCTTCGGGTTGTACCGGGATCTGGTGGTAGCCCCTGATGAGGTCCACCTTTGAGAATATCCGTGCCCCTTGCAGGTTAGTGGTGAAGTCTTGGATATGGGGCACAGGGTATACGGTATAGTGGCCACATTGAGGCAGAAGTAGTCTCCACATGGCCTCCAACTAGCCGCTGCCTTGGGAATCATGTGGAAAGGGGAGGCCCAAGGTCTATTGGAGTGCCGCACAATGCTGAATTCCTCCATCTTTTTGAACTAGTCCCTGGCTAGATTGAGTTCCTCAGGGGGCAGACACCATGCCCTTGGATGGAGGGGAGGGCCTTCTGTAATGATTTGGTGCCTCACCCCATGTTTGAGTGTTGCTGAATGGAAGTGAGGCGTGGTGATGGAGGGGAATTCTGCTAGGACCTGAGTGAATTCATTGTTGGCATTACTCACAGAGTGCAGGTGGGGGCTGATGAGTTCAGTGCCCTTGAGTGAGAGTGACTAAAATGTCCGGACATGCACCAGCTGGAGCACTGATATCCACCAGGAAATCTGCACCCAGTAATGGTCGTTGCATGGCTGCCACTGTAAACTTCCAAGTGAATTGTATGTCCCTGAAGTGTAGGCAAATGGTGCAGGTGCCGAATGTTCGGATGTTGAAACCGTTTTCCTCAGCGAGCCTCCAGGCCGGTCGGGGAATGATGCTGTATTGTGCCCCACTATTCACCAAGAAACATCGGCCCAACAGGAGTCTTGAATGTGTAGCAGGGTATGTTAGCTGGTCGTCACAGCCATTAACGACAGCCGGCCTGGGCGTTTCCCTGGAATGCACAGGGGGAGCGGCATCGATAGGCCTCAGAACCCCACCGTTGGTGATAGAAACAGTACTGCTCACCGGTAGGGAATGGCATTTGGGTGGGCGATCAGCCTTCCTGGCCATACACTGATGACGCGGTGCTGTCACCTGCTCGAGCGAAGTGCAGGCGTCCCTCTTCACCATCCATAGGAGGTCTGCTCGAGCAGACCTGGGGATTTTGAAGTCTTCTTCCGCGATGAGCAGCTGGTTATCCTTGGGCAGCCTCTCCAGGAAGATCTGCTGGAACAATGGGCAGGAGGTGTGGCCATCGTTGAGAGCGAGCATGTCACTCATGAAGATTAAAGGAGCCCTGTCCCTCAAACCATCAATATGCAACAGTCAGGCAGCATGCTTGCACTTTGAGAGCCCAAAAGTGGGGGTTAACAACTCTTTGATGGCCATATACCTTCCTTGCTCAAGGGACTGCTGGAGTAAGTTGATGATGCCGGCTCTGATGTCCTGGATCAAGGGTATTGGCCACGTGATAGTAGCATGTGTCATCAGTGGAAATCTGTCAAATGGCAAACTGTACCTTGGCTGCAACCCGTGGTTGCAACGTTCAGAAGCCAGGCAGCTTCAACACTACGGCATTGATCTCAGGTTGTTCTTCCATCTTCGGGTCCAAAGCGTCATTTGGATCAGTCGGGGTCACCACTGTAGTGAGGTTGCTACAGCTGCAGCTAGGTTATAGCTCTCAGGTATAGCCCCAAGGTTGTAGCTTCTATCTGCAGGAGAAGAAAGACACACACACCAGTGGAGTATATTCGACACAGTTTATTCAGTGGCAGCTCTACCTTTTATAGTCAGCTTGGTCACGTCACCACTGGGGCATGACTTGCGGGCTGGCTGCCGATTGGTTATCTTGGATGCCCAGGCTCCGATTAGGCTCCTGCAATCCACTGGTGGTGATTGACCAATTTCACCACTCTGCTGATGGCCTATGGAAACTGGTGTTTCAGCCCGCACAATGTTTTGTCGGTTGGTGCGTGTTGGAGCGTGCGATGGCCATTTCCTGTGTCGGCCTGAGGCACAGGCTGCAGGCTGCTGCAACCGTTCAATTGTTTATACTTTAAATATTTTTAAAATATTTAAAGTATAAAATAAAAATATTTTAAATTGAAAATATTCTCAAGAAAATGTTAACTCAATATAAATATAGTAAACCAGTGGTTTTCAAATTTTTTCTCCCTATGCCATTGGTGCTCTGTGATTAGTAAATGATTACTTAAGGTGGTATCTGAGTGGGAATGGAAGTTTGAGAACCACTGCTCTAGACGCAATTGTTTCTGAAATATTTTGCTTGAGAAAAATTGTAATTGGCCCATTTCCTTTGGAGTTATGAAACCATGCACATAATGAGCCAATTAGGTATGATTAAAACATTGGTTTTCAAACTTATTTTATTCAATTTTCACATAGATTAAACTCTTCTACTTGCCTACGTTTTTTCAGTATTTCTCCTTCTTCTGTTTGGCTACATGTTTGTTCTTTACTCACTGACGTTGTCTCACTGCTAATCTACAATGGATTTGATAACCAAAGCATTTTTCTCTTCTCTAATTTCAGTACAGCCAAGAAGCACATTACATAATGGCAAAAAGCTATTTTCAGAATACAACATTTTAAACTCCTCATTGGTGGTATGGAAACAACAATTAGTGCTGCTGCCTCACAGCTCCAAAGGACCCAGGTTAAATCTTAATTTGGATACTCTCCATTCATATTTTACACATTCCCTTCATGATGTCCAAACAACATTCTGGTGGATTAATTAGCTATTGCAAGTTACTTTCTAGCCCGGATTAATGACAACAAAAACATTAGGAGAGTAGATTATAGGGAAATACGCAGGAACACTGCAGGGTACAGAGAAATAAGGGGGAATAAGTCTAATAGGTTAGCTTTCCTGGGAGTTGGCATGGACCCAATGGTCTGAGTGGGCTCTTAAAATAGGAAAATTTCAAGTAATTTAAAGTATCATTGTACAGTCCCTTGGATTTGACAACAGTCTTTTTCTCCTAACATTTTACTGCGACAAAGCAGCGCTCCACCTGATAACAAGATCTATCTTGATAAAAATGTATCATTCTCATCAAGGGTGGCACAGAGACCAAGAAATAGGAATAAAGCTGTTCAAATGGAAAAAATCACAACTTAGAGATACAGGTATCATGTTGGTTAAATTATTATAGCTATGACATCATCCACCCCCAAATTTGCTCAAGGAGTTTCCCCTCACACTCAAGATGTTTGCCTTCTGTAATGGAAAATTCTAACCTGTTTTTTTAAATTTGCTGCTCTTGGTTTTGCAAGGCTGAGAACCTGCTTGTGTTTTAGATTCAGCAGACATAAGCAAAATTCCACCGAGGGGCCAGAGATGCTGTTATCTGAAGAAAGGACATCTGTGTACCAAGAACATTTAATCTTCCTGCTTGTTTTGGTTACAGACTGTCAGAGACCTAGCCTTGATGTAGAATAAACCATTGTATTCAAAGTGATAAGCTGAAAATTATGTTACTAGTTAGAAACCTAGTATGCTAGCTTGCTTGCTCATCTTTCTTGCTGTGCTGGGAATAGGTGCTTGGGTAAGCAGTTTTTGGGTAATATAAGCCATGGTCCCGCTGCTGAAGAGAGAGACTCTCCGAGAGGTGGCAACATCTCTCAGCAAGAAGAAGAACTTCTGGAGTCCAACCAACGTCCCGGTCAGGGGAGGTGGAGAAGCTGCTACCAGCGCTCTGACAACCTACTACAAGTGTGCAGTCGTTGCCTCGTTTCGGCAGTTGGGACCAGTCCAAGCATTGATAAGTATAGTTGGGAAGGGCTTGCATATTGTAGTGTGAAATCAGCTTTTGAATTTGTAATAAACATTTGTATAATCTGAATTGCTCTTGGTGTGTGTGTCTATTTTCTTTCGGTAGTTCAAACACTCTGACCAATCTAAAACGAACAAAGTGAGAGGTACAAGTTTACCCAAGACAATTGGCACAGCGAGCAGGGTTGGTCTCAAGATGTTTTGCCGAAAGAAAGAGGTAGCCCTGAGCAGTTCTTGATTCCTGGATGGACTTCCAAAGACGATGGGTTTGGCATGTTGGCCAATACCTTGTCTTTGTTGGGACCACCCGTTAGTTGGGCTGAGAAGTTGGATGCATCAAGTGCACCTCTGGGAGAGCGAGTTGCCACTCTCCTTCGAGAAAGAAAATTTCCTGATTAAAAAAGGGACGCTGACGGATGGTTTTTGGTTGCTGGCCATAGCCTTATGCCACTCCGTTCAGCGTGAAGCAGAATCAGTACAAAGAGAAGTAGAATCTCAGCGCAAGAGAAAGCAATTAGAGGAGGAGCTAGAAGCCATGCGACAACGCTGCTCCATGATGAGCGAAATTGTTCGCACGAGTCAGGACAGAGCCAAAGAATTGGAAGATAAGCATGTCCAAACGATCTGCCGTAATATTAAACTCTGGCAGCAGCTCTGTGCAGATAAGGAAAGGCAAGGAGTAGAACCCGATCCATATCGTATTCGTTCCATGATAAGGAATGGTGATGATCCTGATGTAATTGAGGATTGGGATGGGAATATCTGGAATGATGACAATGGTAATGATGCAGATACTCCCCAGCATGTGTCTAACATACTACCCTCTCCACCACCTGCTGTTCACGCCTACCCCATAAGGCAGCAGACTTCCCAAACAGACAGAAGGGATGATGATGTAAGGGTAGAGATTGAAGGGATAGATACCCCGGTCTCCCACGTGGATCCAGGGGAAAATACCCAAACCCCTGCTTATGCTCTATGGCCTACTCCCTCTACGGGATGGCCTCGACCTCCTCCCTTAGACTGGGTGGATGTCCCTGCGGGCCAAAGTGGGAACAGGGGTTGGAAGCAGTCAATGATGCGTGACTTCTTTGTAAAAGAGCTGGCTGCCATTGGAGATCGATTTAGGCAAAAGGCAGGAGAAACTCTGGCAGCCTGGCTCCTGCGTGTCTGGGAACAAGGAGGGGGTAATGTATTTTTAACTCCTGAGGAATTGTTGGGATTAGGAACATTGTCTACTGATATCAGGGTCACTGCTGAGCTGCGGGGTAGAGGGAGAGAGGTGGATTACTTACTTACTACTCTAGGGGATGCCCTGCTACGAGTATACCCATCACCAGTAGATTGGGATTTACATTTGCAGAACAATTGGAGAACCCCAGAGGAGGGTATAGCAGTAATTCGTCAACAGGCCCTGGCCTCTGCCTTGTCTGCAAGGCGTTTGAGGCTGTGGGTACACGGGGGGAGCCCTGATGAAGAGATATTCACGGCCGGAATGCATACCAGATTGGTTCATTCTGCCCTACCTACTACACGGGGGCTGGTTCTGTCCGTAACTAGTCCACTAATTGGGTACCCTGTGTCTGAGGCGGTGCATGCCTTATCTGGGCTTCGAGAATTAGAACTGGGAGGTAAAATCCACTCATGTACATCCCAGGTTAAATCAGACAAACAGGATGAAAAGAGAGGGGCTGCTGCTAATAACGGACCGACAAGAAAGGACCTTTTTCTAACCTTGTTAAAGTTAGGTGTACCTAAAAGTGATATTGATGGGAAACCTACTGCAGTCCTTTATGCCCTTTATAAGAGAAAAGCAGGGGAACATCATCCCCAGCTGCTGAGTCCTCCTGACCCAGTTGTGCCCTCTGCTCCCCCTGCTGCTTCTATCGAGCAGGCTTCTCCTGCTCCAGTTACCGTGATGAGGTACAACAAATGGTTAACAAGGCTCTAATGGATAATAGTGGCATGTGGGCCTGGAAGCCCCCGAACCCTACTAAAGCATGAAGGTGTGGGCAGGGTTCCCGTGTCTACACCATTGAGATACAGCGGATACACGGGGACCCACGGCCCTATAAACCGTTAACAATCCATTGGGGAGGGGGTAATGACCACCAATATTTGGCCTTGGTCGATACCGGTGCGGAGCACTCGGTGATTCCGGGTAACCCCGACCTCTGGACTGGACTGACCTTTCGAATAGAGGGGTTGGGAGGGGCGGTCACCCTGGCAAAGGAAATAAAAGTCTGTGCCACGGTGGGTGATAGCCCTTCCCCTATCTGGTTACATGCCCTGGTGGCTGCTACTGACGAGTGTATCCTGGGTATTAATATGTTGGCCAGTACGGCCCTTAATACTAGCCAAGGGGGATTTGCATTTGGAATTCGGACTATTACAAAAAAACTAGTAGTGGGTCAAGCTAAGTGGGATCCTGTGATGGTGCCCCCCCCCCCCCCCCATGAAACCAGTGTGCATTCCACAATATCACCTCCCTGGAGGGCAAGAAGAGATTAGTGCCACCATTGATGCTTTGCAAGAAGAAGGGGTAGTGAGGCCCGCAACGTTGCCCTTTAATAGCCCTGTTTGGCCAGTCCAGAAGCCGGACGGCTCCTGGAGAATGACAGTTGATTATCGCTTTTTGAACAAACATGCCCCACCACTCGCTTCAGCAGTTCCGGACATTGTTACCCTTATTGAAAACATTGCTACTGGGAACTCAGGAACATGGTATGCTGTCATTGATCTTGCTAACGCCTTCTTCAGTATTCTTATAGCTGAGGACTCACAGGATCAGTTCGCCTTTACCTGGAAGGGGCGCCAGTATACCTTCACTCGCCTCCCTCAGGGTTATGTATACTCTCCCACTATTTGCCACAGCCTAATTACCCATGATCTGGAGACAGTGCCAGTATCGCCTTCCCTCTCAATTCACCATTATATTGATGATGTGATGATCCAAGGGGCCACGGAAGAGATGGTACAGGAAGGTTTGGAGAGTGTCCAAGATACCCTGATGCAAAGAGGGTGGGCCATTAACCCTGCCAAGGTACAGGGCCCATCCCAGACAGTTATTTTCCTTGGAATTCAGTGGCATGCTGGAGAACAAGTGGTTCCCGATAAAGTTCATAATAAAATTGCAGATTTGTTCCACTCCTACTAACAAACAAGAGATCCAGCGTTTCCTGGGCTTATTGGGATACTGGCGACGCCATATTCCACACTTGGCATTGCTTTTACATCCTCTGTATAAGGTTACCCGAAAGAAAACAGACTTTGTATGGGGTGACGATCAGGAAAGGGCGTTCCAGTCCGCCAAGCAGGCTATTCTTCAGGCCCAGCCCATTGCTCCCCGCATTCCAGATACCCCCTACGAACTACAGGTCTCCGTTACTGATGATGTGGCCTGCTGGAGCCTCTGGCAGAAACAAGAGGGTCGCCGAGTCCCGCTGGGATTCTGGTCACGTACCATGCCTGAGGCTGCCACTCGTTATTCTGCTTTTGAACAACAGTTGCTAGCCTGTTACTGGGCCCTGCTGGAGACTGAAAGAATGACAGGTGATGCAGATGTTCAATTGAGACCTGTACTTCCAATAATGAATTGGGTTCTGGCTAATGATGCTAATCTAAAAATCGGTTGGGCGCAGCAGTCTTCTATTGTTAAATGGAAGTGGTATATTCAGAGTCGTGCAACCAGAGGGCCTGAAGGGGTGGGCCGCATACACGAACAGTCTCGTCATGAGGACATTGAATCTGCCTTGCTCCCTCCTTCTTTGTTCCAGGTTCTCCGTTTTACGCTCCTGGTGATCTGGCTTAACAGCTGCTTTGGTGCCAACAATTGGATTTGTAATAATGAGGACGTTCCGAGTGAGTTGCCCATGGGAGACACGGTCTGAGGCATTACATCAAGGAAGTCCTCAGTCACCCGCCTCAAGTGCAGCTTATATAGATATGTTATTGTTCAGCATGTTTCAAAATCTGTTTGTGAGCTCCAGTGTCTAGGTATTGTGGCCAACAAGGATAGTTTGAGCCTTGGTTGGAATCCTTTTTCATGGTTAGTTGGTACATTTGGGGGGTTGGGCCACACTATTCTCCGTTGGTTGCTCGCTTTATTGCTTGTTTTTGTGATTATTGTAGTTTTAATTTCTCTTTTACGCTCTTTTTGTACTCTTATGCTTGTCAAGTCTCGTGTCTGACAGCCTGTGACCAAGGGTTTTTTTTAATTTGCTGCTCTTGGTTTTGCAAGGCTGAGAAACTGCTTGTGTTTTAGAATCAGCAGACATAAGCAAAATTCCACCGAGGGGCCAGAGATGCTGTTATCTGAAGAAAGGACATCTGTGTACTGAAAACATTTAATCTTCCTGCTTGTTTTGGTCACAGACTGTCAGAGTCCTAGCCCTGATGTAGAATAAACGATTGTATTCAAAATGATAAGCTGAAAATTATGTTACTAGTTAGAAACCTAGTATGCTAGCTTGCTTGTTTATCTTTCTTGCTGTGCTGGGAATAGGTGCTTGGGTAAGCAGTTTTTGGGTAATATAAGCCATGGTCCCGCTGCTGAAGAGAGAGACTCTCCAAGAGGTGGCAACGTCTCTCAGCAAGAAGAAGAAGAACTTCTAGGGTCCAGCCAACGTCCTGGTCAGGGGAGGTGGAGAAACTGCTACCGGCGCCCTGACAGTCTACTACAAGTGTGCAGTCGTTGCCTTGCTTCGGCAGTTGGGACCAGTCCAAGTGTTGATAAGTATAGTTGGGAAGGGCTTGCATATTGTAGTGTGAAATGGAAAAAATTATGATCACTAAAGTGAATTTTCTCAAAAGGGGGAAATTATTCTCTTGTATTTCGCAACTTAGAGATACAGGTATCATGTTGGTTAAATTATTATAGCTATGACATCATCCACCCCCAAATTTGCTCAAGGAGTTTCCCCTCACACTCAAGATGTTTGCCTTCCCAAGTTCATGTGGCCCAAATTGTCTTGACAGCTTTCTTAATGAAGATAAATTCACTTCCAAATTAGATGCAGCTCTAGACAACCACTTACCGAGGTCTAAATAGGAGAACTTCTCATTTTCATTTTCAGACATCTCCACCATATCACAATATGCTCGAGCGAGTCGCCAGCAGAAGTCTGGCCTCGAACTACACTGCAAATAAAAAGGCATGCAATAAATTTGGACACTTAAAACAATGTTTGAAATTGATATTAAGCAAACTTTACTTGCTAGAAAATAGCACAATTTTTTTTCTGCTGCAGATTATTATTGATAAATGACAGCTTGTCAAAACAAGTTTTTAAATACATCTACGTTTCATCAATCATATGGTTTTAGTTGTTGACTGGATCAAAGAATTTGACTGGGTCAAAGAATTTGACTGGGTCAAAGAATCTGATTCATCAAAAACTGCCAAAAGACTAATCACCTGCATCTTTTTTCATTTTATATCTTTGTGTTTAATTAAAAAACATAGACACATATAACACAAGACAGATATTTTGTACTTCTCAAATAATACCTTAATTATACATAGTATAAATTGTGTGAACTCTTCTCAATCAAACCCATTTTATCAAAATATCTAAAAAAAATGCAAAAAAAATAAGAACCCATCCCCTCATTAATCAAACCCTTCTCTGTAAACAAGGTTAACTTGCATATCTAATATACATAGGAAATTAAATACGACATTCAGAAACAGACAATGCTGCTCAGAAGCATCCAAACACCCTAATTCTTTAAATTCTTCATCTGTATCTCACAGACAAGAATTGCATCAATAATAAGTAAAATTATATATTTGACAATTCATTATCCAGTAGTGCCAAGAGACAAATCAGACATGAACAAGTTTACTTTTCTGGCATTGATTTGAAGGACCCTGCTCTATTTCCAGGAACTTCAATGACTTTTATAGAATATAATGCTACGTAATAGATGTAGGATTGCCAATTGCTGACAGTAAAATACAAATTAATGGCTGTGCAATTATGGAAGGGTTTGTCTAGTTTAGACTGATGTTGATTTAATCAATGAAATTAATGATTATGCTGGGATGATTTGCAGATACCCAAGAACTATGGGGTGCCCATGACAAATGTTGTCTGGCAATAACAGGCAAGCTGATAAAAATTCTATTAGCCCAGATTTCTCTGAAATCATGTGACTAACAGGAATTAGGGTAATCTAAACTAAAAATACCCCAGGGGATGTGGACACGTTTCTGTGATTAGTCCACAATATGATGCAACATGAAGATAGACATTGCATGATGCTGATGGGATAATGATCGATACTGTTTGCCATAAACAAGAAGACAGTTTTGTGATTGGTTATCATCACATAGGGTTAGAGCATACCAGCCTATGCATTTGAATGTTCGAAGAGCTCATCAATCCTCGGTGAAAGGGCTGGACCTTCCACAAGCTTGTGCATCAAATAAAGGGAATTGGCTGAAGAAGACGAGCCCAGATCCTTCATTCCTAAGGAGAGTAAACTGCTGATTGAGATCTCACCTCAAGAACATGGATGAGAGGGGAGTCACGTGATGGAGTAGTGGCCGGTAGGGGAACTCCAGCCCTCTCCAGAAAAGTTAAAAAAAGGTAGAGAAAAAACCAAGTCACTAACACAGAAACCATAACAAATTGAAAGTGAAAGTGTGGAGAAAATGGCAGCAAAGAAAGAAAAACCAAAAACAATGGGAAGAAAAGAAGAAGGAAGGACGTCGGAGGAGGAAGGTGAAGGCCTTACCGGTACGAGGAGGCCCGCCGTGGAGAGAGAAGCCTGCTCCCTGAGGTCAGTGGAAACCCCGAACTCAGGACTACAAAGATGGCTCACGGAGCCAAACAAAAGTACGCAACTGCGCATGAGCGATGATTCGCGCATGCGCGATGCACAAGACAAAAACACCGACGGGAGGGGGGGACCAGCTGAGGAGTAAATCTCCACAGCTGAAACAGACAAGTATAACACAACAGCAAGACTCTCAACAAGAAAACATAGAAAATAACAAGAACAAGAAGGAAGAGAATAAAAATAGGAAATCAAAGAAACAACAGATGACCAACTCAGAGAAAGACGACCAATACCAAGACACTTTTAATAAAAATAAGAAGAATAAAAATACCCAACAAAATAAAATAAACAACCCAACAAGAAAATCAGAAGAGACAGAGGTAAAAGACACAGATCCTGGAGTGGAACCAGAAGAAGAGGAGGGAGAACACAGAGAAATGGAAGATGAAGGGAAGGGCAAGTACATGGATATTTTTTTTTTAAAGAATATATGGAAACAGTAAAAGAATGGCAGACGCAAGAATTCAGTGAAATAAAAAGAAGAATAAAAAGTACAGAAGAAAAAATGAATAGATTAGAGATGATCATGACAGAAATAGGAAAAATAGACAAGGTGGAAGAACTAGAAACAGCCATAGAAATGGAGGTAGATGACTTAAAAAAGAAATTAGAAGAATCTGATAAAAAAAGTTAAAGAAACACAGGAGCTGTTAGCTCAGAAGATAAATATAATGGAAAATTATAATAGAAGAAACAATATAAAGATAGTGGGCCTTAAGGAAGATGAAGAAGGCAAAAATATGAAAGAATTTATAAAAGAATGGATCCCCAGGGTCCTGGGAAGACCAGAATTACAGGAAGAAATGGAAATACAAAGGGCACACAGAACATTAGCCCCTAAACCACCACAACAAAAACCAAGATCCATTCTAGTAAAATTCCTAAGATATACAACAAGAGAAAATGTATTGGAGAAGGCAATGAAAAAAAGAAAAGAAGACAAAAAACCACTGGAATACAAGGGTCAAAAAAATTTTTTCTGTCCAGATATAAGTTTTGAACTCCTGAAGAAGAGCAAGGAGTTTAATGCAGCAAAAATGACCCTATGGAAAAAAGGTTTTAAATTTATGTTAAAATACCCAGCGGTACTTAAAATAGTTATCCCGGGGCAGCAAAGCAAACAATTTTCGGATCCGGAAAAAGCACGAAAATTTGCAGAACAACTACAAAACAGACAGAGAGATGAAGAGATGTAACAAGAACAAAAATGACAACAAACTATATAAAATAAGAGTATAAGTAAGAATTAAGAAGGGAAAGAAAGAAAGAAAGAAAGGAGGGAATTAAGAGAGTGACCTTTGGTATATATGAAGATTAAAATCTTTTCTGTGGGGGGCTGGGTGGGGAAGAATAACAGTCACTGCGAAATCAGTTGACGCTTGCGAGCGGATTAGCAAATCCAAATGGAGAGGGGAGATGCGGTTGCCCGACAAGCCACAAAGGGCAACTCAGAAAGGGGAGGGACTATTGGGGTTAAAGGAATTTTAGATATGAGAATAGTGGAAATATTTTATGTTTTAGAAATGTTGTCTTATAATGTGTTCAAAAAAAGAAAGAAATGGACAAGAAGTGAAGGTGGTGATGAGGAAATGGAAAGGAAAGATAAACAAAGTATGATATGACTATGTTGACCTATATGACTTTAAATATTAATGGAATACATAACCAAATCAAAAGGAAGAAACTGTTAAATTTACTGAAAAAAGAAAAAATTGACATAGCATTCATACAAGAAACACATCTAACTGAAATGGAACACAAGAATTTAAAGAGAGATTGGATAGGACATGTAACAGCAGCATCATATAATTCAAAAGCCAGAGGAGTAGCTATATTAATCAATAAAAATGTACCAATCAAAATAGAAGAGGAAATAATAGATTCAGCAGGGGGATATGTAATGATAAAATGTCAGATATATTTAGAATTTTGGAATTTACTCAATGTATACTCACCTAATGAAGAAGATCAAAAATTTATGCAAGATATCTTTTTGAAGATAGCAGATATGCAAGGGAACATACTAATAGGAGGGGATTTTAACCTTAATTTGGATAAAACTGGAAAAAAAACTAACAGAAAGAACAAAGTAACCAAATTTATAATTAAATCGATGCAAGAAATGCAACTTTTGGATATATGGAGGAAACAACACCCAAAGGAAAAGGAATATTCATATTATTCGGGTAGACACAAAACATACCCAAGGATAGACCTATTCCTGTTATCAGTCCACATTCAAGGGAGAGTTAGGAAAACGGAATATAAAGCTAGACTATTATCGGATCACTCACCCCTGTTATTGGAAATAGAGCTAGAGGACATCCCACCAAGAATGTATAGATGGAGATTAAACTCCATGCTACTTAAAAGATAGGATTTTAGAGAATTCATTGAACGACAAATTAAAATGTACTTTCAAATAAATACGGAATCAGTTGAAGATAAGTTTATACTATGGGATACAATGAAAGCGTTCATCAGAGGGCAAATAATAAGTTATGTAACTAAGATGAAGAAGGACTACAATCGGGAAACAGAACAGTTGGAAAGGGAAATAGCAAATACAGAAAAAGAATTAGCAATAAAGGAAGATACAACTGAAAGAAGAGAATTGGCAGACAAAAAAATAAAATATGAAACAATACAAACATATAAGGTGGAGAAGAACATAATGAAGACAAAACAGAAATATTATGAGCTAGGAGAAAAAATGCACAAAATTCTAGCGTGGCAGCTTAAGACAGAACAAACTAAAAGAATGGTATTGGCATTAAGGAAAAAGGACAAACAAATCACATATAATCCAACGGAGATAAATGAAAATTTCAGGGAATTCTATGAACAACTATATCAAACTGAAAATGAAGGGAAAGAAGACAAAATAGATGAATTTCTAACTAAAATTGAACTACTGAAATTACATACAGAGGAGCAAAATAAATTAATAAACCATTTGAAATAGAAGAATTACAGGAGATATTAAAAAAAACTACCGAACAATAAAACACCAGGAGAGGATGGATTTCCAATAGAATTCTATAAAACATTTAAAGACTTATTAATTCCTCCCCTCCTGGAAGTAATCAACCAGATTGATAAAACACAAAACATACCAGATTCATGCAAAACAGCAATAATTACAGTAATACCAAAGACAGGGAAAGATCCACTTGCACCAGCATCATATAGACCAATATCTCTACTTAACACAGATTATAAGATAATAGCTAAACTATTAGCAAAAAGATTGGCCGACTATGTACCAAAAATAATAAATCTAGACCAAACTGGATTTATTAAAAAAAGATGAACAACGGACAATATCTGCAAATTTATTAACTTAATTCATGCAGTAGAAGGAAATAAAACTCCAACAGTAGCAGTTCCTTTAGACGCAGAGAAGGCCTTTGACAGAGTAGAATGGAATTATTTATTCAAAGTACTACAAAAATTCAGCCTACCAGAGCAATATATTAATTGGATTAAAGCATTATACAAGGAGCCATTGGCGAAAGTGACAGTAAATGGATATACATCAAAACAATTTAACTTAAATAGATCAACAAGGCAGGGATGTCTACTATCTCCCTCACTGTTTGTGTTAGCTATAGAACCACTAGCAGAACTGATAAGAACAGAAAATAAAATAAGAGGGATAAAAATAAAAGAGAAGGAATATAAAATCAGTCTATTTGCAGATGACGTTATAATATACTTAACAGAACCAGAAATATCAATAAAAGAATTACATAGGAAATTGAAGGAATATGGAGAAGTATCGGGGTACAAGATCAATGCAAATAAAAGTGAAGCAATGCCAATGAATAATGCGGATTTCACAAAGTTTAAGAAAGAATCACCATTTAGATGGCAAACACAAGAAATGTGATACCTAGGTATACAACTAAATAAAAATCTTGGCCATCTAAATTACTAAATTATCATCCATTAATGAAAAATTACAAGACGACTTAGAGCATTGGAAAGACACTGATAGGAAGGATAAACTGTATTAAAGTGAACATTTTCCCAAGGATACAATACCTATTTCAGTCATTACCAATTCACCTAACAGAGAAATTCTTCAAGGAGCTAAAAAAAATAATAAAGAAATTCTTATGGAAAGGGGGTAACCGAGGATAGCACTAGATAAATTAACAGAATGGTACAAACAAGGCGGCTTACAACTACCAAACTTTAAGAATTATTATAGAGCCGCACAATTAAGATACCTATCAGATTTTTATCAAACAAGGGAAAAACCAGATTGGACCAGATTAGAACTAGATAAAATAGGGGAGAAGATACCTGAACATATACTATATAAATAGGATGAAAAATTGGTGCAACGTAGGAATTCACCGGTATTGCGTCATCTGCTCAACTTTTGGAAGAAGATTCACGTAGAAAGGAATAAAACAAATGATCAACTACCAAAACTAAGATTGACAGAAAATCAACTAATCCCTTTCATAATAGATAACCTTTCCTTCAGAGAATGGGAGAGAAAAGGGATCAAAAGAATAGAAAATTGTTTTTCGGGAAATAAATTATTATCCTTTGAACAAATGAAGGATAAATATAATATAACTCACGATACAATGTTTGCATACCACCAACTGAAAACCTACTTGAAGGACAAATTGGGAAACAGTCTGAGGTTACCAGAAGGAAGCAATTTTGAATATGTGATTACAGACACAATGATAATTAAAAAATTTGTAACAAACATGTACATCAAACTGCAAGAAAAGGAGAATGAGGAAACAAACAGTAAACCTAAACAAAATGGGAACAAGATCTAAACATAAAGATAAAGAATGAAACATGGGAAAAGCTATGGTCCTGAACTATGAGAAATACAATAAACACGAGGTTACGCATGATACAATATAACTGGATACACAGGCTATACATCACACCTCAAAAGTTAAATAAATGGGACCCAACACTATCAGACAGATGATTTCGCTGTAAAAAGGAAATGGGAACAACAATTCATGCAAGTTGGACATGTGAGAAAGTGAAAAATTTTTGGGAAGATCGAAACCAGATATTAAATAAAATCACAAAAAGCAATATACCAAAAAATCCAGAGATCTTCCTCCTAAGTAATATAAGAAACAAAGAATTTGGACTCAATTTGGATGGAGCACAAAAAAGATTTGTTATGATAGATCTAGCTGTAGCAAAAAAATGTATCATGTCAACCTGGAAATTAGAAGACAACTTGAGAATACAACAATGGTACATAGAAATGAATAAATTTATTCCATTAGAAAAAATAACATATGATTTAAGAAATAACATCACAATATTCGAACAAATATGGGAGCCATACATGAAATACAATAGAGAAATCCTACCATGGACTTCAACCACCCAAAATGACAGAAGGAGAAGACAACGAATAGAACTGACTCAGTAAAATTTCTTGTTTATTTTTATTAAGTGACAACATTGTTTAACGGGTTTAATGTATCTTATAGATTGAACTTCAAATAAATGGGAAAGGGGGTGAGGGAGGGAGGGAAGGGAGGGGGGAAATGGGGGAAAAATTACACTATATATTCAAGAGAAAAAATGTCTGTATGTATCTTGGTCAATATGGTTTATAGTGTGAAAAATAAAGAATTTAAAAAAAAAAGAACATGGATGAGATATTGATACAGATCCTCCACAAATTTTGCCAGCCAGCCACAAGCCCAATATCTTGCAAACACCCTGGAAGGAGGCTAACAGACTGCAGGGTTCCTCCTGTAGATAACTGGCCAAATTGGGATAAGGTAACCAGACACCTTTTACACAAGTCTGTGAAGGAGGCTCCGCATGGTTCAGCAGTTGTAGATGTATTCTTGGGCAAGTGATGGACTCCAGTGGGTGAGTGTATAATTGAGAATTTAAAAATCAGGAGTTGAGCTGAGTGGGTGAGAGATGTACATTAAGTCACCCTCTACCACCACTATCCTCTGCCTGGCAAAACTTGTCCTCACCCTCAATAACATTTTCAACTCATCCAACTTTCTCCAAATTAAAGGAGTAGCCATTGGTACCTGCATGGGTTCCAGCTAGGTCTGCCTGTTTGTAGGCTTTGTGGAGCAATGCATGCTGCAAGCCTACACAATTAAGACCCTCCCAACTCTTCCTCCGGTATATAGATGACTACATCGGGGCTGCCTCATACACCTACGATGAGCTTGTCAACTTCATCCACTTTGCACCCAACATCCACCCTGACCTCAAACTCACCTGGTCCATCTCCAATATCACTCTCCCCTTCCTGGATCTCTCTGGCTCCATCTCAGGAGACAAGGCTGATATGCCATAAGCAAGGACCAGTCTTGTATCATACTATAGGCTTTTATTAACAGAAGAAGCCACCTCTACTGACCAGTGGACTAAGTTGCACCATCAGTAGGCTGGAGTCTATCTACAGTCATAACCAGTAGCAAGCAGTCAGCATAATATATTACATCACTACATTCACCACCACCCCCCCCCCCTCCAAAATGAACCAATTTTAAGTAATAGTAAAAAAAACCAGGGAATCAAAAGGGTTAAAAGCACCACAGAAGGAGAGGGAAAAATCAGGTCAAAAAAATCTGTGAGAAATGCAACAATTAAAACTTATCATAAGTAAGTCGTTGGGGTGACCTTGAAACTCTCTGAGACCGAAGCTAAACAACTGGAGAGGGCTCCTGTAAGCTAATAAGAGAAGCTGCTTTTTCAGCAGATAAGAAGTGATTGGTAGCAGGTGTTGTTTGGGGTAAGTCTCTGTGTGTTACAGACTGAATTGCAGGGACAGAAATATGCTGCTCTGAGGAGGGCAAAGGGAGATTAGTGGAAGTGGGAAAATGGTTGGAAGCTGCAGGCAGAACCCCAGGCGAAGCAAGATCCCTGAGGGAAACAGAGTCTTGTCTCCCATCAGGAAAAGCAATTTGAGCATATTGCGGGTTAGCATGAAGCAATTGTACACACTCGACTAATTGATCCACCTTGCTCTGTCTAACATGCTTTCTCAGCAAGACTTCTCCAGGTCTAGAAAGCCAGGCCGGCAAGGTCTATCCAGTCTTCAACTTTCTGGGAAAAGAAAACAAACGTTGATGAAGTGCTTCATTAGTTGATGTGCAAAGTAAGGTATGGATAGAGTTCAAAGCTTTAGGTAACACTTCTTGCTAGCGGCTGGCAGGGAGACCTTTAGATCTGAGTGCCATGGTAATAGCTTTCCAAATTCTACCATTGCTACGTTCAACTTGCCCATTCCCCCGAGGGTTGTAACTGGTAGTGAGAGTTATGACAATGCTTCTGTCAAGAAGATATTGCCGAAGCTCTGAGCTCATAAAGGTTGAACCTTTGTCGCTATGAATGAAATTCGAATAACCAAAAGTACTAAAAATTTAATCAAGACATCTAATTACAGAACCAGCAGAAACATCAGTACAAGGAATAGCAAAAGAGAAACGATAAAATTCATTAATAACACTAAGAAAGTAAAAGTTTCTGTTATTTGAAGGCAGTGGCCCTTTAAAATCTACACTGAGGCATTCATCAACGAGGAAGGTGAGGGTTTGTAATAACATGGTTGGCATTCAGCACAGACAGGGCATCGTCCAGTTAGGGTTCTCACATCCTTTAATGTGTAGGGCAGATTGAGAGATTTCACAGTGATAAAGTCTGGTGACCCCCGGGTGGCACAGTTCTTCATGAAGAACTTTTAATCGGTCTAACTGCAGACTCGCACAAGATGCGCAAGATAGATCAGGAGGATCATTGAATTTTCCTGGACGATAGGGTATGTCATAGTCAAAAGTAGAAAGTTCGATGCGCCATTGCATAATCTTATCATTTTTAATCTTAGTGTTGAACATGAAGGCAACAGATTTCTGATCAGTTAACAAGGTGAACTTCCTGCCAGCTAAGAAGTGTCTCCAGTAGCGGATAGCTTCTATAATAGCTTGAGCTTCCTTTTCAATGGACGAGTGTCTTAATTCGGGCCCATGTAACGTGCAAGAAGGCTACAGGTTTGCAGGCTTGATTTAGTGTGGCAGCTAGAGCAAAATCAAATGCATCTAATTCCACTTGAAAAGGAAAATCCTCATCAATTGCAGACATGGAGGACTTGGCTATATCCTGTTTAATGTTTTCAAAAGCTTGGAGGGCCTCATTACTCAAAGGAAAATTGGCATTTTTAAAAAGAGGTCATGCTTTGTCAGCGTCGTGTAGTACCCATTGGGCGTAATAGGAGAAAAACCCTAAAAAACGCTTGAGGGCCTTTTGCATTGTTGGAGGGGGTAGCTCCATGAGTGGATGCATTCTCTCAGGGTCAAGACTGATTTCTCCTTTACTCACTAGGTAGTCTAATATTGGCAGGCTTTTCGTGCAGTGCACACATTTGTCATTATTCAGGGTTAAATGCAAGGTTTTGGCTCTACTTGGAGAAACCATTGTAAATTCCCGATCATGATCATTAGGTCTTTGCCACAGATAGTACATTGTCCAGATAAGGAAAAGTGGCCTGCAACTTATAGGTATCCACTAACTTATCCATCTTTGAAAAATGGACACCCCATTAGTGACGCCAAAAGGAATTCTCTTAAAATGGAAGAGTTTGCCATTTGCCTCAAAAGCAGTAAACTGCCTTTCATCCTTATGGATGGTGTTACAGAGTTCTGTATTGTGTATTGGCCTATGTGTTGTGTGGTTTTGTGTTGGAAAGTGTTGGACAGTTTGCATTAGAGAGCCAAGGTGAAGGTGAACTGCTGAGAGAGTGGGAGACAGACTGGGCATGTGCAGAAGATAATCTAGAAATTTCTGGACTTGGAAGACAAACCACCACTGGACGTGGCTGTGAAGTGGAAGGAGGCCCAAGCAGAGTAATTGTCTGGGAGACAGTTTAGAATGTTGGGCATTTTAAGAGGGATGAACATTCCGAAGGCAGCCAGAAGGATCTGGACCAAGCCAGTTGTTCCTCTCTCTGCAAGCAACATAAGACGACAACTTCGAATTTTTCTCTCTCTCTCACTCAAAGATCTTTTGTTTACGATCTTTGCTTCGGTTGAGATCGAAGTTTTGTGAATCTTGTGTGTTTTGTGTCTAAGTTTTTCTGTGGGCTGGTTGGAAATATAACTTACACTTTAATTACATATGTTACATTTAGGCTGGGGAATTTATTAGTTTTACATTGTTATAGAAATTTGCATAGTAACCAGTGGGTATTGTTATAAAAGGGGAGATTTTGAATTAAAGTTTGAAGGTGAATTTTTGTTAAAGTAATTGTTTGTCTTTACCCCTGTGTGATATGCCTTCTTTGTGGTTGCTGGTTTGATCTTGTAACAATGGGAACTTGGTGGTAAGCTGATTTCAGATCAATAGTAGAGTATATCTCGTATTGGGCAATTTGAGTAACAAATGTCTGAAATGTGAGGCAGGGGGTAAGCATCTAGTTGAGTGCACCCGTTTATAGTTTGGCTGTAATCCATGACCATTCTAAGTTTCGCGCCATTTCTGACCACTACTACTTGAGCACGCCAAGGACTTGTGCTGGGCTCTTACGTTTTCTCTTAACAAGTTTTTAACTTCATCTTTAATAAAGAGTCTGTCTTCTTTACTGTAGTGCCTACTTTTTGCAGCTATAGGCTTATAATCAGAGGTCAAATTAATGAAGAGACAAGGGGGCTTGATTTTTAGTGTGGACAAACCGCAAAACTTCTTTTGCAAGGCAGTGATGGATGGCAAAGAGCCATTGAATGCCAATATGATACTTTTCGTTTAACATTGGAAGTCTTGACCCAGAAGCATTGGAATGCATAGGCCAGCGAGTACAGAAATCTTGGTCAGAATATTTATTGTCATATATTTTTAAATTAATTTTGCAATAACTTCTTGTATCTTGTTCCAGCCCTGAGCAAGCCATGGTGATCGTGTGCTTAGATGGGTATAACGCAAGATTTAATGCTCTAGCGGTTGAAGGGTGAATGTAACTGTCTGTACTACCCAAATCAAGTAAACAGTTAATAAGCTGCCCATTTACCTCCACTTTCATCATGGACGGCTGCAGATCATAGGATTTATCTTGATTTACCTTCATGAAAGCCAGGATTGGGTCTCCTTGTGGCAGTGACATGTAGGGCCTTGCCTCGTCACTGTTCAATCCACTGTATGATTCTGAAGAAGTTGAAGTCGGGCGAGATGAATCATTGATTCTCCAGCTCAGCATTGTGGCATTACAACGATGACCTTGGTTATTAGCGCTTGAGTGCCTCTTCTTCTTCTCGTCACGAGTGCCAGATGTCGACTCTCTAGCTCAGCAAGCTCTGGCCCAATGGCCTTTCTTCCCGCAGTTGGTGCAGGTATCTTGCCGTGTGGGGTACTGGCTGTGGGCATGTAGTGCCAAGCCGCAGAAATAGCACTTGGGGACTGACTTTTGCATCGCGGTTTCGTAATGCTCAGTAGTGAATCTTCACTACGGGTCTGTCTGAGGGGTGCTGCTTCTGCACTTCTCCCTTACTCGAATGCTTTTTCCCCTTGTAGCACAGTTAGAAGCATCTTCGCTGGTTGCAGAGCTGCATTAAAGGTCAAGCCTGGAGTCTCCAGTAGACGCTAACGTATCCTGATTCCAGACCGTTTATGAAGACGTCTAACATCAGGAACTCTCGGGCTTCAGCCGTGACGGCAGCACAGACACAGTCCCTGGATAGCCCTTTCAGGGCAAGCGCGAAAACATCTACGCTCTCATCTGCTTGTTGCTTCTGAATGTGAAGCTGGTGCCTTACAAACAGGGTGAGGCATACCATAATAGGCTCTAAGGAGATTCACTGCATTCTGATAGCTAGCTACCTCTCTGACTACAGAGTAGGGGACATCTCCGAGGAGAACCACAAAATGGTCCATTTTCTCGGCGTCTTGTACGACATTGTTCTTTCGCATGTATGCTTCAAAACACTGGAGCTAGTGGTGGAACTTTTCTCTGGTTCGGGTGGCATCTTGATCTATCTTGAGTCTTCCAAGTTTCAGGAAAGTATCCATAATTTTCTTCTGTTAATAAAATTGATGTGCTATAAGCAAGGACCAGTCTTATATCATACTACAGGCTTTTATTAACAGAAGAAGCTTCCTCTACTGACCAGTGAGATAAGTTGCACCATCTGTTATACCAGTAGGGTGGAGTAAATCTACAGTCATAACCAATAGCAAGCAGTCAGCATAATACATTACGTCACTACAAAGGCTTCCACTGACATATACTATAAACCTTCCAATTCCCACAGCTACCTGGATTACACTTCCTCACACCCTGCTCCCTGGAAGGACACCATCCCTTTCTCTCAATTTTTCTTTCTCTGACACATCTGTTCCCAACTTGAGGTCTTCCAGTCCAAAGCTTCTGAAATGTCTGCCTTCTTCCACAAACGCAGTTTCCCCTTCACCACTATCGACTCAGCCCTCACCCGCATCTCTTCCATTTCCCACTCAACTGCCCTAGCCCCAGATGCAACCAACATAGAATCCCCATCATCCTTACTCACCACCCCCTGCATCCAACAGATCATCCGCTGGAATTTCCGGCACTTACTACAGGACCCCACCACCAGACATATCGTTCCCACTCCTCCTCTCTCAGCCTTCTGCAGGGACCACTCCTCTGCTATTCCTTTGTGCACTAATCCCTTCCCACCCATCACATCTCTGGCACCTTCCTCTATGCCCGCAGGAGGTGCAACACTTGCGTCCACACATCCTCCCACACCATGGTACAGGGCCCAAAACATGTGAAACAACACTTGTATATCCAGAGGTCTTTTTACTACATCCAGTGCACCCTTTGTGGCATTCTCTACATGGAGAGACTGGTCGCAGACTGCTCTGCTCGCAGCCACAGCGACCTCCCAATGGCCAACATTTAAATTCCATGTCACACTCCCACGCTGTCCCATCCTGACCATCCGCAGATTGGAAGGTCAACACCTTATTTTCTGTCTGGGCATGCTCCAGCCAAATGGCATGAACATTAACTTCACTGCTTTCCATTAAACCTGCTTGCCTTTTCTTCCCTCTCCCCCATTTCCTATCTTGCCACTTCTTTCACCCTCACAGCCCTGCCTGCCCTCTTCCCCTCAGTGCTGCTTTTCCCTCCCTCCTTCTCCACCTATAATCTCCTGCCCTGCCACCCGCCTCCTCTTTTGTTCTGACACTCGTCAGCATTTTCTCATACTGTAATGAAGGGCTGAAACGTCAGTTAAGTACATTTGCCTTTGCTACACTTTGACCTGCTGAATTTCTCTAGCATTTTGTGTTTTTATATTCAAATTTAAGATGTTTTAAATATGGAAAGTGGAATAATATGGGAGATGAGATGAGTGATGATATAGAGAATAAGACCAGAAAATAAAATTAGGTGAATCGTGAGCTGTTGGCTGCCACTGATTTGCTTCATTAGGGTGATCATGAGCTGTAGGCCATCATGTGGCAGGTTTTGCCCACCACACAGTGAGTTGTACGCCACCATTCATTGGCTGTGCCCACCACTAAACTAGCCTCAGAAAAGACGCAAATCATGGGCCATGAAGAAACTGTGAGCAAGGAGTTGTCCTCCCCAGAACCATCCTCCACAGATTGAACCTCAAAAAAAGAACAAGGAGAAAGAATTTTAAAAAGGAAATAAAAGAACACAGAACAAGAGAAGGTCAAGGGGAATTCTTTGGGGTTAAAATATGTTTGAAGACCTCACAGAATCGGGAATTGGTGAAGGCTGATAACCTTTATGGATGATTCAAGCACCCAAGTCTGTGCCACAGAACCTTGGAAAAGGTTAATTGGTAAGGAAGGATGAACTTGTAGCCCCCACTGTGCACATGAAGAGTTTGTTCCAGACAGAACATGGCCATATAAGTGAAGGCCATGGACAAAGAATGGCCTGATCCCCAGAGAATGAGACATACAGCCTGATACACATGAAGAGCATTGACACCATCCTCTGCAACAAGCTGATGCCAAAATAAGGCACAAAAGCAAATTAAAGATGCAAAGAGCATATACTCCAGAATGTAGATGATTTACTGCTGCACAGACTATCTCTTACTGAATGCAGGGATGATAGCAGGGCTCTTTTTAAACTGCTGGCCAAGATAGGATAAAGTGTCCAAAGTGGAGCTTCTGTTATGCGGGGAACAAGTACCTTGGGCAGTTATTAAAGAAGGGAGTCAAGCAAATCTCTCAAGACCAAATTGAGGCTATCATGATGCTGCCAAAACTAAGGACAGTGAAGGAAATCCAAAGTTTTCTGGGAATGGCTGGTTATTATAGGCAGTGGATTTGTGACTATGCAGAAATGACAAGACCAACTTCCAGAGACTGAAATGATCACACATGAAAAACAGAGCATTTGAAGAACTGAGGAAAACTCTTCAAAAGGCATCCACACTGTGACTCCCAACATCTATTCTTACCCAGAAGGAAGGTGGAAGACACAAACCTGTGGCATATTGTAGCACGCACATGGACTAAGTCAAGAGGGGACTGCATTCATGTGTGAGAGGATTGGCAGTAGCCGCATATGTAGTGGACAAGGCGATGCCAATGACAGCTGGACTTGAAGTACTCTGTATGTTTCATACCCAGTAGAAACATTATTGAGCAGAGGAAAATCATTTCTCACTCATGGGAGAATAATAGACCATGAGGTACTCCTGACACAATTGGGACAGACAATTGTGAGGGGAAGACTGTAAACCCACCAATATTGATGATGACACCAGACATTAAGGAATAGCATGAATATAAAGCAACTGTGGAACAAATCTTCTGACCCAAAGATGACACTCTTATGCCCTCCATAATGTTTGGAAAAAGACACTTTTTTCCATTATTTGGCCCTGTATTCCACAGTTTTAAATTTGTAATCAAACAATTCACGTGATTCAAGTGAACATTCATGATTTTATTCTTTTTAAAATATTTTTATTGAGTTTAACATACAAGCATGAATACAGAATTGACAATTACACAATTCATTTGCATACAATTAAGCATGCATAAAATACCCAAAGAAAAAATTAGATAAAACGACATCAATAATTGCTTATACCTCAAAAACATTTAATTGAAATGATCTATGCTAAACCTGTTTATTGAAATAATTTAAAAATAAAGGAAAAAAACAAAATCTAAAAATAAATCTAATCAAACCCCTTCCTCTAATCGAGGATACCTTTAAATAATTTTTTAAAAAATCAATAATGTAGAATCACCTGTGATCCCCGGAGAACAGGAACATACAATAATTGTTAATTCTTCCAATTATAATTACCCTATTAAAAATCAATGGAGATTTTGTGGCGGCGCACATCACGACGCAGGCAAACCGGCTGAGTGTTTGTGACAGCTGCGGCTGCTCAAGATGGCACCACCGGGTTTGGACTCCCTCATGGCTGACACAGGAGCAGGACTTAATGCCCTCCTTATAAGGCGCAGCGTGGGCTCTTTGGATTAAAATAGTCAGAAATGAAACAGACTCCAGCTTGTAGCCTCTTTTCTCGTTTCCTCTTCATAGGTACCACTACAATTGGTGACCCCGACGAGCCTAGACAATTCTGGACTCTATACCATAGACACTGCAGCAGTTAACACAATGGCAATACAACTGCCGCCTTTCTGGCGCTTCACCCGTGCACTTGGTTCGGGCAAGTGGAAGTACAATTCCACCTCTGGCAGATCACCTCTGACTCTACAACGTTCTACCACGTGGTCAGTGGCCTCAACCAAGAGACTGAAGCCAGAGTGGATGACCAGATTCATGACCCCCCCGGAGGAAGATAAATACCCGGCTCTCAAGAAGCTCCTCCCATTTACATTTGGCCTGTCCATGTGCCAGCACGCCACCAGGCTCATATACCTAGACAGCCTAGGAGACAGAGCACCATCCACCCTCATGGATGAAATGCTCGTGCTGGCAAAGGGCCACAGGCCATGACTGATGTTTGAGCAGGTTTTCCTGGAGCAGATGCCAGATGATTCAGCTGCTATTAGCAAACAAGGATTTCTCAGACCCATGCAACATCGCTGCCAGAGCGGATGTTCTGTGGTGGACAAAATGCAAAAACAAGTCATCACGAATCAGGTGTCGCGCCCCAACTCCAACTGGGCACAAGCGCACCCCAGCAAGCTGGCAGAGGCACCAAACACTACCTGGCGATTTTATCACCAATGCTGGGGGGCACAGCCACGTAATGCAGGCAGCCCCACTCATTTCCAGAAAACGGCCAGGCCAGCCTGCCGCCGCTAATGGCTGCAATTCAGCTTGGCAACAAGTAGTTCTGGTGGAATTTCACTCTAGTTGCTGTGGGCACATTGCTCCTCGGTGCTGGTTTCCTTTGGGTACACAGCCTGCTGGTAGATGTGAAAGCCAAATGCCTAGTGCACGCACAGACTTTCCAAACCGTCCAACTCGAGGCTACTGGGGCCACAGTGAGTGGCCCCAAGGACGAGTACAGCCGCATCCTGGGTGAATTCCTGGCTATCCTCAGACTGCAGTTCACTTCCACTATGCCACAGCAGAGGCTGCTACACCACATACAAGGGCCCCCCCACTCCATGCCAAAGCCAGGAAGCTTCCCCCAGACAAACTGCAGTTGGCCAAAGAGGAATTTTCCTGGATGGAAGAGTTGGGTATAGTCCACAGGTCCGACAGCCTGTGGGTGTCCCTACTACACATGGTCCCCAAACCCTCGGGTGGTTGGCAGCCTTATGGAGATTACCACTGCCTTAACGACTCCACCACTCTTGACTGCTACTTGATCCCACACATAAAGGACTTCACAGCCAATCTTCAAGGTCCAAAGGTGTTCTCCAAGGTCAACTTGGTCCACCCAGATGACATCGGCAAGATGGCCATTATCATCCCCTTTGGACTCTTCAAATTCCTCCACATGCCTTTTGGTCTCAAAAATGCAATGCAAACCTCGCCTGTCAGTGTTCGGGCTCACAGTCGGCGTGGCAAAGTGCCAATTCGGGAAAGACTCCATGCACTTCTTAGGCCACACTATCACCGTGAATGGGGCGGAAAAATCGGCAGAGAAGGTCGCAGCCAGTTCGCCCTCCCTGACACTCTCAAAGGCATCCAGGAATTCACCGAGATGGTAAACTTCTTCAACTGATTAATCCCGGGAATGGCTTGCATCATGTGTGACAGCCATGCTAGCCCACTGGGTAGGAACAATGTTAGGAGGAGAGGTTATGAAGATTCAACAGGACAAATATATAGACGAGCATGTCCACTTGTGTGATTAAATGACAGGAGAAATATCCACGTTCAGGAATGTAGTTGACCCAATACCTTTAGACCCATAATCTTCTTAGCATTTTCATTTTTTTTCCAGATTTATTTTATTGTTATACATACATGACATTACATACAACTCAGGCTCTTTTTCCTGCAGGCACAGTAGAATTACCATTAATTGGTATTGCAAAAATCAACTGCACACAGCATGAACATGCATTCAAAAGAACTGTAAATTGATAACAAATACAAACAAACTGACTATGTAATACATGGAGAGCAAAGAAAATTAATAACATGCACAAGAGTCCTTAAATTAGTCCCTAATTGAGTTTGTTGTTGAGAAGTCTGACAGTAGAGGGGTAGCAGCTGTTCTTGAACCTGGTGGATATTGTTAATCCACCGATTTGCTTACAAAACTGTAACAACAGGTTGAACCTTTTTAATCCAGTGATGTCAGGACCCCTGGCCATTGTTGGGCTACTTAAAGTGACCCCTAAGAGAACCCCCTATCTAAACATATCAAAGGCAGAACAAAGCTTAAAATAGGAAATAATACTGTGTGGTGGCATGGTTAGCATAGCTGTTAGCACAACACCTTTACAGTGCCAATGATTGGTACGCTAGTACAAACTCCTTACAGATAGCGCAGGACTCAAACCCCGGTCCCCATCGCTGGCACTGTAAAGGTTGAATCTGCCGCTGTTAGTACAAACTCCTTGCAATTCAGCGTGGGACTCTAACTCTGGTCCCAATTGTGGCAGATTCAACCTTTACAGGCCAGCGATCAGAACCGGGGTTCAAGCCCCATGCTGTCTGTAAGGAGCTGATACTAACAGCGGCAGATTCAAAACGTGCCGGATTATGGCAGTTGCCAGACCACAGTGTGCCAAATAATAGAGCTTCAACCTACAACTTCTCTCTGACCTGAAGATATAACACTTAATATTTATCACGTCTTCATAAGTGTAATGTATGAGACTGTGAAAGACTGGGGGGGTGGAGGTTGGAAGGAGATATGGAAGTCAGGTCAATCGTTTAGATTGATTTGATTAATACAACATAATTATTGCTTAAAAATGCCATTCTTAATCCTGATCACTATTTGGTTCCCTTGCTAGAAATGTTCCTCTGTTGATAATAACAATTTAGTTCAGAGTTGTGGTTCAGCACTATTTTATTAATTGTCAATGAGGGTAACTCTGCCACAAGTTTAAATGATATGATCATTGTTGGGTATAAGCCCACTCTCTACTGGAGATCATGCTGCCCTCGTCATGAAGTCACCCTTCCACATATATAATCCTATGTATCAGTAGCCATATTAGTCTAATAGAAGTAAAGGATAAGAAAGTATCATGTCACCAAGTCTTAATTGTGTGAGTGAATACAGAAGTGGCGACAAGGAATGAAACATATTCCATGAACCAACCGTGAGAAGGAAAATAGAAGGTAGGTAGAAAATGACTATCTAACAACCCCAACAAGTTCTACCAAAAGATCAAGGCGAAAGCGTGGTGAAGAGAAAGTTTGGGGAATTCAACAAAGCAGAAGAGAGTTGGGATAACAACGTAGAATGGTTTAACCACTACTGCGTAGTCCACAATATTGTGGAAGGTCCAGTAAACCACAAACATGCCCTCTTCCTTAGTATCATGGGCAGCAAAACATTCGACCTCCTTAAAGCCTTGCTGGCCCCGGACATTCGACGAATTATGTACAACTAAGGAACCATTTAAGTTCCAGACCATCAGTTATGGTAGAAAGGAAGCGATTCTATGAAAGGAGACAAGAACCAGGACAAACAGCAAGTGTATATCTGGCATCATTGCACAAACTGGTGGAGCACTGTCATTTTGAGCAGTTTCTAAATCAGGCACTGCAAGACAGATTAGTGATGGGGCTGGCAAATTGCCAAGCAAGGCAAAAATTGTTAGCAATGGATGAAGATGCTATGTTACAAATTGTATACAGAACTGCCTGCAGCTCTGAAATGGCAATTAAAAACTTGGATGTGGGTCAACCAGACCTACTGGTCGAGAGGTCTTTCCACTGACCAGAAAACTTTTTCTTCAAAAATTTGAAATGCCATATCTGCAAATCAGAAGGACATATCAAAGCTAAATGTCTGCTTCTAAAGCATAGGTGGACTGCAAATAAGCAGGCAGTGAAGTCAAAACAATTGCAGATAGAGAGAGTCAACCTAGAAACGATGATGATAACAACCCAATGGCTGACCTTCAAGCTCCTGAAATTTCAGTACCTGAGATATTACACATCTGAGGAATAATCTGAGGAAACACAGCAATCTCTATACAGCTAAAAATAAACTGACACCACCCCCCCCCCCCCATGAAAGGGGAGAGATGTCCTTAATGCCATTACATGTAAAGGAACACCCGGTAAAAACAACTGAAAAAACTAAGATCTGTTATAGGAGACAGAATCAAAGTGTTTGGAAAATGTACGGTCCAAGTACAATACAAACAACAGCAACCAAAAACACTCTCTACATTCTAAATACTCAGGGACCAGCAGTTTTTGGAAGAAACTGGCTACAACAAGTAGACACAGTGGTTTTTCAACAAGAGCTGGAGAAAAGCAAAAGGTGTTCAAGCCAAACTCCAATTAAAAGATAATGCAGAACCAAAATTCTTCAAAGCCAGAAGAGTCCCATTTGCTATGAAAGGGGAAATTGAGGCTGAATTAAACAGACTAAAACATGACAGCATACTAGAACCAATATAGCGATTGGGCGATTACAAAGTCACCATCAATCCTTCACTCAAAATACCCGGATACTCCATGCCCAAGGCAGAAGAATTGTTCCAAGGGGGCGTGGCGTGATGGTGTACAAAGACAACATGGATAAACACATCACTCTGGCAGAACTAATTAAAGCCCAATTTACAACTTTTCAAATAATTTTTAAAAATACTTAAAGTACTAGTGAAGATCCCTACCTTACAGTCATGAGGAGAATTAAAGTACAGATGGGGAAGAAAACAGTAGTTAAACAGTCAGGAAATGTAGAAGAAACTCAGCCTACCTCACAGAATGAGCCTCCAGTCTCAAGTTCAGCTCCTCCCCAGCCTCAGCGCATGTCAGTAGGTAAAGATTATTCTACTCCGATGCCAACCTCGCATACAGCGACGCAAGATGGTGCCGGTGACTGACGGCGACCTTCTCCGAGTGAAGAGAACGCTTCGCACATGCACATATTGAACGGGCTGCAGGGGGGACCCGACCTCCACCAGCCTAGCAATTCTGATTCTGGATGGGGGGGGGGGGTCCGTACACACAGTCGATTTGCTCGACGGTTTTATTAATGGAGGAGGAAGAAGAGGAAGTTATCACTGCGCTGACAGAATAGGAACAACTGGTGGAAGAAGCTGCATGTTTGAAAGAGGGTAGGCCTGAAATTTAAAAGTCTGCCTTGTTTAAATCAGATTCTGCATCACTCAATCCTGTTTTAAATGATATAGTTAAACAGATTGGAAGTTTGGCTATCCAAATTAATCAGGGATTCACAAAAATGAGGGGTGCAATGTCTGAAATAAAGGGAGAAATTTCTACTATTAAAATGGATATGAATAAATGTCTGCAAGTTGTCGATAAAGTTCAAGATAAAAAAATTTAAATCAAAGAACCTTTCTTTGTAAGGATCAATAAAAAGAAAGAGTTGATCAGAGAGAAGATTAATTTACTGGTTGGGAGGTACAGAAGGCAGATTTATTGAAGAAGATTGATGCTCTGGAAAATCAAAGTCGGAGGCGGTTTGACTGCCAACTCTTCCGAAGTCATCAGCCACTTGTGGTGTAATTGAGGGGGTACTACACTTACATTGTTGTTTTTTTGTTATCCTGGGTTTCTTTTCTTAGCTTTTTCTGTCTTTCAAGGAGTTTTTCAGTTCTGGGAGCCGTTTGAGGTGCCACATCTCCAAGGGAGACTTAAATAGTCGTGGCTAATTTGAATTTTGCAACTTCTAATTTTAACAGGCTTATTAACCCGATTAAAAGAAAACTGGTATTAGCTTACATTAAAAATATGAAGATTGATATTGCATTTTTACCAGAAACACATCTGACTGAAAAGGAACATCAGAAGTTGAAGCATTGCTATTTTAATACATAAAAAGTTATCCTTTACATTGGGTCTAGTTTTTGCAGCTGTGGGTAGAGTATTAATAGTTAATTTTAAGATTTTTTCCAGAGGCTTGGACATTGATGAATGTTTATGCACCTAATAGAAAACATAGAAAATAGGTGTAGGAGTAGGACATTTGGCCCTTCAAGCCTACACCACCATTCATTTTGATCATGGCTGATCACTCACTCAGTACCCTGTTCCAGCTCTCTCTCCATACCCCCTGATTCCCCCTAATCACAAGTACTAAAATCTAACTCTCTCTTAAGTATGGAACCGGCCTCAATCACTCCTGTGGCAGAGAATTCCATAAATTCACCACCCTCTGAGTGAAAAAATTCTTCCTCATCTCAGTCCTAAAGGACTTCCCCTTTATCCTTAAACTGTGACTCCTGGTTCTAGACTTGCTCAACATTGGGAACAATCTTCCTGCATCTATCCTGTCAAATCCCTTAAGAATTTTGAACGTTTCTATTAAATCTCCTCTTAATCGTCTATACTCCAGCAAGTACAAGCCCAGTCGTTCTAGCCTTTCTTCATATGCAAGTCCCGCCATCCCTGGTATCAATCTGGTAAACCTTTTCTGCACTCTCTCCATGGCAATGATGTACTTCCTCAGATAAGGAGACCAAAACTGAACACAATACTCCATGTGAGGTCTCACCAAGGCCCTATACAACTGCATCAATACCTCTCTGCTCCTGTACTCAAATCCTCTTTATATGAACGCCAACATACCATTCGCCTTTTTTACTGCTTGCTGCACCTGCATGCCCACTTTTAATGACTGATGCACAGCGACACCCAGGTCTCTTTGCATCTCCCCTTTTCCTAATTGGATACCATTAAGATAGTACTCAGCCCTCCCATTCTTTCCTCCAAAGTGGATAACCGCACACTTATCCACATTATATTGCATCTGCCATGCATTTGCCCACTCACTCAACCTGTCCAAGTCACCCTGAACACTCTTAACAGCCTCTACACAGCTTACAAAGCCACCCAGCTTCGTGTCGTCTGCAATGTAGACAATGATGTGTATATGGCGGAAGCTTTTTTGAATTTAAATCAGGCTTATGATAATGTGTTGATGGGTGGTGACTTTTAATTGTTTCTTGGACCCTTTCTTAGATAAATCTCCAAAAATTCTGGGTAAAACATAGATGGGTAAAGGTAATGAAGGACTTGAATTTGGTAGAGTTTTGGAGGAGGTTAAACCCGACAGAAAAATATTTTTCTTTTCATTTGGGGAGACCCAAATCTTATTCTAGAATTGATTTATTTTTAGTATCAGCACAATTACAAGGTAGATTTACTCAAGCCGGATATAAAAGTAGGATTTTGTCTGATCATTCTTTATATTAATTTCTTGTACTAGTTCGGAAAGAGTTGAAACTACATATCATTGGAGATTTAATATGTTATTGTTGAAATGACCTGAATTTATTAAATAGACGCGAGAACATAAAAATCTTTTTTGCAAATAAATGAAGGATCGGTGCGACATAAATTTATTCTATGGAATGCATTGAAAGCTTATTTGAAGGGACAAATTATTAGTTATACAGCTAAAATTAAAAAACAGTATTTGGCAGAAAGTCAGGACTTAGAAAGAGATAGATAAATTGGAAAAAGAAGTACAATAAGATTCAAAGGAAGGTAAAAAAAAAAAACCCATTCAAATGACTAAGTTAAAGTTGCGGTATAATACTTTACAATCATATAAATTTGAAGAATTGTTGCAAAGAACTAAACAACGCTATTATGAGCTGGGCGAACGTGCCCATAAAGTATTAGAATGGCAGTTGAAGACAGAACAGGCTTCTAGGACTATAAATGCTATTAGAAGAGGCTCAACAACTACTTATAAACCTCAGGAGATTAATGAAGAATTTTATGAAGAAATGTTCACTTCTGTAGTTATGGAAAATAATGATAGAATTGATGCATTTTTGTCCAACCTGGATTTACCATCACTAAAGGATAAAGAGAAAAATTATGTAGACACCTTTTTTACTGACATGGAAATAAAAGAAGCATTGCAAGCAATGCCTCGAGGGAAATCCCCAGGTGAAGATGGTTTCACTTCAGAATTTTATAAAGAATTTTACGACCTATTGTTTCCTGTATTAATGGAAGTTTTGAAGCGGGGCACTGAGACTGGCTCTTTTCCAGATTCTTTTTCTAAAGCATTGATTACGCTAATTCCAAAGAAGGAAAGAGATCCATTAAAAGTAGGGTCATACAGACCGATTTCTTTATTAAACATGGATTATAAGATAGTGGCTAAGGTTTTAGCTAATAGGTTAGCTAAATATCTACAAGAGCTGATTCATGTAGACCAGGCTGGGTTTATTAAGAATCAATACTAAGCAGACAACATTGTTAAGTTAATTTCCTTGATTAATGTTTCTCGGGAGCAACCCGACCAACCTATGATAGTGGCCTTAGACATTCTAATGGAGTGGAATGTTTTTTTTTTAAATTTAAAGTACAAGAGAAATCTAAATTGGGAACGCTCTTAACTGGTTGGGTGAAGGCCTTATATAAAAATCCATCAGCCAGGGTGGTGATAAATGGACAAATATCATCTTTGTTCGCATTATTTAGATTGACTAGGCAGGGGTGTCCTCTGTCACCAGCCTTATTTGCATTGGTAATAGAACCACTGGCTCAAATGATGAGGCAAGATGGTACTATTAACGGTATTAAAGTGAATGCAGATGAGTATAAAATTAACTTATTTGCAGGTGATGTTTTGATATACTTAACGCACCCTGTGCAATCTTTGGGACATCTTCAAGCATAGTTGGAGCAGTATGGCAGGATGTCAGGTTATAAAGTTAACTGGGAAAAGAGTGAGATAATGCCTTTAGCAAAGGAATATCATTCAGTCTGTAAGCAGATGACACAATTTTGGTGGTCTGACAAGATTAAATGCCTGGAAATAGTTGTTGATGTTGATTATAAACATTTATATGAGTTAAATTATTTACCCTTATTGTGTAAAATTAAATATGATTTAAATAGATGGAAAGATTTACCAATAACCTTGATAGGACATGTAAATTGTAATAAAATGAATATTTTTCATTTGCATACAATACCTGTTTCAATCAATTCCAAGTAAAATTCTGAAATTTTAAAAAAGATTTGAATGCTTTAGTACGACTGTTTTTATGGAAAGATAAAGGGTGTCATTACAAAAATTGACGGAAATATTCTTTAGGAGGATTGAAATTATCAAATTTTCAAAATTATTATGAGGTGACGCAGATAAAATTCATCAATAGGATGTTTAAAATGGATCAACCTTCGATATGGGTTAAAATTAAAATTGCTCAGATTCATGAACAAAAATAGATCAATTTCTTTATAAATGGAATCCTCAACTTTTGCAAAATTATAATTTACCTGTGTTAAAACACTTAATGGAGACATGGTATAATAGAAATCAAATTGTAGGAACTAAAGGTAAAATTTCAGCTAGAACTGCACTGTACCAGAACAAATTATTTTGTTTTTCAATGAATAATCAATATTTGAAATCATGGGAATAGAAAAGTATTAAGCTGGTAGAAGATTGTTATGAAGCTGGGTATTTTCTTTCATTTTATAGAAAAAGAAAAATTTGGAATTATGTCAAATACATTTTTTGCATATTATCAGGTTCGAGCTTGTCTGTTAGATAATTTTGGATATGAATTAAGATTACCTAGGCGAACTAAATTTGAAACTCTACTTATTGATGGGGGTAAAAAAGTATTTATTTCATTAATGTATGCTTTGTTGCAACATAAAATGAGTAAATCAGATGTATGTAAAATGAGAGAAAGACTTGTCTATTCCAATATCTCAGGATGACTGGATGACTATGTGTGAAGATAGTATGACCAAACTAATAAATGTGAGCTATAGACTAGTTCATTATAACTTTATTCACCAGCTTTACTTAACCCCTGAGAATTTAAAGATATATGGATTTAGTTCTTCAGATTTGTGTTTTCGATGTGGTAAAGAGATTGGTTCTTTTTTTGCATTCAGTATGGCTTTGAGAGAAGGTGAATTTTTGGAGGGTTTATTTAAATTCAAGCTTTCACTTGATCCTTTATTATTTTATTGGGATATAGTATGACATTGAGTATGGGGTTAAAATTAGAGAAGTTTCAGATTGCATTTATCCAATGAGCATGAGCAGTGGCGAGAAAATGTACAGCCATTTCTTGGAAGAATGAAATTAAGTTGAATATTCAAAGATGGCATATGGAGATAAGAACCAGTATTCTGCTAGAAAAGATAACATAATTTATATAATAATTATTCATTTTTTGTTAAAGTGTGGAGCCTGCATATGAAGTATATGAGCTTAGAAATATAGTTTTTAAAAAATTTCTCCCCGGATTGAGATGGCATCCTCCATGGCCATGATTTGACAGTTATATGTATATGTTAACTCCTTTCTTTTCTACTCTTTTTCTTTTGGGGTAGTTATAAGGGGGGAGGGAGGGAGGGAATTAGGGGAGAAAATTTTGTGTATTTGTATTTTTTACTTTCTGGTATGTTTTATTCTGGATAATAAATAAAATATACAAAAAAAAAGAATTGTTCCAAGCTCTAAGCAGAGTGCAAAAATTCACAAAACTAGATTTGTCACAAGCATATCAATAGATAGAATTGGACAAAAAAAAACAAGGGAATATGTGACAATCAATCCCCATCTGGGACTATTCACCTGTACACACCTGCCTTACGGAATTTCAGCAGCACCTGTGATTTTTAGAGCAACAATGGACCAATTACTACATGGACTCAGTTGGGTGTTACCTAGATGATATCATCATCACGGGCCGAAACGACAGTGAACACTTACAAAACCTGGAACCAGACTACAACAGGTTAAATATGATTACAAAAGGACAAATGAGTCTTCATGCACCCGTCAGTAACTATCTTGGATTTATAATCGACAATGAGGGGTACGAATGAATCCAGCAGGAACAGAAGCCATTCACAAGACCCCATACCTAACCAACAAATTGGAATTACAACCAAAAACATATCCCTAATATGTCTATACTATGCAGCCTGTTGAAGCAATTACTCAAGAAAGATCAAACACAGAAACTAAAAACAGTCAATCAACTAAAGGAAATACTAATGTCAAGAAATAATGTGCTGATCCACTACGAAGTTACACTAGCCATGGATGTTTCACCAGTGGGACTAGGAACGGTACTATCCCAAATCACAGAAAAAGGTGAGCAACCAGTAGCGTATGCTTCATGAACATTTTCAGCGCTTGACGTCCTGCTTTGCAGAAACTGCCAAAATGTTTGGCCTGGAAGTCAGCCTGAAGAAAACTGAGGTCCTCCATCAGCCAGCTCCCCACCATGACTACCAGCCCCCCCACATCTCCATCGGGCACACAAAACTCAAAACGGTCAACCAGTTTACCTATCTCGGCTGCACCATTTCATCAGATGCAAGGATCGACAATGAGATAGACAACAGACTCGCCAAGGCAAATAGCGCCTTTGGAAGACTACACAAAAGAGTCTGGAAAAACAACCAACTGAAAAACCTCACAAAGATAAGCGTATACAGAGCCGTTGTCAAACCCACACTCCTGTTCGGCTCCGAATCATGGGTCCTCTACCGGCACCACCTACGGCTCCTAGAACGCTTCCACCAGCGTTGTCTCCGCTCCATCCTCAACATCCATTGGAGCGCTTACATCCCTAACGTCGAAGTACTCGAGATGGCAGAGGTCGACAGCATCGAGTCCACGCTGCTGAAGATCCAGCTGCGCTGGATGGGTCACGTCTCCAGAATGGAGGACCATCGCCTTCCCAAGATCGTGTTATATGGCGAGCTCTCCACTGGCCACCGTGACAGAGGTGCACCAAAGGAAAGGTACAAGGACTGCCTAAAGAAATCTCTTGGTGCCTGCCACATTGACCACCACCAGTGGGCTGATAACGCCTCAAACCGTGCATCTTGGCGCCTCACAGTTTGGCGGGCAGCAACCTCCTTTGAAGAAGACCGCAGAGCCCACCTCATTGACAAAAGGCAAAGGAGGAAAAACCCAACACCCAACCCCAACCAACCAATTTTCCCCTGCAACCGCTGCAATCGTGTCTGCCTGTCCCGCATCGGACGAGTCAGCCACAAACGAGCCTGCAGCTGACGTGGACTTTTTACCCCCTCCATAAATCTTCATCCGCGAAGCCAAGCCAAAAGAACCACAAGCAAATGCAATTATACTCAACTAGGAAAAGAAGGATTGGCAATCATTCTTGGTGTAAAAAAAATTTCACCAATATCTTTATGGAAGAAAATTAACTCTGATTACAGACAACAAGTCCCTTAGTTCAATCCTGGGGCCTCACAAAGGTATACCAGTATTAGCTGCATCCAGAATTCAAAGATGGGCCATACTACTAGCGACATATAACTATGATACAAAACATAAACCAGGAACACTCAACAGCCATACAGATTCCTCATCACGCATGCCATTACCCAAGACAGAACAACGAGAAGAAATTATTAAATGGACAGCAGAGGCATCAGCCATCAACCAAGAACAACTTCAACAACTGCCCATTACGGGAGGAGTCACGTGATGGAGTAGTGGCCGGTAGGGGAACTCCAGCTCTCTCCAGAAAATTTAAAAAAAGATAGAGATAAAGCAAAGGCACAAACTTAAAAACCAAAACAAAGTGAAAGTAAAAGTGTAGAGAAAATGGCAGCGAAGAAAGAAAAACCAAAAACGGGAAGAAAAGAAGAAGAAGGTGAAGGCCTTACCTGTCCGAAGAGGCCCGCCGCGGAGAAAGAAGCCCACTCCCACAGGTCAGTGGAAGTCCCGGGCTCGGGACTACAAAAATGGCTGGCAGAGCCGAGTAAAAGTGCACCATGCGCATGAAAAAAAACACACTGACGGGAGGGGTGAACAGCTGCGGAGTCGATCTCCACAGCTGAGAGAGACACCTGCAGCACAGCAGCAGGTGCAGAACACAGACAATAACGACAACAAGAAAGAAGAGGATAAAAAGAAAACAAGGAAACAACAGATGGTCAATCCAGAGGAAGAAGAAGAAGAACAGAAAGAAGTGGAAGAAGAAGAGAAAAGCAAGACAATGGATGTATCTATTTTTAAAGAATATATGGAATCAGTGAAAGAATGGCAATTACAAGAATTTGATGAGATAAAAAGAAGAATTAAGAATGCAGAAGAAAAAATGAATAAAATGGAAGTGGCCATATCAGAATTGGCAAAAAAGAGTGGAAAATATGGAAAAACAAGAAACATTTGTAGATATGGAAGTAGAAGACTTAAAAAATAAATGAGAAGAATCTAATAAAAAAGCTAAAGAGGCACAGGAGCTGTTAGCTCAGAAGATAGATATAATAAAAAAACTATAATAGAAGAAATAATATAAAGATAGTGGGCCTTAAGGAAGATGAAGAAGGCAAGAATATGAGAGAATTTATAAAAGATTGGATCCCCAGGATCCTGGGAAGACCAGAATTACAGGATGGAAATAGAGAGGGCACATAGAACTTTAGCCCCGAAACCACAACCGCAGCAAAAACCAAGATCCATTTTAGTAAAATTCTTAAGATATACAACAAGAGAAAATATATTGGAGAAAGCAATGAAGAAAGTAAGAGAGGTCAAAAAGCCACTGGAATATAAAGGTCAAAAATTTTTTTTCTATCCAGACATAAGTTTTGAACTCCTGAAGAAGAGGAAGGAGTTCAATACAGCGAAAACGATCTTATGGAAAAAAGGATATAAGTTTATGTTAAGGTACCCAGCGGTACCTAAAATAATTATTCCAGGGCAACAAAACAGACTATTCTCGGATCCAGAGGAAGCAAGGAAATTTGCAGAACAACTACAAAACAAGCAGAGAGATGAAGACAAGTAATAAGAGTAAAAATGACCACGATCTATATGTATGTGTGTAAAGGGATATATGTGTGTATATATATAGTGTGCATACATGAATGTATCCGTATTTAGAGGAAAATATATAGAGTATAGACAAGAATTAATAAGGGAGGGAAATGGAATAGAGGGAATAAGGAGGGAATTAAAAGAGTGACCTTTGTTACATATGAAAATTGAAATCTTTTCTGGGGGGGGCTGGGTGGGGAGGAGTTACGATCACTGCAAAATCAGCTGACGTTTGCGAGTGAATTCGCAAATCCAAATGGAGAGGGGAGATGTGGTAGTCCGACAAGGGATAAAGGACAACTCAGGAGGGGGAGGGGAGAATGAGGTTAAAGAAGTTTTAAATAGGAGAATAAGGAAAATGTTTGATGTTTTAGAAATGTTGTCTTATAAAGTGTTCAAAACAAGAAAGCAGAAATGGATAAGAAGGAAAGGTGATGATGGAGAAACGGAAAGGGAAGATAAACAAAGTATAAAATGGCTACGCTGAACTATATGACTTTAAATATTAACGGAATACATAACCAAATTAAAAGGAAGAAATTGCTAAATTTACTGAAAAAAGAAAAAATTGATATAGCATTTGTGCAAGAAACACATTTAACTGAAATGGAGCACAAGAAGTTAAAGAGAGATTGGGTAGGACATGTAACAGCAGCATCATATAATTCAAAAGCAAGAGGAGTAGCTATATTAATTAGTAAAAATGTGCCAATTAAAATAGAAGAGGAAATAATAGATCCAGCAGGGAGATATGTAATGATAAAATGTCAAATATATTCGGAGTTTTGGAATCTACTCAATGTAAATTCACCTAACGAAGAAGATCAAAAGTTTATGCAAGATATTTTTTTGAAGATAGCAGATACGCAAGGGAACATATTAATAGGAGGGGATTTCAACCTGAATTTGGATTCAAATGTGGACAAAACTGGGAAAAAAATTAACAGAAAGAACAAAGTAACCAAATTTATAATTAAATCGATGGAAGAAATGCAACTTTTGGATATATGGAGGAAACAACACCCAAATGAAAAGGAATATTCATATTACTCGGCTAGACATAAAACATACTCAAGAATAGACCTATTTTTGTTATCAGCTCGTATGCAAAATAGAGTAAGAAAAACAGAATATAAAGCTAGAATATTATCGGACCATTCACCCTTAATATTGACAAAGTTAGAGGACATCCCTCCAAGAATGTATAGATGGAGATTAAACTCCATGTTACTCAAAAGGCAGGATTTTAGAGAATTAATTGAAAGACAAATTAAAATGTATTTTGAAATAAATACGGAATCATTGAAAGATAAGTTTATACTATGGGATGCAATGAAAGCGTTCATTAGAGGGCAAATAATAAGTTATGTAACCAAGATGAAGAAGGACTATAATCAGGAAACAGAGCAGTTGGAAAGGGAAATAGTAAATATAGAAAAAGGATTAGCAATGAAGGAAGATACAACTAAAAGAAGAGAATTGGCAGATAAAAAAATAAAATATAAAACACTACAAACATATAAGGTGGAGAAGAATATAATGAAGACAAAACAGAAATATTATGAACTAGGGGAAAAAACACACAAAATTCTAGCATGGCAGCTTAAGACAGAACAAGCTAAGAAAATGATATTGGCATCAAGGAAAAGAGACAAACAAATCACATATAATCCAAAGGAGATCAAGGAAAACTTTAGAGAATTCTATGAACAATTATACCAAACTGAAAACGAAGGGAAAGAAGGGAAAATAGATGAATTTCTAACTAAAATTGAACTACCAAAACTACAAATAGAGGAACAAAATAAATTAACAGAACCATTTGAAATAGTAGAAATACAAGAGATAATAAAAAAATTACCAAATAATAAAACACCAGGAGAGGATGGATTCCCAATAGAATTCTATAAAACATTTAAAGATTTATTAATTCCTCCCCTCCTGGAAGTAATCAACCAGATTGATAAAACACAAAGCTTACCAGATTCATGTAAAACAGCAATAATTACAGTAATACCAAAGCAAGGGAAAGATCCACTCGCACCAGCGTCATATAGACCAATATCATTACTTAACACAGATTATAAGATAATAGCTAAACTATTAGCAAACAGATTAGCAGAGTATGTACCGAAAATTGTAAATCTAGACCAAACTGGATTTATTAAAAAAAGACACACAACAGACAATATTTGTAAATTTATTAACTTAATTCATGCAGTAGAAGGGAGTAAAGTGCCAACAGTAGCAGTTGCTTTAGACGCAGAGAAGGCCTTTGACAGAGTAGAATGGAATTATTTATTCAAAGTATTGCAAAAATTCAGTTTACCAGAGAAGTATATTAATTGGATTAAAGCATTATATAAGGGACCATTGGCGAAAGTGACAGTAAATGGATATATATCAAAGCAATTTAACTTAAGTAGGTCAACACGGCAGGGATGCCCACTATCACCCTTATTGTTCGCGTTAGCTATAGAACCACTAGCAGAATTGATAAGAACAGAAAATAATATAAAAGGGATAAAAATAAAAGACAAGGAATATAAAATCAGTTTATTTGCGGATGATGTTATAGTATACTTAACAAAACCAGAACTATCAATAAAAGAATTATATAAGAAATTGAAGGAATATGAAGAAGTGTCGGGTTACAAGATTAACGTAAATAAAAGTGAAGCAATGCCTATGAATAATGCGGATTTCTCAAAATTTAAGAAGGAATCACCATTCAGATGGCAAATGCAAGCAATAAGATACCTAGGTATACAAATAAATAAAAATCTCGGCCAACTATATAAACTCAATTATTATCCACTAATGAAAAAATTACAGGACGATTTAGAGCATTGGAAAGATTTACCACCAACACTAATAGGAAGGATAAACTGTATTAAAATGAACATTTTCCCAAGAATATTATACCTATTTCAGGCATTGCCAATACACTTGACAGAGAAATTCTTCAAGGAGTTAAAGAAAATAATAAGGACATTTTTATGGAAAGGGGGGAAACCGAGGATAGCACTAGATAAATTAACAGAATGGTATAAACAAGGAGGCTTATAACTGCCAAACTTAAAAAATTATTATAGAGCCACACAATTAAGATACCTATCAGATTTTTATCAAACAAGGGAAAAGCCAGATTGGACTAAATTAGAATTAGATAAAATAGGGGAAAAGATACCTGAACACATATTATATAAATGGGATGAAAAATTGGTACAACATAGAAGTTCTCCAGTATTACATCATCTACTCAATATTTGGAAGAAGATTCATGTAGAAAGGAATAAAACAAATTATCAATTACCAAAACTAATATTGACGCAAAATAAGTTACTCCCTTTTACAATAGATAACCTTTCCTTTAGAGAATGGGAGAAAAAAGCGATCAAAAGAATAGAAAATTGTTTTTCAGGAAATAGATTATTATCCTTTGAACAAATGAAAGATAAATACTCAAGACACAGTGCTGGCATATTACCAATTGAGATCCTACTTGAAGGACAAATTAGGAAGCAGTCTGAGTTTACCAGAGGGAAGTAACTTTGAATATGTGATTACAGATACAATGATAATCAAAAGATTTATAACAAATATGTATATTAAACTGCAAGAAAAGGAGAATGAGGAAACAAATGGTAAAACTAAACAAAAATGGGAACAAGATTTAAATATAAAGATAAAAAAGGAAACATGGGAGAAGTTATGTTCTGGAACGATGAGAAATACAATAAATACGAGGTTACGTATGATACAATATAACTGGATACACAGGCTATACATTACACCTCAAAAGTTAAATAAATGGGACCCAACAGTATCGGATAGATGTTTTCGATGTAAAAAAGAAATGAGAAGAACAATTCATGCAATCTGGACATGTGAGAAAGTAGAAAAACTTTGGGAAGATCTAAACCAAATATTAAATAAAATTACAGAAAACAATATACCAAAGAATCCAGAGATCTTCCTCCTAAGTAACATAAAAAACAAAGAATTTGGAATTGATTTAGATGATGCACAAAAAAGATTTGTTAAGATAGCTCTAGCCGTAGCAAAAAAATGTATTATGTCAACCTGGAAATCGGAAGATAATTTGAAAATACAACAATGGTATATAGAAATGAATAAATGTATTCCATTAGAAAAAATAACATATAGTTTAAGAAATAATATTGAAATATTTGAACAAATATGGGAGCCTTACATGAAACACAATAGAGAAAACCTACCGGGGACATTTACTACCTAAATTAACGAAAGGAGAAGGAAATGAAAAGAATTGACTCAGTGGAATTTCTTGTTTATTTTTATTGAATGACAACATTGTTTGACTGGTTTAATGTATCCTAGATTTTGTACTTTAAATGGACGGGGGGGGGGGGGGGGGAGGTACGGAGGGTGGGATGGGAGGAGGGAGCGGGGGGGAGAAAATGGCACTGTATATATTTGAAAAGGAAAGAGTGTGTGTCATGGTTAATGTGGTTTATGGTGTGAAAAATAAAAAATTTAAAAAAAAACAACTGCCCATTACAGCCCAGATGATCGAAAAGGAAACCCGAAAAGAGGCAACATTAAGCAAGATCCTATACTTCACCCTTAATGGGTGGCCTGAATCTAAGGTCATTCCAGAAGATCTAAAACCTTACCATATACGCTGTCATGAACTATTAGTTGAAGAAGGATTTTTTCTGTGGGGTATCCGTATAATTATTCCAGCCAAATGGCAAAGTACCATGTTATCAGAACTGCACTACAACCATCCACGAATGGTACGAATGAAGGCACTGGCCGGATGCATGTCTGGTGGCCCTCCATAGACAGAGACATTGAAACAACAGTAAGAGAATAAAAAATGTCAGTCAATGCAGCCAAAAATGCTGTACACAAAGCTAACCCATGGAAATGGCCATCCAAACCCTGGCATCGGATTCACATAGACTTCGCTGGACCATTCATGGGTGAGACATTCCTAATAGCTGTAGGTGCACACTCCAAATGGCCATTCGTTTTACAGCTCAAAGACACCAAAGCAGATCCCACGAATGACTGTCTACGAGCTATCTTTTCCACTTATGTATTGCCTCATTAATTAGTTATGGACAATGGGCCCCAATTTAAACAAGAAAATTTTTAAAATTTATGCGCGACCACAATATTAGGCATATTTTGTCCGCACCCTATCACCCAAGTACTAATGGGGAGACAGAAGGTTTTGTGTAAACATTCAAAAAAGCAATGAAAACCATGAAACTTCTAAATGCATTCTGGACATGCAAAATTGCAAATTTCCTATTGGGGGTACAGAAACACGCCACATTCTACCACAAAACACACCCCAGCAGAACTAATGTTTGGTTGCAACCTGCGGACCAGGCTGTCTACTGTTCCATTCAGATATGGGTCTCCAATTGTGAAAAACAGCATCACCACAAACCTCACCTAGAACATTGAAAGTGGGCAAGAGAATTGAGCCCCTGCTGATACTCCATTCTAGTTGGGGACAGATTGTGGAAGTGGCACATTGACCAATTATGAGCATTGACTAACACTAAGGTCCATGAACTACCTCATGAACTGAAGAAGGTGGAACTAGACCTGTCGTAGCCTACCCCAACCATCTCACCCCTCAGGTCGAGTGAGGTGGGAGCAGAAACAGTTGTGGAGCCTAGGAGTCCAATGAGGAGTTCAATAATTGAGATGCGGCCAGGAGGGCAGCAAAGACAGGCAGTCGCCTCTGACACGACCGCTGACCCGACTATCTACAGGTCCCAAGCAAAGACCAGCACAGCAAACCACACCGAAGCAGTCCAAAAGAGAAAGAAGACCACCCGAACGTTATAAAGACTATTAAATACTTTCCCTTTTATACTCATGATATGTATTCTAATTCTCACACAGTCCTGGGGCCAATGTAATCTTGTTCGTTCGAAGGGGCCCAGTCAGCATTTACTGCACAGAGTAATGTGGGGGGGGGGGAATGGGAGAAAGATTTAGGTTAAGCCCACCCTCTGCTGGATACCATGACACCCTTCCACATATATAACCCTGTATCTCAGTAGCCATGTTAGTTTAATAAAAGTAAAGGATGAGAAAGTATCATGTCTCCAAGTCTTAATTGTGTGAGTGCATATACAACAATCATTATCAATTATGACCAGAATATCACACCTTTCTGGTCAAAGGAGGAAAATGTTGGGATTGACCAGTTGAGGAAAAGAATATGAAGTTGGAATAAAAATACTTACAATAGATTTCTTATTCACAAGCAGATTAAACCCTTTTGCTTTGTCTTCATTCGTGCCTTCATGCAAGTCATCAGCTATACTTAAAAGTTGAGTGAACTCATCCACCTTTTCAAAAGATAGTCGTGAATCTTTTTGATCAGTATTTTCATCTGCTGCTTTGTCATATTCATAATCAGAATCTCCATTTGCTGTTGTATACCTGGAAAGAAAGAAGAGGAATTACAGAATAAGAAATACCACAATTCTCCCATTTGTTTCTCATAACTGCTGCCTTATCCTTCCTCCTGATAGAATTCAAAATGTGAAATTCATTAGATTTAACTGACACTATTAAAAAGGCCCTGGCAAACAGCAGAACTTGTAATAGCAACACAACCAACAGTAACCCAACTAGGAAGTGGTCATGTCCCTTGGTGCTCTCAAACCAGGTAGCATAAATTATGGATTTAGGTATTGTTAAAGAACCCTCTGTTATACTACCTCCACAAATAGCACACAATGCAGTTACTGGTTAGCAACTTAGAAAAGTCATTGCTTATGCAGGAAAGAGGTGCAGATCCAATAGGCTGCCTCATCCTGGATTCAAGCATTGCTTGCAGAGTCAATTACATTTTGACATGCTCTGTGGATGAAGAGCCTTTGGGAAATCTAGAGGCAATTTACATAGAACACATCCTCTCACCTGATTTGTCAATGGATTTATAACTCAATTCAACCCCAAATGTTGAAATAGAGTGCTTTATGGTCTGATGAACTGATTAGCATTAAGTTCCACTTTTGAACCAAAGATGGCTGTAACTTCATACAGTCATTATGTTTTATGCAGCTCTTTGGAGTCCAAACACAGAAACATTTTATTTTAACATTAAAGGCAGCCACACAGAGCTCCATTCTGGTTAGCTTGCTAAATAGACAGAACTTGGAGGGTAGATGTCATCAAACTTGCAACTATTGCAGAGAATTTTGCAGGAAAGGCAAACTTCTGTGGATTCACAGCACTTGTGCTGGAAAATTATGATGGTAGGGAAGATAATGGAAACAATTCTGAGGGGCAGAATTAAACTACATGTGAAAATAAAAGGGGATTGTGAAAAGGAAATGGCTGTGCTGGTAAGAGATCCTACTAACTAATTTGATTGAGCAAAATGTATTGATGAGGATCATGCAATCAATGTGAACTCTTTCAGAAGGTCCACATGGAAGATTCACCCAAAAGGTGAGAGCTGATGGAACCCAAGGCAAGTTGGCAAATTGGCTCCAAAATTGGCTTGATAAATGAACGGAGTTTGAAAAATCTCTTTACAGAATCTCTCTAAATTTCGGCATTCCCAGAACATACGAATCAGAGAGGCTTCAAAAATTTTGCATTTCTCACAAAAAGGATCAAAGTCTGCATAAAAAAAGAGTTAATTTAAGTTTAGACATGAAATTTGTGCACCACCTTTTTTTTAAATTTTTTTTATTTTTCACACTATAAACCATATTGATCAAGAGACATACATTTTCTTCTTAAATATATAGTGTCGTTTTCTCCCCTCCCTTCCCTCCTCCCCTCCCATTTATTTAAAGTTCAGAATATAAGATACATTAAACCCGTCAAACAATGTTGTCACTCAATAAAAATAAACAAGAATAAATAAACAAGAAATTCCACTGAGTCAGTTCTTTTCATTCTCTTTAATTTCTTCAATTTCTTTATTATTTTCTTTAACTCCTTGAAGAATTTCTCTGTTAAGCGTATTGGTAATGTCTGAAATAGATATTGTATCCTTGGGAAAATGTTCATTTTAATACAGTTTATCCTTCCTATCAGTGTTAGTGGTAAGTCTTTCCAATCCTCTAAGTCGTCTTGTAATTTTTTCATTAATGAATAATAATTGAGTTTATATAGATGACCGAGGTTTTTATTTATTTGTATACCTAGGTATCGCATTGCTTGCGTTTGCCATCTGAATGGTGATTCTTTCTTAAATTTTGTGAAATCCGCATTATTCATTGGCATTGCTTCACTTTTATTTGCGTTAATCTTGTACCCCAACACTTCTCCATATTCCGTCAATTTCCTATGTAATTCTTTTATTGATATTTCTGGTTCTGCTAAGTATATTATAACGTCATCTGCAAATAGACTGATTTATATTCCTTGTCTTTTATTTTTATCCCTTTTATTTTATTTTCTGTTCTTATCAGTTCTGCTAGTGGTTCTATGGCTAATGCGAACAATAAGGGAGATAGTGGGCATCCCTGCCTTGTTGATCTGCTTAAGTTAAATAGTTTTGATATACATCCATTTACTGTCACTTTCGCCAATGGCCCCTTATATAATGCTTTAATCCAATTAATATATTTCTCTGGTAAGCTGAATTTTTGTAGTACTTTGAATAAATAATTGCCTTCTCTGTGTCTAAAGCAACCGCGACTGTTGGAGTTTTATTTCCTTCTACTGCATGAATTAAGTTAATAAATTTACAAATATTGTCTGTTGTTTGTCTTTTTTTAATAAATCCAGTTTGGTCTAGATTTATTATTTTTGGTACATAGTTGGCTAATCTGTTTGCTAATAGTTTAGCTATTATCTTATAATCTGTGTTAAGTAAAGATATTGGTCTATATGACGCTGGTGCAAGTGGATCTTTCCGTCTTTGGTATTGCTGTAATTATTGCTGTTTTGGATGAATCTGGTAAACTTTGTCTTTTATCAATCTGGTTGATTACTTCCAGAAGGGGAAGAATTAGTAAATCTTTAAATGTTTTATAGAATTCTATTGGGAATCCATCCTCTCCTGGTGTTTTATTGTTCGGTAGTTTTTTTATTATCTCCTGTATTTCTTCTATTTCAAATGGTTTTGTTAATTTATTTTGTTCCTCAGTTTGTAATTTCGATAGTTCAATTTTAATTAAAAATTCATCTATTTTGTCTTCTTTCCCTTCGTTTTCAGTTTGATATAATTGTTCATAGAATTCTCTGAAGTTTTCATTAATCTCCGTTGGATTATATGTGATTTGCTTGTCTTTTTTCCTTAATGTCAATACCATTCTCTTAGTTTGTTCTGTCTTAAGCTGACACTCTAGAATTTTGTGCGTTTTTTCTCCTAGCTCATAATATTTCTGTTTTGTCTTCATTATGTTCTTCTCCACCTTATATGTTTGTAGTGTTTCATATTTTATTTTTTTATCTGCCAATTCTCTTCTTTTAGTTGTGTCTTCCTTCATTGCTAATTCTTTTTCTATATTTGCTATTTGCCTTTCCAACTGCTCTGTTTCCTGATTGTAGTCCTTCTTCATCTTAGTTACATAACTTATTATTTGCCCTCTGATGAACGCTTTCATTGTGTCCCATAGTATAAACTTATCTTTCACTGATTCCGTATTTATTTCAAAGTACATTTTAATTTGTCGTTCAATTAATTCTCTAAAATCCTGCCTTTTAAGTAGCATGGAGTTTAATCTCCATCTATACATTCTTGGTGGGATGTCCTCTAACTCTATTGTCAATAACAGGGGTGAGTGGTCCAATAATAGTCTAGCTTTATATTCCGTTTTCCTAACTCTCTCTTGCATGCGAGCTGATAACAGGAATAGGTCTATTCTTGAGTATGTTTTATGTCTACCCGAATAATATGAATATTCCTTTTCCTTTGGGTGTTGTTTCCACCATATATCCAAAAGTTGCATTTCTTCCATCGATTTAATTATAAATTTGGTTACTTTGTTCTTTCTGTTAATTTTTTCCCCCAGTTTTATCCATGTTTGAATCCAAATTAAGGTTGAAATCCTCTCCTATTAGCATGTTACCTTGCATGTCTGCTATCTTCAAAAAGATATCTTGCATAAATTTTTGATCTTCTTCATTAGGTGAATATACATTGAGTAAATTCCAAAACTCCGAATATATCTGACATTTTATCATTACATATCTCCCTGCTGGATCTATTATTTCCTCTTCTATTTTGATTGGTACACTTTTATTGATTAATATAGCTACTCCTCTAGCTTTTGAATTATATGATGCTGCTGTTACATGTCCTATCCTATCTCTCTTTAATTTCTTGTGTTCCACTTCAGTTAAGTGTGTTTCTTGTACGAATGCTATATCAATTTTTTATTTTTTCAGTAAATTTAACAGTTTCTTCCTTTTGATTTGGTTATGTATTCCATTAATATTTAAAGTCATATAGTTCAACATAGCCATTTCATACTTTGTTTATCTTTCTTTTCCGTTTCCTCAACTTCACCTTTCCTTCTTATCCATTTCTGCTTTCTTTTTTTGAACACATTATAAGACAACATTTCTAAAACATAAAATATTTCCATTATTCTCCTATCTAAAATTCCTTTAACCCCACTATCCCCTCCCCTTCCTGAGTTGCCCTTTGTCCCTTGTCGGGCAACCACATCTCCCCTCTCCATTTGGATTTGCGAATTCACTCGCAAGCGTCAACTAATTTCGCAGTGACCGTAATTCTTCCCCACCCAGCCCCCCCAGAAAACATTTTAATCTTCTTATATAACAAAGGTCACTCTCTTAATTCCCTCCTTACTTCCTTTCTTCCTTTTCTTTCCCTTCTTAGTTCTTACTTATACTCTATTTTTTTAATATATATATAGTTTGTTGTCATTTTTGTTCTTGTTACATCTCTTCATCTCTCTGTCTGTTTTGTAGTTGTTCTGCAAATTTTCGTCCTTCCTCCAGATCCAAGAATAGTCTGTTTTGCTGCCCCGGAATAACTACTTTAAGTACCGCTGGATACTTTAGCATAAATTTATATCCTTTTTTCCATAGGATCATTTGTATTCCTCTTCTTCAGGAGTTCAAAACTTATATCTGGATAGAAAAATATTTTTTGACTTCTCTTATTTTCCTCATTGCTTTCTCCAATATATTTTCTCTTGTTGTATGTCTGCCTGTCCCGCATCGGACGTCAGCCACAAACGAGCCTGCAGCTGACGTGGACATTTACCCCCTCCATAAATCTTCGTCCGCGAAGCCAAGCCAAAGATATCTTAGGAATTTTACTAGAATGGATCTTGAGTTTTGTTGTGGTTGTGGTTTAGGGGCTAATGTTCTGTGTGCCCTTTGTATTTCCATTTCTTCCTGTAATTCTGGTCTTCCTAGGACCCTGGGGATTCATTCTTTTATAAATTCTCTCACATCTTCTGAGCTAACAGCTCTTGTGTCTCTTTAACTTTTTTATCAGATTCTTCTAATTTCTTTTTTAAGTCATCTACTTCCATTTCTATGGCTGTTTCTTGTTCTTCCACCTTGTCCACTCTTTTTCCTATATCTGACATGATCATCTCTAATCTATTCATTTTTTCTTCTGTACCTTTTACTCTTCTTTTTATTTCACTGAATTCTTGTGATTGCCATTCTTTTACTGATTCCATATATTCTTTAAAAAAAAATATCCATGTACTTGCCCTTCCCGTCATCTTCCTCTGTGTTCTTCCTCCTTCTTCTGAGTCCACTCCAGGATCAGTGTCCTTTACCTCTGTCTCTTCTGGTTTTCTTGTTGATTTGTTTGTTTTATTTTGTTGGGTATTTTTGGTCTTCTAGAAGTGTCTTGGAGTCTCCAGGTGGCGCTCACGGAGTGAACACGGTTTGGTTTTTGCTCCATAAAATATACTATTTTTAACCTGTATCCACCTTTGAACTAACTTAACAGAAGTCAGAAAGATCTTTATTATTTCTCTATTTGTACTTGAGTCTGAAAATTTTGAAGAAATGACTGAAGGAAAAGCTACACGAGCTAAAACCCGGGCAGAAGAAGGTGACGGCTGAGAGAAGAAACAACCAGACATTAAACTAAGTGAGATGACCTTCAATGACTTTTTAAAATTTTTTCGTGATGCATTCAAAGATGTTTGTCGCAAAAAAGACCTAGCTGAACTTCGTACAGCTTTAATTGCCTCAGAAGCTGAAACCAAAAAACAACATATCTTAATTGCAGCTCTTCAGACTGAAGTACAACAAAAAGAGATTAGACTGGCTGAGGTCGAACAGAAACTTTCCAAAGCAATTAAACAGCTAGAAGTGCTCCAGCTGAAAAGCATTGATTCAGAGAACCGTTCCAGAAGACAAAATATTCGTTTGGTTGGAATTCCTGAAGGCATTGAGAAAGGAGATCTCCTGACGTTTTTTGCTGAGCTATTAAAAGAAGCATACCCATCCGAATTCCCTGCTGATCCACCGCTACTCGATAGAGTACATCGTATCTGGAACCGAAATGCTGAAGCTTCTAAACCCAGAGTGGTGATGGTCCGTATGCACTACGTGAGTACAAAAGATAGATTGATTCGTACAGCCAGAAGACTTGGAAATGTGACTGTTCGTGGCTTTAATCTAAGAGCCTATGAAGATTTTAGTCCGGAGGTAGTACGGGCTCGAAGACTGTTTAAAGATCTGATGTCCGAATGTTTTGAGAAGAAACTGAAACCTGCGCTCCTGTATCCTGCGAGGCTCAGAATTTCTCCGGAGAACCAAGCTCGTCAAATATTCGACTCCGTGTCTGCAGCACGGAACTACCTGTCGGCTAATTTCCCGCCTAGCACGACCTTTCAGCCCGAGTGACCGATAAAAAAATGCGGTAGATATTGGTCTTTTTCAGGTTAATAGTCAGACTCTGATTTCTGACCATTCGAAAAGTAATAGATCATTGTAGCTCTAATTATCCTGTTCATCTCTAACACATTTTTATATATATTTTTTTCTCCTCTGTGAGAATTTTTTTTAATATATAAGTGTATGTTTAATTTTATATTAATCTATACTAATAATATGATTATATTCTTTACTATTTTATTTCTGAGTTACTGAAAATGGCGATTTTTTATTTTTTGTTTATTAAAACTTTTCGCGGTTTTTTTTTTTACATTCGCCATTTTCTCTTTGTCTTTCTCCATAAAATCCTTCTTATAAGTTTAGGTGGTGGATCTTACCTTAATATTAGGAGCTGCCGTCTGAAGACATGGGGGTAGATTTAGTGTTATTTCTTCTTTTTTCTCTGATCGCTCGCTGGTCAGATGGGGGGCTTTTTGGGTGGGGGGTGGGTTTTGTTTTCTTTCAGGGGTTTTTATGTTTCATTTTCTTTCGTTTTTTCTTGATTTTTTTTTAGAACTACAGATATGGCTGACACGTCATCATTTCCGGTCCTTCCTTATATCTTAATTCTTCTTACGGGCACATGGGTCCCTGCTTTGGTTAACCCTTTATATACTGGAGGGTTGACCTAAGTAATGGATCAAAACATTAATTTTGTCTCTTGGAATGCTAATGGTTTAAACCACCTGTTTAAAAGGAGGAAGGTCTTTAAAGTATTCCAGAGACTGAAAGCACAGATTATTTTTTTACAGGAGACTCATGTGAGGAAGGAGGATAATTTGCGTTTTTTTAAATCTTGGAAAGGCCCACAATTTCATGCCAACTCATGCTCTAAGACTCGAGGTGTATCTATTTTTATTGATCCCTCTATTACATTTGTTCAACATGACATCACTGTAGACCCTAACGGGAGATTTTTATTGGTTACTGGGTTATTATTCAATATTAAGGTTGTCATGGTTAATGTTTATGCCCCGAATGTAGATCACCCTGAGTTTTTTAGATATTTGTTTACTATTTTACCCAATCTAAATGAATATCATTTAATAATGGGTGGGGATTTTAACTGTTGTTTGAATCCCCTGCTAGATAGGTCGAAACCTTCACAGTTCCTACCGAATAAATCGGCTACATATATTAACTCTTTCCTTACTAACTCCGGAGCTGTTGATATTTGGAGATTTCTTCACCCGACAGATAAAGAGTTTTCCTTTTTTTCTCATGTATACCACTCATACTCGAGAATTGATCACTTTTTTATTGATTCACGTTTTATTTCACTTGTAACTGCTTGTAAGTATGACATTATAGCCATTTCGGATCACTCTCCATTACAACTCTCTCTTAAATTCAAAGACTGTTTCTACTATTAAGCACTGGCGTTTTGATGTTACATTATTGCAAGATTTAGACTTTGTTAAATTTATGAAAGAACAAATTAACTTTTTCTTTTCAACAAATTACACTACGGAAATTTCTTATGGAATATTGTGGGATACATTCAAGGCTTATATTCGTGGTCAAATTATTTCTTACTGAGTAGCTTTGAAGAAATGCATCAAAAACAAGACTCATCTATTGGTTGAGAAGATTAAAGACATTGACAAGAAATATGTGACTGATCCTACTGAAGAACTTTGCAAAGAATTGAACTGCAGATGGAATATAATTTGTTACTTACATCTTCGATTGAAAACCAGTTAATTAGATCTAAATCTGATTTTTATGTGCATAGTGAGAAATCGGGTAAACTGTTGGCTAATCAACTGAAGAATATTTCAGTTAGACGCCAAATTGTGGAGATTCGCAAACAGAATGGAGAACTGACGTTAACCAGGAAGAGATAAATCAATCTTTCCAAAATTTTTATACATCCTTATATAGTACAGAATTCCCTCAAGACCTTAGTAATATGTTTAATTTTTTAGAACATTTGAAACTCCCAAAAGTATTACCTTAAGATAACTTAGAATTAAGTAAACCCATTACAGATTCTGAGATCAATAATACTATTTCCTCACTGAACTCGGGGAAAGCACCAGGTCCTGATGGATATTCTGTGGAATTTTATAAAGCTTTTTCTTCTACTCTCTCTCCCTGGCTTATTAAGATGGTTGAAGAATCTATCACATTGGGTAAACTACCACAATCATTTTACAGAGCTACGATTTCTCTAATCTTGAAAAAAAATAAAGACCCGACCGAATGTTCTTCTTATAGACCAATTTCTTTGTTGAATGTTGATTCTAAGATCTTCTCTAAAATTCTAGCGACAAGGCTAAAGAAGATATTACCATATATTATCTCTGAAGACCAGACTGGATTCATTAAAAATCGTTATTCCTCCTTTAATATTAGAAGATTGATGAATATTATTTACACCCCTTCACATAAGTCCTCAGAATGTGTTATTTCATTAGATGCTGAGAAGGCATGATAGGCCGAATTAATGCTATTAAGATGATGATCTTACCTAAATTTTTTATATATATTCCCAGCTATACCTATTTTTGTTCCTAAATCTTTTTTTGATAAGGTCGATTCTAAATTGTCTTCATATATCTGGCAAAACAAGAATCCTAGATTGAGAAAAAAATATTTACAGAAATCTAAACTGGAGGGAGAATTGGCATTACCCAGCTTTAGAATTTATTATTGGGCAATTAATATTAGTTACTTAAGGTATTGGTTGAATTATTCAGAATTATCTCTAAATCCCCATTGGGTAAATTTAGAAATTAAACTGGTACAAAATTTCTCAATTAGTTCTATTTTTGGAGCTGCTCTCCCTTTTACTCTTACTAAACTATATAAACTAATTGATAATCCAATGGCTAAACATACACTACGTATATGGTTTCAATTCCGGAGATTTTTTGGCCTAAGTCATTTTATCTTGGAAACCCCTATTGTACTAAATTTTTTTTTTCATCCCTCTCTAATTGATCAAGCTTATTTACTCTGGAAAGTTAAAGGTATAACATGCTTTTTGGATTTATTCTTGGATAACTCTTTCATGTCATTTGAACAATTATCCATGAAATATGATTTATCTCGATCTCATTTCTTTCGATATTTGCAGATTAGGAGTTTCTTAGTTTCGACTTTACCCTCTTTTCCCAATCGGGAGACTACGACTGTTTTAGAGGATATACTATATTCAAAATTCCCTCCAAAAGGTGTGATATCTAAATTATATAATATAATTACAAAAATAAATTCTGGGACTTTTGGAAAGTTTAAAAATGATTGGGAAAGAGAACTCAACCTTCATATTTCCAATGAAAATTGGAATAAAATTCTGCGACTGGTAAACTCCTCTTCTCTATGTGCAAAACATTCACTGATACAGTTTAAAGTTGTTCATAGAGCTCATATGTCTAAAGATAAACTCCATCGTTTTTATTTTCATATCGATCCTATATGTGATAAATGTCAATTGGAAATAGCTTCCCTTACACATATGTTTTGGTCCTGTTCCTCTTTACAGAATTATTGGAAGGAAATTTTTTCCATTATATCTACCGTTTTGAATATTGATTTACAACCACATCCCATTACTGCAATTTTTGGATTACCTATGATAGATTTGACTTATTTATCTCTTCCTGCGGATCGTATGATTGCTTTTCTTACACTAATGGCTAGAAGATCTATACTATTGAATTGGAAAGAGGTTAATCCTCCCACTGTTTTCCAATGGTTTACCCAAACTATACTATGTTTAAATTTAGAGAAAATTAGAAACTCTGTCTATGAATCCCCTTCTAAGTTTGAGTTAACCTGGTGACCATTTATTCAATATTTTCATTTGTGGTGAGTTGATCTGGCTCTGTTTTCTTTTTATGATTATGTATGATAATTGGGCTGTTAGATGAGATCGGAGTGATCGGTGTGATTTAGCTATATCGGTAGGTTTTTTTTTAAAGTTTTTAATTCAGATTTGTTTTTTCTTCCTTTTTGGGGTTTTTTTCTCTCTTTTTTTAATATATTTTTATTAATTATATCATTTTTTTAGAGATAGTTCATACTTAAAACTGATCTAAAAAAATTTTTGTGTTTATAAATTATAATAATAATAATAAAAAGATTGGAAAAGAAAGAGAAGTGTCTTGATGCTGGTCTTCTTCCTCTGGGTTGGTCATCTGTTGTTTCTTTGATTTCTTTTTACTCTCTTCTTTCTTGTTCTCGTTATTTTCTATGTTTTCCTCTTGCTGCTTTGTTGTGGTTGTCAATTTCAGCTGTGGAGATCGAGTCCCAAGTTCGGGGCTTCAACTGACCTTAGGGAGCAGGCTTCTCTCTCCACGGCGGACCTCCTCGCACAGGTAAGGCCTTCACCTTCTTCTTCCGACGTCTTTTCTTCTTCTCGTTGCTTTTGGCTTTTCTTTCTTCACTGCCATTTTCTCCACACCTTTACTTTCACTTTATTTAGGTTTTTGTGTTTGTGCCTTTGTTTTTTCACTGTCTTTTTTTTAAACTTTTCCGGAGAGGGCTGGAGTTCCCCGACCGGCCACTACTCCATCACGTGACTCCTCCCACCACCTTAAATTGTAATATGTCTTTCACAAAATGAGGAATCATTAATCAAACTGAGAATAGAGTAACAATCTTCATCTGAAAAAGTATCTTTCCCAATCTCTTTTTATCCCACGCATTGGGACTGAATTCAAGTCCAGTAAATTGTTATAAATACATGCTATTAATCCACCATGAAATTAAAATCATATGTTAAAAAGCAGATAAAGAATCTTAGCATTAGAAATATACAGAAAATCCAAAACGTTAAACTGAACAAAATGTCTCATTTGTAAATATCTAAACCAATAATTATTGGAAAGATTAAATTTGACTGATAATTGTTCGAAAGAAGCAAAATTATTTTGAATAAAAAGATTATTGAAACTTTGAATACTTTTTCTTTTTTTTTTAAATTTTTTATTTTTCACACCATAAATCACATTAACCATGGTACACACTTTTTCCTTTTCACACATATACAGTGCCATTTTCTACCCCCCCCTCCTCCCATCCCACCCTCCCTACCTCCCCCCTCCCGTCCATTTAAAGTATACAATCTAGGATACATTAAACCAGTCAGACAATGTTGTCATTCAATAAAAATACACCAGAAATTCTACTGAGTCCATTCTTTTCATTTCCTTTTCCTTCCGTTAACTTAGGTAATGATTGTCCCCGGTAGGTTTTCGCTATTGTATTTAATGTAAGGCTCCCATATTTGTTTGAATATTTCAATATTATTTCTTAAACTATATGTTATTTTTTCTAATGGAATACATTTATTCATTTCTATATACCATTGTTGTATTTTCAAATTATCTTCCAATTTCCAGGTTGACATAATACATTTTTTTGCTACGGCTCGAGCTATCTTAACAAATATTTTTTGTGCATCCTCCAAATCAATTCCAAATTCTTTGTTTTTTATGTTACTTAGGAGGAAGATCTCTGGATTCTTTGGTATATTGTTTTCTGTAATTTTATTTAATATCTGATTTAGATCTTCCCAAAATTTTTTTACTTTCTCACATGTCCAGATTGCATGAATTGTTGTTCCCATTTCTTTTTTACATCGAAAACATCTATCCGATACTGTTGGGTCCCATTTATTTAACTTTTGAGGTGTAATGCATAGCCTGTGTATCCAGTTATATTGTATCATGCGTAACCTCGTATTTATTGTATTTCTCATCGTTCCGGAGCATAACTTCTCCCATGTTTCCTTTTTTATCTTTATATTTAAATCTTGTTCCCATTTTTGTTTAGTTTTACCATTTGTTTCCTCATTCTCCTTTTCTTACAGTTTAATATACATATTTGTTATAAATCTTTTGATTATCATTGTATCTGTAATCACATATTCAAGGTTACTTCCCTCTGGCAAACTCAAACTGCTTCCTAATTTATCCTTCAAGTAGGATCTCAATTGGTAATATGCCAGCGCTGTATCTTGAGTTATATTGTACTTATCTTTCATTTGTTCAAAGGATAAGAACCTATTTCCTGAAAAACAATTTTCTATTCTTTTAATCCCTTTTTTTTCCCATTCTCTAAAGGAAAGGTTATCTATTGTAAAAGGGAGTAACTTGTTTTGCGTCAATATTAGTTTTGGTAATTGATAATTTGTTTTATTTATTTCTATATGAATCTTCTTCCAAATATTGAGGTGATGATGTAATACTGGAGAACTTCTATGTTGTACCAATTTTTCATCCCATTTATATAATATGTGTTCAGGTATCTTTTCCCCTATTTTATCTAATTCTAATCTCATCCAATCTGGCTTTTCCCTTGTTTGATAAAAATCTGATAGGTATCTTAATTGTGCGGCTCTACAATAATTTTTAAAGTTTGGCAGTTGTAAGCCTCCTTGTTTATACCATTCTGTTAATTTATCTAGTGCTATCCTCGTTTCCCCCCTCTCCATAAAAATTTCCTTATTATTTTCTTTAACTCCTTGAAGAATTTCTCTGTCAGTTGTATTGGCAATGCTTGAAATAAGTATAATATCCTTGGAAAAATGTTCATTTTAATACAGTTTATCCTTCCTATTAGTGTTAGTGGTAAATCTTTCCAATGCTCTAAATCGTCCTGTAATTTTTTCATTAGTGGATAATAATTGAGTTTATATAGTTGGCTGAGATTTTTGTTTATTTGTACACCTAGGTATGTTATTGCTTGCATTTGCCATCTAAATGGTGATTCCTTCTTAAATTTTGAGAAATCCTCATTATTCATAGGCATTGCTTCACTTTTATTTACGTTTATCTTGTAACCCGACACTTCTCCATATTCCTTCAATTTCTTATATAATTCTTTTATTGATAGTTCTGGTTCTGTTAAGTACACTATAACATCATCCGCAAATAAACTGATTTTATATTCCTTGTCTTTTATTTTTATTCCTTTTATATTATTTTCTGTTCTTATCAATTCTGTTAGTGGTTCTATAGCTAACGCAAACAATAAAGGTGATAGTGGGCATCCCTGCCGTGTTGACCTGCTTAAGTTAAATTGCTCTGATACATGTCCATTTACTGTCACTTTCGCTAACGGTCCCTTATATAATGCTTTAATCCAATTAATATACTTCTCCGGTAAACTGAATTTTTGCAATACTTTGAACAAATAATTCCATTCTACTCTGTCGCAGGCCTTCTCTGCGTCTAAAGCAACTGCTACTGCAGGTGCTTTATTTCCTTCTACTGCATGAATTAAGTTAATAAATTTACAAATATTGTCTGTTGTGCGTCTTTTTTTGATAAATCCAGTTTGGTCTAAATTTACCATTTTCGGTACATTGCTAATCTGTTTGCTAATAGTTTAGCTATTATCTTATAATCTGTGTTAAGTAAAGATATTGGTCTACATGACGCTGGTGAGAGTGGATCTTTCCCTTGCTTTAGTATTACTGTAATTATTGCTGTTTTACATGAATCTGGTAAGCTTTGTGTTTTATCAATCTGGTTGATTACTTCCAGGAGGGGCGGAATTAATAAGTCTTTAAATGTTTTGTAGAATTCTATTGGGAATCCATCCTCTCCTGGTGTCTTATTATTTGGTAATTTTTAAATTATCTCTTGTATTTCTACTATTCCAACTGGCTCTGTTAATTTATTTTGTTCCTCTATTTGTAGTTTTGGTAGTTCAATTTTAGTCAGAAATTCATCTATTTTCCCTTCTTTCCCTTCGTTTTCAGTTCGGTATAATTGTTCATAGAATTTTCTAAAGTTTTCCTTAATTTCTTTTGGATTATATGTAATTTGTTTGTCTTTTTTCCTTGATGCCAATACCATTTTCTTAGCTTGTTCTGTCTTAAGCTGCCATGCTAGGATTTTGTGCGTTTTTTCACCTAGTTCATAATATTTCAGTTTTGTCTTCATTATATTCTTCTCCACCTTATATGTTTGTAGTGTTTCATATTTTATTTTTTTATCTGCCAATTCTCTTCTTTTAGTTGTATCTTCCTTCATTGCTAATCCTTTTTCTATATTTACTATTTCCCTTTCCAACTGCTCTGTTTCCTGATTATAGTCCTTCTTCATCCTGGTTACATAACTTATTATTTGCCCTCTAATGAATGCTTTCATTGCATCCCATAGTGTAAACTTATCTTCCACTGATTCTGTATTTATTTCAAAATACATTTTTATTTGTTTTTCAATAAATTCTCTAAAATCCTGCCTTTTAAGTAACATGGGGTTTAATCTCCATCTATACATTCTTGGAGGGATGTCCTCCAACTTTACTGTCAATATTAAGGGTGAATGGTCCGATAGTATTCTAGTTTTATATTCTGTTTTTCTTACTCTATCTTGCATACGAGCTGATAACAAAAATAGGTCTATTCTTGAGTATGTTTTATGTCCAGCCAAGTAATATGAATATTCCTTTTCCTTTGGATGTTGTTTCCTCCATATATCCAAAAGTTGCATTTCTTCCATCGATTTAATTATAAATTTGGTTACTTTGTTCTTTCTGTTAATTTTTTTCCCAGTTTTGTCCATATTTGAATCCAAATTCAGGTTAAAATCCCCACCTATTAATATGTTCCCTTGCGTATCTGCTACCTTCAAAAAGACATCTTGCATAAACTTTTGATCTTCTACGTTAGGTGAATATACATTGAGTAGATTCAGCGCTTGACGTCCTGCTTTGCGGAAACTGCCAAAATGTTTGGCCTGGAAGTCAGCCTGAAGAAAACTGAGGTCCTCCATCAGCCAGCTCCCCACCATGGCTACCAGCCCCCCCGCATCTCCATCGGGCACACAAAACTCAAAACGGTCAACCAGTTTACCTATCTCGGCTGCACCATTTCATCGGATGCAAGGATCGACAATGAGATAGACAACAGACTCGCCAAGGCAAATAGCGCCTTTGGAAGACTACACAAAAGAGTCTGGAAAAACAACCAACTGAAAAACCTCACAAAGATAAGCGTATACAGAGCCGTTGTCATACCCACACTCCTGTTCGGCTCCGAATCATGGGTCCTCTACCGGCATCACCTACGGCTCCTAGAACGCTTCCACCAGCGTTGTCTCCGCTCCATCCTCAACATCCATTGGAGCGCTTTCATCCCTAACGTCGAAGTACTCGAGATGGCAGAGGTCGACAGCATCAAGTCCACGCTGCTGAGGATCCAGCTGCGCTGGGTGGGTCACGTCTCCAGAATGGAGGACCATCGCCTTCCCAAGATCGTGTTATATGGCGAGCTCTCCACTGGCCACCGTGACAGAGGTGCACCAAAGAAAAGGTACAAGGACTGCCTAAAGAAATCTCTTGGTGCCTGCCACATTGACCACCGCCAGTGGGCTGATATCGCCTCAAACCGTGCATCTTGGCGCCTCACAGTTTGGCGGGCAGCAACCTCCTTTGAAGAAGACCGCAGAGCCCACCTCACTGACAAAAGGCAAAGGAGGAAAAACCCAACACCCAACCCCAACCAACCAATTTTCCCCTGCAGCCGCTGCAACCGTGTCTGCCTGTCCCGCATCGGACTTGTCAGCCACAAACGAGCCTGCAGCTGACGTGGACTTTTACCCCCTCCATAAATCTTCGTCCGCGAAGCCAAGCCAAAGAAAGAAGATTCTAAAACTCCGAATATATCTGACATTTTATCATTACATATCTCCCTGCTGGATCTATTATTTCCTCTTCTATTTTAAATGGCACATTTTTACTAATTAATATAGCTACTCCTCTTGCTTTTGAATTATACGATGCTGCTGTTACGTGCCCTACCCAATCTCTCTTTAATTTCTTGTGCTCCAATTCAGTTAAATGTGTTTCTTGCACAAATGCTATATCAATTTTTTCTTTTTTCAGTAAATTTAGCAGTTTCTGCCTTTTAATTTGGTTATGTATTCCATTAATATTTAAAGTCATATAGTTCAACATAGCCATTTTATATTTTGTTTATCTTCCCTTTCCGTTTCTCCATCATTACCTTTCCTTCTTATCCATTTCTGTTTTCTTGTTTTAAACCCTTTATAAGACAACATTCCTAAAACATCAAACATTTTCCTTATTCTCCTATTTAAAACTTCTTTAGCCCCAATCTCCCCTTCCCCTCCTGAGTTGTCCTTTATCCCTTGTCGGACAACCACATATCCCCTCTCCATTTGGATTTGCGAATTCACTCGCAAGCGTTAGCTGATTTTGCAGTGACCGCAACTCCTCCCCACCCAGCCCCCCCAGAAAAGATTTCACTTTTCATATGTAACAAAGGTCACTCTTTTAGTTCCCTCCTTATTCCCTCTATTCCATTTCCTTCCCTTATTAATTCTTGTCTATACTTTCTATATTTTCCTCTAAATATGGATACATTCATGTATGCACATTATACATATACACACATATACCTCTTTACCCACATACATATAAATCATGGTCATTTTTACTCTTATTACATATCTTCATCTCTCTGGTTGTTTTGTAGTTGTTCTGCAAATTTCCTTGCTTCCTCTGGATCCGAGAATAGTTGTTTTTTCCATAAGATCGTTTTCGATGTATTGAACTCCTTTCTCTTCTTCAGGAGTTCAAAACTTATGTGTCTTTTTAGTTTTCAGTCTTTTGTACTCTCGTTACACGTCTTCATCCCTCAGTCTATTTTGTAATTGTTCTGTAAATTTTCGTGCTTCCTCTGCATCCGAGAATAGTCTGTTTTGTTGTCCTGGAATAAATATTTTCAATACCGCTGGATGCTTTAGTATAAATTTATACCCTTTCTTCCATAAAATCGCATTTGCTATATTGAACTCCTTTCTCTTCTTCAGGAGTTCAAAACTTATATCTGGATAAATGAAGATTTTTTGCCCTTTGTACTCCAGTGGCTTGTTGCCTTCTCTTACTTTTTCCACTGTCTTCTCCAGTACCTTTTCTCTTGTAGTATATCTTAGGAATTTTACTAAAATAGATCTTGGCTTTTGTTGTGGTTGTGGTTTAAAGGCCAATGCTCTATGTGTCCTTTCTATTTCAATTTCTTGCTGTAGTTCTGGACATCCTAGGATCCTGGGGATCCAATCTTTTATAAACTCTCTCATATTCTTGCCTTCTTCATCTTCCTTAAGGCCCACTATCTTTATGTTATTTCTTCTGTTATAATTTTCCATTATATCTATTTTCTGAGCTAACAGTTCTTGTGTCTCTATAACTTTTTTATTAGATTCCTCTAATTTCTTTTTTAAGTCCTCTACCTCTATTTCTACTGCTGCTTCCCGCTCTTCCATCTTGTCCATTCTCTTTCCCATTTCTGTTAAGGTCATATCTATTTTATTCATTTTCTCTTCTGTATTGTTTATTCTTCTTCTTAAATCATTAAATTCTTGTGCTTGCCATTCTTTAAATGACTCCATGTATTCTTTAATAAGAGAAAGTATATCCTTTATCTTGCCTTTCCCTTCTTCTTCTATTTCACTGTACTCTTCCTCTTCCTCTTCTTCTTCCTCTGGGTTGGCCATCTGTTGTTTCTTTGTTGCCCTTTTCTTCTCTTCTTTCTTGTTTTCGTTGTCTTCTATGTTCTCCTCTTGCTGCAGGTGTTCTGCAGCTGTCATTGCCGGCTGTGGAGATCGACTCCCCAGCTGGTCACCCCTCCCGTCGGTGTGTTTTTTTGCATGCGCATCGCGCATGCGCGAGGAGTCACGCATGCGCGGATGCACACTTTTACTCGGCTCAGCGAGCCATTTTTGTAGTCCACTTTCTACCGACCTGAGGGAGCAGGTTTCTCTCTCCACCGCGGGCCTCTTCGAACAGGTAAGGCCTTCTCCTTCTTCTTCCGTTGTCTTCTCTTCCTCTCTTACCGTTGATTTCGATTTTTCTTTTTTCGTCGCCATCTTCTTTCCACCTTTATACTCACTTTTCTTTAATTTTTATTTTTGTGCCTTTGTGTTTTCCTTTGTTTTTTCCGACTTTTCTGGAGAGGGCTGGAGTTCACCGTCCGGCCACTACTCCATCACGTGACTCCTCCCAACTTTGAATACTTTTTCTATGTCATTCCTTGAAACCTGCATCAAAGAATTTCCTGAACTGAATCCAAATTCTAGAGATTCTGGAAAGAGATTTTTCAAACCCTATCAATAGTTTTTAAGATTAACTTGGAACCCTGTCCGTTATTTGCTCCAGTTTTTCTTGCGACTCAGATGAAGCTCCATCTTAGCTTTTACTACATTGATAGCCCGACGAGCTATTTTATTGAAATGGAAAGAAAATACATCCCCTACTCATATGCAGTGGTTATATGATTTAATATCCTATTTGTTTAGAGAAAATCAGATATAATAAAGATAGAAAGATTCAATTTATGAAGTTATGAGGGCCCATATAATTAGAAGAGTCAATAAGTATTATAGGCTCCAGTAATTCTTTGTCTGTTCTCTAGGGTCACCAGTGATTCCACCTCATTAATGATATTTTTCTTCCAAAAAAAAGTAAATTGATTAAATGATAGGAATTAGATTATTTTATATTTTGGCATATGCCGAGTCATAAAACCCTCAAAAATCAAAGAATGGTGATTGACATATGCCAGATATACCTTTGAGACCTTAAATTCACCAAAAAAGCCAGATTGACCGATTCAACGTACAAGTTGATGGTGGAAGCACCTCCCTACCTGCTGGCATAACTGCGCTTCCCACTGCTAGGCACCACCATAACTGTTCCTACCTGGGACCCTGGTGTCGCCATTGATGCTCCTGCCTGGTAGGATGATGTTCCTGCTCCAGCACTGAGGGCTATCGCTGCTCCTGCCCGGTAGGCAGAGGATATTTTTTACTTACTTAATTTACAGCTTTGTTACTTGCAATTGAGGTGTTTTAAAAATTTTTGGGATGTTCCTTGGAGGTCCAGACAGCTTGAAAAATGGGAGTTGACTTGTACGCTGGATATACCATAAAATCATTAAAATGTGGCTTTAAAAAAGGGTCCACCTATTCTGCCAGTCGACTTGTACACCAAACTATACGGTAGTTTAGCCCTTTAAGGTTTTTAAAAAATCCTTAATAATGGGTCTGACATGGTTGCATTCTTAATATTTATTATTAGATGGAGCTATTACAAGTAACTATAAATGTAGATAGGCACATTTTATTACTTTCTCATTTTTTCCTTTCCCTTTGGTATGTATTTGCTTGTATACAATTGATTCATTATGTAATCATAATTTATTATACTCATTACGTTAAACTCAATAAAAATATATTAAAAAAGATAAATGGATAGAGTGATGGTTGAGGATTCCTTTTGTGATTGGAAACATGTGATCTGCAGTGTATCAGTAGGATCAATGCTGGATCCCTTACCGAGTTGGATACAAACGGAAAAGACACAATTTGTTGGTTTGCAGATTAATAATTGGTGGTAGTGTTGATAATGACGATAGTTTCAAGCTACAGAATGACAATGATCCACTGTTAATTCGAGAGGAACAAAGGTTAATTGAATTTACTTCTGCAAAATGGGAGATGTGAGAGGTTATATTGAATGGGAGGATGCTAGCACTCAATAACTTATAATAATGGCATGCTTGTCTTTTGTTGGTTATGCATTAGGATAATAGTATTCCTTTGCCTCTCACCCTTGACCAGGGATAGTGATAATGCTTGCAAATTTTGGTAGGAGCTTGGCAGGCTCCATCTACCCAGAGTGTTCACATACATTTTCAAACTCTCATTGCTGCAATCACAGGTTTCCACCTGCTTCAAAAGGGCATCAATCATCCCAGGCCCAAGTACAGAGCATGCTGCCTCAAGAACTAAAACATAGCACCTCTAACCTCTAATGTGACAAAATGCTTTGAGAGGTTGGTCATGGCCAGAATTAACACACACCTAAGCAAAGGACTGGACCTACTGCAATTCACCAATTGTCACAATCGCACCACAGCAGAAGCATCATCACTGGCTCTCCACTCAGCTCTGAATCATCTCAACAACAGCAATTCCTACATATGGCTGTTCTTCATTGACTACAGCTCAGCCTTCAACGCTATTATTCCCTCAATGCTGGTCAACCAGCTCCAAACCCTGGATCTCTGACTTCCTCATCGGAAGGCCATCAATACAAAGTGGAAACAACATTTCCTCCTTACTATCAACACAGGCGCACCTCAAGGATGCATGCTTAGCCCACTGCTCTACTCACTATACACCCATGACCGTGTAGCCAGGCACATCCCAATGCTATCTACAAATATGCTGATGACGCCATGGTTGTTGGCAGAATCACAAACTGCAAAGAAGTGTACAGGAGGGAGAGAGATCAGCTCATTGAGTGGCATCACACCATCAACATTGCACTCAATGTTAGCAAAACCAAGGAGATTATTGAGGACTTCAGGAGGAAGTCAGGAGAACTTGAACTAGTCCTCATCGAGGGCTCAGTAATGGACAGGGTCAAAAACTTCAAATTCCTGAGTGTCAACATCTCAGAGGATCTGTCCTGAAGCCTTTATGTCTGTGCAATCCCAAAGCAGGCTAGTCAGCAACTATACTTTGTAAGGTGTTTGAGGAGATTCATTAGATCACAGAAGACTCAAATATTTCTACAGGTGCATCATGGAGAGCATTCTGTCTGGTTAATCACTGGCTGACATAGAGGTACCAACACAGAGGACAAGAAAAAAAAACTTGAGGGTTATTAATTCGGCCTGCGATATCACGGGTACAAGACTTCACTCCTTTGAGTACATCTACAAGAGGTGGTGTCTTAAGAAAGCAGCCGCTATCTTCAAGGACCCCTATCACACAGGCCATTCCCTCTTCACTTTGCTACCATTGGGAAAAAGAAGGGAACTCAGCAGCACATGGACAGCTTCACCGCTGCCATCAAACACTGATCTTCTGTGCACTATTTTTAATTTATTTTTCTCAGGTGGTATATGAATGTTTGCACTGTGATGCTCCCGCAAAAACAACAAATTTCGTAATTTGTTCATGACAATAAATTCTGATTCTGAAAACCAAATGATATTTTTCTCATATTATACTCCACTCCCCTCCCCCACCCACTCCATTTAATCTGCATTCTTTTGCAGCTTCATTCCTGCCATGTTATTTTCACACAAGACTCCACTGCATTCCTTAGACTGAAGTGCTGTACTGAAGTGATTTGTTAAGATTATAGCTTATTTTTGTCCCAGATCAATTGCAATTGTGAAGATTTATTTTTAATTAAAAAAAACTTTTCCAGTAGTTCTTAAGATCTGTCGTATTCGATTTCTTGTCCAGGCCATTTTTCCATCTATATCTCATGTTGGCTTTTGCGTCCTGAGATAATGCTTTTGCATTATGGTCTGGTATGGGTATACCAATCTTCTTTTCTTTCTTTGGCTTGGCTTCGCGGATGAAGATTTATGGAGGGGCATGTCCACGTCAGCGGGACAGGCAGGTATGGTTGCAGCGGTTGTAAGGGAAAATTGGTTGGTTGGGGTTGGGTGTTGGGTTTTTCCTCCTTTGTCTTTTGTCAGTGAGGTGGGCTCTGCGGTCTTCTTCAAAGGAGGTTGCTGCCCGCCAAACTGTGAGGCGCCAAGATGCACGGTGGGAGGTGATCAATGTGGCAGGCACCAAGAGATTTCTTTAAGCAGTCCTTGTACCTCTTCTTTGGTGCACCTCAGTCTCGGTGGCCAGTGGAGAGCTCGCCATAGAACACGATCTTGGGAAGGCGATGGTCCTCCATTCTGGAGACATGACCCACCCAACGCAGTTGGGTCTTCAGCAGCATGGATTCGATGCTTGCGGACTCTGCCATCTCGAGTACTTCGATATTGGTGATGAAGTCATTCCAATGAATATTGAGGATGGAGCGGAGACAGCGCTGATGGAAGCGTTCTAGGAGCCGTAGGTGATGCCGGTAGAGGACCCATGACTCGGAGCCAAACAGGAGCGTGGGTATGACAACGGCTCTGTACACGCTGATCTTTGTATGTTTCTTCAGGTGGTTGTTTTTCCAGACTCTTTTGTGTAGTCTTCCGAAGGCACTATTTGCCTTGGTGAGTCTGTTGTCTATCTCTTTGTCGATCCTTGCATCAAATGAAATGGTGCAGCCGAGGTAGGTAAACTGGTTGACCGTTTTGAGTTCATTGTGCCCGATGAAGATGTGGAGGGGCTGGTGGTCATGGTGGGGAGCTGGCTGATGGAGGACCTCAGTTTTCTTTAGGCTGACTTCCAGGCCAAACATTTTGGCAGTTTCCGCAAAACAGGACATCATGCGCTGGAGAGCTGGCTCTGAATGGGCAACTAAAGCAGCATCGTCTGCAAAGAGTAATTCATGGACAAGTTGCTCTTGTGTCTTGGTGTGAGCTTGCAGGCGCCTCAGATTGAAGAGACTGCCATCCATGCGGTACTGGATGTAAACAGCATCTTCATTGTTGAGGTCTTTATTGGCTTGTTTCAGCATCATGCTGAAGAAGATAGTAAAGAGGGTTGGTGCGAGGACGCAGCCTTGTTCACGCCGTTGTCAATGGAAAATGGTTTGAAGAGCTCATTGCTGTATCTGACCCGACCTTGTTGGTTTTCGTGCAGTTGGATAACCATGTTGAGAAACTTGGGGGGGCATCCGAGGCGCTCTAGTATTTGCCAAAGCCCTTTCCTGCTCACGGTGTCAAAGGCTTTGGTGAGGTCAACAAAGGTGATGTGGAGTCCTTTGTTTTGTTCTCTGCACTTTTCTTGGAGCTGTCTGAGGGCAAAGACCATGTCAGTAGTTCCTCTGTTTGCACGAAAGCCACACTGTGATTCTGGGAGGACATTTTCGGCGACACTAGGTATTAGTCTATTAAGGAGAATCCTAGCAAAGATTTTGCCTGCAATGGAGAGCAGCGTGATTCCCCTGTAGTTTGAGCAGTCTGATTTCTCGCCTTTGTTTTTGTACAGGGTGATGATGATGGCATCACGAAGGTCCTGAGGCAGCTTTCCTTGGTCCCAGCAGAGCATGAAAAACTCATGCAGTTTGGTATGCAGAGCTTTGCCGCCAGCCTTCCAGACCTCTGGGGGGGATTCCATCCATACCTGCTGCTTTGCCACTTTTCAGTTGTTCAATTGCCTTATATATCTCTTCCCGGGAGCCTGCACAGCCCAACCATTGGCAGCCGAGCCCCGGGCCAGGAGCCATCAATGAGAACTGTGAACTCCATTGCAGAGCTGTCTCCAGTCTTAAAAAATTTTGTACTATAACTTTTCTTTCTGATCCTCAACCAAAGCTGCATCCCCTTTACTCGGCCATGGCAGGAGTAAATGCACGCAGGCTGATTCCAGGGCGCACCACTCCATAACTGTGGACAGCGGTCGTAGATCTCCAGATATGGTTCGACCTAAAAGGGGAGGCGGGCCTCTTCAGCCTGGTTAAGCAACCTGCATAGGAGAAGGTCACTCCGATATAAAACCTACGACCTAAGGACCTCGCTGCCACGTCCCAGCTTGCTTGGCCACGGCACACGAACCATGGGTGTAAAGGGTGGGGCCAGTACCGCGCACACTTCGCTCCACCTAAAAGCTCCTTTGCACAGGCCCGAGGACAGGTCCACGTCCTCCCCCCTCAAAAGATGCACACAAACTCAAGCTAGCATATTGGAACATCAGAACCATGCTAGACAAGGCTGACAGCCACCGACCTGAACGTTGGTCTGCCCTCATCGCACATGAACTCCTCAGACTCGACGTCGACATAGCCACTCTCAGCGAAGTCTGCCTTGCAGATGTAGGCAGCCTCCAAGAACACAGCGCGGGCTTCACACTCTACTGGTCTGGCAAGCCTCAGGCTGAATGACGCCTACCTGGTGTTGGCTTCATGGTCAAGAACTCCATTGCCTCTAAACTCAAAAACCTCCCGACAGGCCACTCTGACTGGATCATGTCCATGCGACTTCCCCTTCAAAACAAGCGACATATCACTCTCATCAGTGTCTATGCTCCAATCCTTCAGGCGGAACCAGCAGAAAAGGACAAGTTCTACACTGATCTGCGCAACCTCATCCAACGCACCCCTACAGCCGACAAGGTTGTCATCCTTGGCGACTTCAACGCTTGCGTCGGCAAAGCCTCAGAAACCTGGCCAGGAATCCTTGGCAAGCATGGTGTCGGCAAGTGCAATGACAACGGCGCCTCCTGTTGGAACTCTGCGCAGAACAGCGGCTTGTCATTACCAACACCCTTTTCCAGCAGAGAGACAGCCTGAAGACTACCTGGATGCATCCCCGATCCAAACACTGGCACCTCCTGGACTACGTTCTGGGGCAAGGAAGAGACAAATGAGATGTGGTCCACACCAGGGTCATGCCCAGCGTAGAATGCCACACTGACCACCGGCTTGTTCGTTGCAAGCTCAACCTTCACTTCAAGCCAAAGTTCAAGAACAGTGGTGCCCCCAGAAAGAGGTTCAATGTTGGAAACTTGCAGTCAGACGTAGTGAGAGGAAACTTCCAGGCAAACCTCCAAGTAAGGCTCAAGGATGCAAACTGCCTCACGGACACATCTCCTGAAACCCTCTGGGATCAGCTGAAAATGGCCATACTGCAATCCACTGAAGAGGTACTGGGCTTCTCTTCCAAGAAAAACAAGGACTGGTTTGACGAAAACAACCAGGAAATCCAGGAGCTGCTGGCAAAGAAGTGATCTGCCCACCAGGCTCACCTTGCAAAGCCTTCCTGGCCAGAGAGAAAACAAGCCTTCCGTCTCGCATGCAGCCACCTTCAGTGCAAACTCCGGGAGATCCAAAATGAGTAGTGGACGAGCCTCGCCAAACGAACCCAACTTAGCGCCAACATTGGCGACTTCAGGGTTTTTTATGAGACACTAAAGGCGGTGTACGGCCCCTCACCCCAAGTCCAAAGCCCTCTGCGCAGCTCAGATGGCGAAGTCCTCCTCAGCGACAAGATCTTCATCCTCAATCGATGGTCAGAACACTTCCAATCCCTTTTCAGTGCCAACCGCTCAGTCCAAGAATCCGCCCTGCTCCAGCTCCCTCAACAACCCTTGAGGCTAGAGCTGGATGAGGTATACCAATACCCCTGAGCTTAAAGCCTTCCAAAAAGTAGTGGACACAGCCCAGGATATCACAGGCAAAACCCAGAGAACCCTACCATCACAGAGCAGCAGCAATCGTCAAAGACCCACATCACTCAGCACACATTCTGCTCTCGTTGCTCCAATCAGAAAAGGGGTATAGGTGCCACCATATTCAGGAACAGCTGCTACCCCTCCACCATCAGACTCCTCAATGACAAACTCAGAGACTCATTTAAGGACTCTTACTTGTGCACTTTACTGATTTTCTGTTTGTTCTCTCTATATTGCCTAGTTTGCTTACATTCGTTATATGTTTACAGTTGTTTGTTTAGATGTTTATTCTATGTACATTTTTTTTTACACTACTAATTAAAGTGGTAATTCTGCTGCGGCTGCAGGAAAAAAAAGAATCTCAGGGTTGTATATGATGTCATGTATGATGTGACAATAAATCTCAATCTGAAGTTAAATCTGCATCCAATTTCATTATTTTTTCCTTTAATGTGTCATACACATTTGTACACAAGGGCCTTATTTTGACCATAAAATCTACCCAATCATTTTAAAGCACAATGCGCAAAATTGCTAGAGAATCTCAAGTCAGGTGACCAACATTTCAGGCCTGAGCCCTTCATCAAGACATGAGTAAAAATCAGACAGGTGTCTGAATAAGAAGGTGTGGGGGGATAAGATTAGGGAGAGAACAGGCTAACAGACAAATTCACAGATGCCTGGTTTGGCCTCATTATGTTGGATTCCTCTGTCCCTGGAACCTACCTGCTGACCTGAACTAAAAAGACATTGCCTTGTCTTTGTGGAGCTCCAGACTTCACAAAGAGCCCCAACTCCCCCAGGCCTCAAACAGGAGGACTTTCACCTTATAGGCACAACTGGCCTGGCTAGACCTCAAGGCACCTCCAGACCACCAATACAATGCCCCCTACGACTTTTGGAGTAACTGAGTCTACCACGGCAACCCCCCCCAAAACCACTGGAGATTTTGTTCAGGGCCTACAATTCAATGAACAACAGAAAACAGACCACTGGAGAGAACCTTAGAACATTACAGCACAGCAAAAAAACAGGCTATTCGACCCTTCCAGTCTGTGCCAACCAATAAAACAAGCTAACCCCACTGACCTCTCATTCCACAACCCTCCAGACCATTCCTATCCATATATGATGTGCTGTGGTAGCAGCAAACAGACACAAACATGAAAGACTGTACTACAGTCTTTATTCTGCCAAAAGTCTGTACACACCAGTTTCAGCTGTGGTGGCTCCCAAGTGACTGTCTCAGGAGGGGCCGACTCAGGCCTATATTCGGGTCAGCTGATTGACAGTTCTTAGGTGGTCTTCCTGCAGGTACAGAGATCGCCCCCTGCAGTAGGCTAGTGGTTGTATCACCACATTCACCCCCTTCTTGGTTGGAGGGTGGGGGTCAGTAATGATGCCGGGTGGTATTTACAGATTATTTACAGGTTAAGATGGTCCGGCGGCCATCGGAGTCTCTGTGATCATCGCAAGGATGGCTCCTGGTCAAAGGTTGGTGAGGGTGTAGTGGGTACCTGAGGGTTAGTCTGGTCTGGCATGGTTAGGGTAGGCACCGGAGCAGGTAGTGTAGCATATGTCTGTGGTGGTGTGGCTGAGTCGGCATGGATCGGCAGAAGAGGGAGTCTCTGGAGAGGTGGGGGGAGTAGTTAAGCCCCCGGGTACTGGGTGGGCCAAGGATGCCCATGGTGGGTAAATGGTGGTTGTGGTGTCCCTGCTGGTGCCAGATCCCTGGTTGAGACAGTGTCCTCACAGCCACTGGAGTACCTAATATAGGCGTAGTTGTGGTTTGCATGAAGGAGGAGCACTTGCTTGACCAGTGGGTTGGCCTTGTGGCCACGTAGGTATTTGGGCAGGAGCACCAGTCCCGAAGACATGAGCCATGATGGGGGAGAGGTTCCAGTCATCGATTTCCTAGGGAATGAAAACAGGCACTAATGAGGGGTCTGATTCGTAGCCGTGCCCAAGAGCAACCTAATGGCATGGAGCGCCTGGTGGAGGGCTTCTTGCCAGTAGTCCACGGACCAGCCTTTGGACCTAAGGGCCAGGAGAACTGCCTTCCAGATCACTTCATTTTCGCGCTCCACTTGCTCGTTGCCCCTCGGGTTATAACTAGTCGTGCGACTAGTCGTGATGCCTTGCTTCACTAGGTGCTGACGCAGCTCCTCACTCATGAGGCTGGACCCCTGGTCTCCGTGGATGAACACGAGGTAGCTGAACATGGTGAAGATATGTGTCAGAGCCCTGATAACGGTGGTCATGGAGGTGTCCGAGCAAGGGATAGCGAAGGGAAAACAGGAGTACTCGTCTATAACCGTGAGGAAGTAGACATTCTTGTTCATGGAAGGCAGGGGGCCTTTGAAGTCAGTAGTAGTCTTTCACGTTTGTGTCTGCTTGCTGCTACTATAGCGCGTCACAATTTATTCTGCTAAAGTTCTGTACACACCAGTTTCCAGAGTGAATGGCTCAGGAGGGGCCGGCTCAGACCTATATTCAGGTCGGCTGATTGACAGCCGGCTAGGTGGATTCAGTCCTTAGGTGGTCTTCCCTCCAGGTACAGAGATCTCCCCCTGCAGTAGGCTAGTGGTCGAATCAGCACTCCATGAATTTTAAAAGGATAAATTCAAGATTGAATATGCAATCACTACATCAGATGGCAGCTCATTACATATTCCTACCACTGAGTGAAAAACTTACCCCTCATGTTCCCCTTCTACCTCTCTCCTTTCAGCCTAAAGCTGTGACCTCAAGTATTTATCTCACCCAATCTAAGTGGTAACATCCTACTCACATCCACTCTATCTATACCCCTCAAACCTCTATCAAGTCTCCCCTCATTCTTCTTCATTTCAAGGAGTATAGTCATAACCTGTTTAATCTTTCCTGGCAACTCAACTCCTGAAGATCAGGCAACATCTTAGAAAATCTTCTCTGCACTCTTAATCTTATTGATACCTTTCCTCCTGCTGGACAATGAGAACTACACACAATATTCTAAGTGTGGCCTCACCAATGACTTAATAACTTCAACATAATATCCCAACTTCTATACTCAATACTTTGATTTATAAAGGCTAAGATGTCAAAAGTTTTCTTTACAACTCTTTCCACATGCAACACAGTTGATTCAAGAAATCAATTGGAAATAACCACAAGCAGAACCCCAGGTGATCTGCATGATCATACCTCCAAATCCAGAACTTCATAAGAGATAACCAACAATCCAGAAAACAAGGCAGCTGCACTGAGCTGTAGGAGAGGAGGAAATGTTATGGTTTTAAGACCTCTTTCATCCAGTATTCTCTTGGCAAATGTCCAGTCTATACACAAATTAAATGCTAAGCTTGTCTTTCAAAGCGAGTTGAGAGAATGTGTGCTCTGCTTCAGAGACATGAAGGTCACGCTCCACACCTAAATATACAGTTCTCTGACAACTTCTCAATCTACTGAATGGACTGTACAGCATCCTTCGAAAAAGCAGAGGCAGAGTTATCTGCTTTCTCATCATGTGATGTTCAGATATGGCTCTCTGCATGGCATGGAATTCCTAACAGCAAAGGACTGCCCATCCCACTTGCTGTGAAAATTCATGTCAGTTAACTGTAGTCCAAATACCACACAAGGTGACTGTAAAGCTAGTGCAAGATTAATTTTTGACCCCCATCAACAAAGTATCTGAAGCCTGCATCCATAACTACTGGGATTAGGTCACCCTCAAAAATGTCGGACCTAAATTCCACAAGCACATCTCCTGCCCCATCAGAGATCCCAACACTTGATAATTATTTCACTGTTGTTGCACTCGGCACACAGAGGGCAAAAGAATCACACAAAGTCAAAAGTGAGTTGAACCAACTGACTTTAATAGAATTCACACCCATTTAAATCCCTCAGAACCTGATGATGCTTGCAACTCCCAGGCCTTTTATGACATCAGCCGTTAGGCTGTGGGCTTGCTCTGCCCCCAGAGCTCTCATATTCAGATCTGCCATGGACTTGCCCACGACTGTGAGCCAATTCACCTGTTGAGTGTGCAAGCTGCCACAACAAATTTTTTAAATGCTTACTATTTATCACATACCCATGATTTGGCAAGTTAAATAATCAGGCTGTGTTAATGACACTCGCATACAATCAAAGTTAATGAGGGAGGGTCTGGTAATGAAAGTCATCCAATAATGGTCGAAGGACCAAGTGAAATCCTACATGACTGCTTAAGAGTCAGTAAAATGGTTTGAATTCCAGCATTCAGCAATCACCTTTGATGAATACACTGCTTCCATTGTTGAGTAAGTGTGGTACAACCACTGTATTTATTTATGTATTGTAAGAGCTTGCCCATCCCCTGAACCTGTCACTCCACCCCCTCCCCGCCCCCAGAAATCCTTATAAAGGCTGTTACACCCAAACTCCTCCCTCAGTACCTGCCTTGGAACTGGGCCAGCAACATTCGAGATGTGTTGATGTCTTAAGATGATTAAAGCTCATTAATTACCACTCTCTGTCTCATGTCACATTAAATTTAATAACCTTAAATTTTTGGGCCATGAACAGGGATAAATTGGACATAGACCCTAAAGATCTAGAGGCCTCAGTAAAATTCGATCAATGGTTGCACTGCCTCAATGCTTTCATGATTTACAACGATGTGCAAAGTGAGGAAGACAAACTAGATATACTCTTCACTCAGGTTGGCCAAGTCTTCCAGATGATAAGGGACTGCACTACTTACTCGGCAACGAAAACAAAATACAGAAACCAACTTGATGCCGCTCCTGACATAAGGATACAGTTATCTAATATTGTGCCCAACATTAAGAGAATCTGTGAGGACAAACAACTCCATTCATCTCATTAAATGTAAATTAGAGGCAACAACATGGAAAATGGGGAGCTTATTTGCTTTCTTACTACAAAGTGTAATTGATAATTGGAGTTCCACAAATTCCAAGTGCTAAAAAGTTTGGGAAGCCCTGATCCATTAAGTCTGCTCTCTTTCAAAGGCCAGGTTAAAGGCATTCAAGTAAGGAGATCCAGTCCTCTGCAAGAAATTCAAATACAATCTCTGCAAGGCCATCAGGTAAGCTAATAGACAGTACAGCATCAAGCTAAAGTCGCAAGAAACATCACAGATAACTGGTGACTATGGCAGAGCCAGCATACTACCACAGAGTACAAACCAAAGTGGAGTAGCAGAGCATGCAGTATCACAACATTTCTAGATGAGTTAAATATGCTCAATGTTTGCTTTGAACAGAGAGCCAGCAGGGAGGGTCCATCACCATGAACTATTACTCATTCTGTTGCACTAATGATCATGATTGCTGAAGTTATGCGAACTCACAGAAAGAGACTGGCCCAAAGGAGTATCAGGATGTTTCTTGAATGCAGACCAACTGTATTCACTTACATCTTTTATCTCTCCTTGCAATAGGCTACAGTTTCCACTTGCTTTAAGAAAGCAACCATTATACCAGCACTGAAGAAAAACACAATTACAAGACTAAATGACTACCAGCCAAGGGCTCTGGCATCCACCATCATGAAAGGCTTTAAGAGGCTGGTCATGGCTCACAACAACTCAAGCCTACCTGCTAACCTTGGTCTACTTCAATTTGCCTACCGACCAAACAGATCCACAGCAGATACCATTTCCCTGGCTCTACATTCAGCTCTGGAACACCTGGTCATCGAGGATACCCATATTCAACAGCATTCATAGACTACAGCTCTGCTTTAAATACCATTTTCTGAGGAAGTTCATTCCAAAACTTTGGAATCTAGGCCTTAGCATCCTCCTCTGCAACTCCTCTTCCTGTCTAACAGACTACAATCAATAAAGATGGACAGTATCTCCTCCACTATTATGCTCAACATCAGCAATTCAAGGAGCAATTGAGTCCCCCATGGCCACCCCCCACAACCACTGAACTATAGGCCACCAACAAAGCCACCAGTGAACAGCAGAAAATAGACCGACTGAAAAGAACTACTGAGTCCCATTGTTGATTCAAGGAACCAAATCCAAATAGCCACAAGTAAATGAAACCCAAGGGATCTGCATGGTCATAACTCTGGATCCCCATAAGAGGCTCTATATTTCCTCTGGATATCTATCTCTTCAGCCAAATATCTTTCTAACATTGAAAATAACAGTAATAGGCCTGATATCAAATATCGATATTACAGGATACATGAAAAATATACTATAGTGGCACAATGCCAAGTTAATAACCGCTCTCTCAATATTAATAAGGTGATGGGGATTATTATCAACTTCAGGAGAGGGGAAAATACTACATCTGTCTACATCAATTGGGAAGTGAAAAGTGGAAAGGCTAAAACCTTGTTTTTGATTCTTAGTTCATTTTGTGACTGTCTCTTTAAGAGAACTATTGTTTGTAGTGCTACCATAGTGACCATGATGTAATATGTTGTAATATCCACACGGGCTAACAGCTTGCCTCTCATTCTACAAGATGTGAAGGAAGTGCGGGCACGAGAAATTTTTCTTTGAATTTTTGTATCTCTTTAAATACCATTTTTGATATCTAAGATTTTGTATCTTTATTTACATTTTATATCTCTACACATCTTTTGTTTCTCTAATATTTTGTATTTCTACATATTTGTGTATCTCTTTAAATATTTTTTTGTACCTCTATAATACAGTAAATGCTTTATTATTCACCGTTCTGAAAGTCTTAATGCAAAATGTTTATCCGTTCTATCAACAAATTAAAAATACAAAGTAACAGCCATAGAGCTTGATGTGTTGGATTAAAGAGATCGAAATTTGGGATATCACAGTTCATGCTTTGGAAGATGATACTTTGAAATTAGGATATATTAGAATAAGGAAAGTGTAGTTTATATTTTGATTCAAATAAAAATTTAATTGTGAACTTTATTTGGAAGAAAGGCTTGTAAAATTTGTCTAAAAGAATTAACAACTTGATTTAAAGCCAAGGGACATTCATGCTGTAATAATAGAATATCCCAGAAGTGTGAGAATCTGACTGTGAATTGTGCAGTTGGAAATTGAGCCAAAGGACGGGCCAGACACCTGCGTCTTTGAAAAAGATAAGCACAGCTCTGGTAGCAGAATTGCCAGGAAGCCCAGAAGATGTTCTTATAAACAAACACCCAGATAAGAAAGTTTATGTTAGGAACCACAGAAATAATTCAGCTGGCAGCAGCTCTCTTAAAAGGGATCAAGATACAAAATTAATTTACAGTTCCAGTAGAAGCCTGGGCAGAAGCCAGGTTGCAGTGTGAAGAACCCAAGGTGGATAAGAATAAGACTCATTGGGCTAAAGACCTCAAGCAAACAGCTCCTCTCAAATAACCATTTCATCATGAATTGATCCAGCAAGGCTGACTGACAACACTTGGCAGGAGGTTGGAGCCAATAGCTAAAGAAGTGGGTTCAACTAACAAGCAAGAAGACACTGTCAAGGTACTGCAGGCCTCATGGCTTAAAAGTTAGTTGAAATGGAACAAATGCATGTATGTTGCAAAGTTCTATTGGTGCTATACTAAGCGAAATGCAGATGATAGAGATTGAATCAGCGGTATCTGAAAGTCCAGATGTGAATCCTGATTATAGCATTTCCAAGGTTACAAGTGCAGGAAGATCTTCAAAGGCATCTAAAGCAAGTACAGCCTCGAATGCTTCAAGCACATCAGCTATGGATGCTAAGGCACAAGCAGACTTGGCTACTGTCTATGCACAACAACAGTGGTTGGGAAAAAGTTGTGCTTTAGAGGATAGGGAGGTTCAAATCAAGAATCAGCAACTGAAGTTACAAATGGATAGTGAACAGAAGACTAGAGCTTGAGGAACAACCTGTTAGAAATATGGCCAAAGTGAAAGCATTAGCTCAGGCTTCTGCAAGATTTGTCACTCAAAGTGACATACCCAAAGGGCTAGCACCTATTATGTCGGTAGGTCCATGGGTTATACAGCCACAAGAAGAAGTGTTGCTGCTAGTGCTCAAATAACAATGACCAAGCCAATGGAAAGAGGTAGTGACATTCAACCTCTCCAAAGAGCACAATATACAGATCTTCTTGTTTCACCTCAATACCCATATTCTTTGAATCCTGTCTTATTAATTCAGCTAACGGTTCTATTGCTAAAGCAAATAAAGCTGGTGACAATGGGCAACCTCGTCTACTTGATCTTGTTAATTCAAAAGATGTTGAAATCTGTCCATTTGTCACTACATTTGCAATAGGTTTTTTATACAACATTTTAACTCAATCTATAAACATTGAACCCAATCTACATTTCTCTAAAATTTTAAAGAGAAAATCCTATTCAAATCTATCAAATGCTTTTTCAGCATTCAAAGTCACTGCCACACTCAGATCTCCCCTTTTTTGAACCAAACGTATCAAACTAAGAAGCTTGATACATAATCTGCAGATTTCCGACCCTTTAACAAATCCAGTTTGATCCATATGTTTCAATTCGGGTTAATACTTTGCCAATCTATTTGTTAATATTTTATAATCAACATTTAATAATGAAATTGGTCTATAAGATACTGGTTTCATTAGATCTCTCTTTTTTCAGAATTACTGTAATAATTGCAATTAAAAAGTATTCTGGCAGAGAATATACCTTCATAGTATAATTTAACACCTCAATAAATGGAGCTATTAAAAGATCTTTAAATTTCTTCTCCCAGCGATTCATTATTTTGCAATGAACTCATTACCTCACTAATCTTTTTTGCTGTAAATACCACATTCAAATCTTTCTACTCTCCATCAAACTAGATAATTTGAGATTAAAAACTTGTCTATCTTATTTTCATCAAGTACCAATTCTGAATTATAAAATTCCTTAAATACTTCATTTATTTCTTATGGTTTATATCTAATAGTCACCAATGATTTTTTAACTGCATTAATCACTCTAGCTCTCTGTTCTGCTTTCAATTCTCATGCTAAAATTTTTTAAAAATTTGTTATTTCTTGCACTATGAATCTTATCAATAACAACATTCACAAATGATCATCACTAATATACATTTCATCTCCCCCCCTCATTCATCCTTCTCCCCCTCTCCCCCCTTAATGCTAAAACTTTGAGTTTTATCCTAATTCATAATATCTGTTTAGTTCTTTGAATTAATTTTTCTGTTCTATACATCTGAATAGTAATATATTGAAGTTTTTTTAATTGCTTTTTCTTTTCTTCAGAAAAATTACAGTAAATCTTTTTCTAATTTACCTGTTCTAATTGATTTGTCCCTTTTAGATATTTCTTTTTAATTTTAGCCAATTATTTGACATCCTATATAAGCTTTTAATGCATCCCATATAATACATTATCTATTGAATTAAAACTCACATCTAAAAATAATTGAATTTATATTCTTTAAAAAAAATCACAAATCTACTTTTTTTTATAATGAAGTATTAAACCTCCATCAATATGATATTTTTTTTCCTTCAAGGTTGAACATGTCAATAAAGGTGACGAATGATCACAAAGTATTCTTGTTTTATGCTCAACTTTACTAATCCTTCCTTGTAACTATGGTGATAATAAAATAATATCTATTCTCAAATAATTCCAAGCATGGTCTAAACAACATTTGGCACAGCTGCAACCTGACATCCCAACACTTATACTCAATGCCTAGGCCTACACAGACAAGCAAATCAAATGCCTTTTTCACTACCCTATCCCACCAATTTCAAGATTCAATTTATTGTCATGTAATAAAGACAGTGTAATATTACACAGCATTTGATTTTTATCTGCCGCATGGCTGACAGAATCGTCATTGGCAGAAATTGCCTGAGGCACCTTTTACAGTCAAAGAGAAGAAAAACAGAGTTTCCTCAGAATCACCAAGTGGCCATGAATTTACCTTCAGTGAATCAGCAGCCCAACCTCGAGATCTGAACCTCTGACACAATCAGGAACCCTTTGCACCATCAGTACCCTCTCACATCCTAGCTCCAATGCCAAGTAATCCTTCAGCCAGATCTTGAGACAGTCTCTAGCAGTCCGCAGCTTGGTGTGAATCCCACCAACACCCCACATGGGCTGCATGGGTTCCTCACCTCAAGTCATCAATAGCCCACTGCAGAACCTTTCACTGGTCTGCCACCATGGCTACCGATTCATGGATTGTCTCCTCTGCTTCTTCTCAAACAGGGATTGTTCTCCCTATTTTCTGGTGTCCTTTGCTAGTATTCTGCTTCCCTAGTGTCTACAACCCTGGCTATTGTCAATCATGGGCATCACAAATTTAGACATAAACCCCACAATCATAGAATTTTTAAATAAAACCACCATTGGCTCCATTTACAGGCCCTTTAAAGCCTGTACGGAGCTGATGGCAGTTGGACTGGGTACTGAGGGTAATGATCAGCCATGATCTAAAATGGTGGTGCTGGCCCGACGGGCCAAATGGCCTACTCCAACTCCTATTGTCTATTGGACCCACGGAGGCACTGTGACTCCATTCCCTGTTCTCCATGGGTCTACACCAGTGGCAACACTGCCATTACAGCAGCTCTGGCAGCACCTCCATCTTGTGATTTCAGGAAGCAATGGACTTGTATCAAAGTCTATTTGTACATCAAGATCCCAAGATCCCTGATATTTAATCTACATGTGCTAAAAGAATTGAACTTCTCAAAGTGTATTATCTCACATTAGCTTGATTAAATTTAACCTGCCTCTGCTCTGCTCAACTTTGCAGCCTACTGTATCCTTAGATAATGTTCTTTACCATCTACAACTCCACCAATTTTCATATTGCCTGAAAACCTGTAAATCATACCATCTACATTCTCAACCAAGTCACTTACATCGGGTGAAACTCAGTGGTCTGCATTTGATGGTCTGGCAAGATTTTTAAATATGTATACTAATTAATATTTAACTAAGAACTGTACTAATCAGTGGGTAATTAATTTACTAATACAATTTTTGTAAACTCAGCAGTCTCAGATGACAGTATTTATAACCTTGGATAGTTGAAAATTCTCAGGACACTTGTATGATCTGAGGGATGTTGCTATTTAAAAAGAACAGTTCTCAGAGCAAGATGATTTGAGGTCCAAGGATATCAGATTAGAGAGTTTCAACCAATGTTATAAGCAACCAATGATAAATATCCCAGTTCTAACAGTCAGAAAATCATCCATCCACTACTATCCTTTGTCTCACATCATTATGTCACTTTTGAATCCAATTTGTCAACATGCATCAGATCCCTGGTGCCTCACATTATTGTACAAGCAAAATTACTTCCTAATTTACATATTTCACAAACTACAAGTACGGAAAGCAAATGACAACTCTTTCCCGTTCCACAACCAATTCCAAACTACAGATCATTTAAATTCACTCTGTCCATCAACAAAAACTGCTTTGTACATCTTTGTTATCAGGAATGATATAGCTTCTTGGCTTACAATAAACATCACCTCTTCAGATGAACTCAGTTGTATCTCTAAATAGAAGACAGGGAGAATTTTCTTTTCTATTGATTAATCATTTTTTTAAAAAATAAAGGTTAATTAAATACCAAATATTAAACTAAATTTCACTGATCTATCATTCTGAAATGTTTTTCAGTAGGAAATGACAGATATTTAAAATAGACGCTAATTCTCATCCTGTTTTTCAAAGTTAGGAAGGATATTTTCAATTCTTGGTTTTGAAAAATCATGTTTTGAATGCAGATTTCCTGCTTTTGTAACTTCTCAATAAGCAATTATCCAAAGTTAATTAAAAAATTATTAGAAATATGTGGGCTACATCAACAGCTTCCTATGGATAAAGGTAGGAAAATTCAACGATTCCCCCTTGTTCACAATTTCCCAAACATAACATTGGAACATATATATCTATCGCAAAAGTGATGAGACTATCAGATAATACAGCTACTATGGCATTCAGTTACTGATACTAAACAAAGAATGAAAAAGGACCAATGGTGCATTTTTATTTTGCTCTGTTGATTCCTCAGGCACCATTTCGTTCATGTCATCTACTTTTATGATTAAAAAAAAACCTGTTTTGCTGAGAAGCAGCATTAAGCTATTTCTATAGATATTTATATATACATATATAATGGATGTAAGAATTCTTCCTTAATCAACTGTAAAGTGTACAGTATTGGGAATGTTTTGCATTAATATATCAATGCAGAGCCAAAGACATCCAAAGTGAACAGCAGCACTGATGTTAAGCAAGGCTAAAATTATAGAAAACTAATTGAACAGAACATCCAAATTTCAAGTAAAAACACAATGCTGGAGAAACTCATCATGTCAAACAGTGTCGGGCGTTTCGGGCTTGAGCCCTTTATCAAGTTATCAAAGATTATGGTGAGAAAGCCAGGCATTTGGGCTGAGTGGAAAATTGGATCAACTCATGATTAAATGGTGGGGCAGACTATGGGGCTGAATAGCCTATTTCTGCTCCCACATCTTATGGTCATACATATTATGTGACAATGAAAGGAACTTTGACAACATATAATTTAATTCCTTCTACATTAACTAAGAGAGCTGATGTCTTTGCAGCTAACTAAAACCTCTTAATCAGAGATCAATCCCACTCAAGATGTGTACAAAGAATGGAGCTATGCAAACTAATTTGCCATTAAATAATTCTCAAATGAAAACTCTTACTTGAGTCAAATTGGGAAAATAATAAGTAAAATCATCACCTCAAAACTTGCAAATTTAAAATAAGGTAACAAGGACTGGGGAGATGAGTGTGGGCAGGCATGGAGAAAATGTTTCCTTTTTTATTTCTTTATGACATTAGAGCCCTTGAAGTCAATGCTGGCTGTCAGAGCAATCCTATCTTCCAACTAATTATCCTGCAATCAATTCTATCATATCCCCATCAATCCTCCCCAGCTTTTACCACTCATTTACACACCAAAAGTAATATAATGGACAATTAACTTATCAGCCTGCATAGGATTCAACAGGAGCATGGAGAAGATATCCATGCAGTCACATAGTGCATGTGTAAATTCATACTGACAGCACTGGAGATCGGGGTTGAACCTGGCTGCAGGAGCTGCAAGGCACCAACTTTAGTTGCTGCACTGTGATATCATCCTTGAAGGAGATCTTGAACTGGAGAGTCACCATTTTAATAAAAACAATAAGCATTTTAAAGTAGAGAGGAATGTGAAACATTTGGAAACTCATCTAAGGAACATTTTACTTTTGTGTCTTTGGGGATTGAGAGACTTTGGAACCATCTTTCTCAAAGGGCAGGATTAGTAGAGGCCTCTAATATTAAGACAAAGATCAATTCAAAACAAGGGGAGTAAAAGGTTATTGGGATAATAGAAATATATTGAGTTTACAAGGAGCTAACTTTAACAGAGTTTGTATGTTCTTCACAGAAATGCCTGGAATTGCACAGCTTTCCTACAACACTGCAAGAAGCCAGCATTACCACAACCACTAGTGAGGAATTGTGAAAGGTGAAATTGACAATGGGGCCAGCATGGAAACTAAAGAGGGGCAGAGGACTACCAGATCCTCAGCCCCAAATGCCTCTGTACCCAAATCAATTGTTCAAGATTAAAACAAAAAAAAAACTGTGATTTGTGATGAATGAAAGACTGGGTCTACAAAGCACTAAACATAAATAATTTACAGCCTAGAATCTTGCTAACAAAAAAAACGCTTTGATGGATGAACTCAAGATGATCATTCCTACCTTATTCAAGATCTTCCCTTTGTAATTTCCCATCTCTAACAATCATTGCCACCATCACCTCCTCAATGCACTCTCAAATATCCCCCATCCAAATTCTTCTTCTTTGGCTTGGCTTCGCGGATGAAGATTTATGGAGGGGTAATGTCCACGTTAGCTGCAGGCTCGTTTGTGGCTGACAAGTCTGATGCGGGACAGGCAGACACGGTTGCAGCGGTTACAAGGGAAAATTGGTTGGTTGGGGTTGGGTGTTGGGCTTTTCCTCCTTTGTCTTTTGTCAGTGACGTAGGCTTCTTCAAAGGAGGTTGCTGCCCGCTGTGAACTGTGAGGCGCCAAGATGCACGGTTTGAGGCGATATCAGCCCACTGGCGGTGGTCAATGTGGCAGGCACCAAGAGATTTCTTTAGGCAGTCCTTGTACCTCTTCTTTGGTGCACCTCTGTCACGGTAGCCAGTGGAGAGCTCGCCATATAACACAATCTTGGGAAGGCGATGGTCCTCCATTCTGGAGACGTGACCTACCCAGCGCAGTTGGATCTTCAGCAGCATGGATTCGATGCTCTCGGCCTCTGCCATCTCGAGTACTTCGATGTTGGAGATGAAGTCGCTCCAATGAATGTTGAGGATGGAGCGGAGACAACGCTGGTGGAAGCGTTCTAGGAGCCGTAGGTGATGCCGGTAGAGGACCCATGATTCGGAACCGAACAGGAGTGTGGGTATGACAACGGCTCTGTATACGCTAATCTTTGTGAGGTTTTTCAGTTGGTTGTTTTCCCAGACTCTTTTGTGTAGTCTTCCAAAGGCGCTATTTGCCTTGGCGAGTCTGTTGTCTATCTCGTTGTCGATCCTTGCATCCGATGAAATGGTGCAGCCGAGATAGGTAAACTGGTTGACCGTTTTGAGTTTTGTGTGCCCGATGGAGATGCGGGGGGGCTGGTAGCCATGGTGGGGAGCTGGCTGATGGAGGACCTCAGTTTTCTTCAGGCTGACTTCCAGGCCAAACATTTTGGCAGTTTCCGCAAAGCAGGACGTCAAGCGCTGAATCTACTCAATGTATATTCACCTAACGTAGAAGATCAAAAGTTTATGCAAGATATCTTTTTGAAGGTAGCAGATACGCAAGGGAACATATTAATAGGTGGGGATTTTAACCTGAATTTGGATTCAAATATGGACAAAACTGGGAAAAAAATTAACAGAAAGAACAAAGTAACCAAATTTATAATTAAATCGATGGAAGAAATGCAACTTTTGGATATATGGAGGAAACAACATCCAAAGGAAAAGGAATATTCATATTACTTGGCTGGACATAAAACATACTCAAGAATAGACCTATTTTTGTTATCAGCTCGTATGCAAGATAGAGTAAGAAAAACAGAATATAAAACTAGAATACTATCGTTAGGGATGAAAGCGCTCCAATGGATGTTGAGGATGGAGCGGAGACAACGCTGGTGGAAGCGTCCTAGGAGCCGTAGGTGATGCCGGTAGAGGACCCATGATTCGGAGCCAAACAGGAGTGTGGGTATGACAACGGCTCTGTATACGCTTATCTTTGTGAGGTTTTTCAGTTGGTTGTTTTTCCAGACTCTTTTGTGTAGTCTTCCGAAGGCACTATTTGCCTTGGTGAGTCTGTTGTCTATCTCGTTGTCGATCCTTGCATCCGATGAAATGGTGCAGCCGAGATAGGTAAACTGGTTGACCATTTTGAGTTTTGTGTGCCCGATGGAGATGTGGGAGGGGCTGATAGTCATGGTGGGGAGCTGGCTGATGGAGGACCTCAGTTTTCTTCAGGCTGATTTCCATGCCAAACATTTTGGCAGTTTCCGCAAAACAGGACGTCAAGCGCTGAAGAGCTGGCTCTGAATGGGCAATTAAATAAATTCTACAGAGTTCAAAATTAACATCTAGATCTGATGAAAAATCATTGACCTGAATAATGTCTTCTAATCCTAGTTAGAGACATTCCAAAAGTCTGAATACTGTATTGTGAAGTCAGACTTCACTTAACCATGTGATTCCTGGTCCATTTCCTTCAAAATAAGTTAATTTCTCTACCTCAATGTCCACATGTGGTAAATAATCAACAGCTTAGTAACTTAATTCAAGGGGCTTTCATTTCCATCTACCAAGAAGAATCCTGCTCCCTGGTGGTTGAAATAATTTTTCACTATTTAACAACTGCATCAACTCCATGTTTCACTCACCCTTTCCTTATTACCCCATTCTCAGTGGTTCTCTTCATCCTCTGCAGATGTTCCAATACTAACCTCATAGCTTTCTATTCTCTCAATATCCAAAAACCTATTTTCTCATGATTGTACTTAATTAACCTTCCAAAGCTCATTTGGGTGAAGGATTCCAAAGATTCACTACCATCTGGCTGAACTCTGACCCATCCTTTATTTTGAGTCTGTGGTATGTGCTTCTAGTCCTTTAAGATAAGAGAAACATTATTCTCACAAATCAAAAAGAAATTGCTATAAATATTTACCAAGTCAGATATATAATGATAAGGGGCTAATCAGCAATCTTGTTGTGCGAGGCCCTTTGGGTAGGAGCGATCACAATATGATCGAATTCTCACTCGACATGGAGAGTGATGAAATTAAAACCGAGACTAAGGTCCTGAATTTAAATAAAGGGAATTATGATGGTATGAGACGGGAGTTGAGTAAGATTGATTGGGTGGTGTTTATGAGGGAGTTGACTGTGGATAGACAATGGAAAGCATTCACAGATCTAATGGAGAAATTGCAAAAATCGTTTATACCAGTTTGGCATAAAAATAAACCAAAAAAAGTGACTCAACCGTGGATAACAAGGGAAATTAGAGACAGCATTGAGTCCAAAGAGAGAGCATATCAATTGGCCAAAAAAAGTACCGCAACCGGAGACTGGGAGCAGTTCAAGATGCACCAAAGGAGGACAAAGGGATTAATCAAGAGAGCAAAAATAAATTACGAAAGTAAGCTTGCGGCAAATATAAAAACCGACTGCAAAAGCTTTTATAAATATGTCAAGAGAAAAAGATTGGTGAAATCCAGAGTAGGTCCTTTGCAGTCAGAATCAGGGGAATATATAATGGGGAATAAGGAAATGGCAGACCAATTAAATTCTTACTTTAGTTCTGTTTTTACAAGAGAGGATACAAATAACCTCCCAAGGATGTTGGGAAACATAGAGACTAATGCAAGGGAGGAACTGAAAGAAATCAAGGACATGGTCTTGGGGAAATTGATGGGATTGAAGGCAGATAAATCCCAAGGGCCTGATAATCTACATCCTAGGGTACTCAAGGAAGTGGCCATTCAGATAGCAGATGCTTTAAGAATTATTTTCCAGAACTCGATAGACTCAGGATCAGTACCCATGGATTGGAGGGTAGCTAATGTTACCCCACTATTTAAAAAGGGGGGTAGAGAAAAAGCGGGGAATTATCGGCCTGTGAGCCTTACATCAGTAGTGGGCAAAATGATGGAATCCATTATTAAGGATGTAATAGCAGAGCATATGACTAGCAGAGAAGGGATCGGACGGAGTCAACATGGATTTGCAAAAGGTAAATCGTGCTTGACAAATCTATTGGAATTCTTTGAGATGGTGACAGGTAAAATAGATGGGGGAGAGCCAGTGGATGTGGTGTACCTGGACTTCCAAAAGGCCTTCGATAAGGTCCCGCATAAATGACTGGCTTCCGAAATCAAGGCTCATGGGATTGGGGGCAAAGTATTGATGTGGATTGAGAACTGGCTGGCAGGTAGAAGACAGAGAGTTGGGATAAATGGCTCGTTTTCTGAGTGGCAGGCGGTGACCAGTGGGGTACCACAGGGATCTGTACTGGGACTCCAGCTGTTCACAATTTACATTAATGATCTGGATGAGGGGATTGGATGTAATATCTCCAAATTTGCAGATGACTCTAAGCTAGGAGGGGTTGTGTGCATGGAAGAGGGGATCAGGAAGCTCCAGTGTGATTTGGATAAATTGAGGGACTGGGCAGATACATGGCAAATGCACTACAATGTGGATAAATGTGAGGTTATCCACTTTGGTAATACAAACTGGAGGGGAGATTACTATTTGAATGGCAATAGATTAAGAGATGGGGAAGTGCAGAGAGACCTAGGGGTACTTGTACATCAGTCTCTGAAGGCAAGCATGCAGGTACAGCAGGCGGTTAAAAAGGCAAATGGTATGTTGGCCTTCATATCAAGAGGGTTTGAGTATAGGAACAAGGATACCTTACTGCAGCTGTACAGGGCCTTGGTGAGACCACACCTGGAGTATTGTGTGCAGTTTTGGTCACCTTATCTAAGGAAGGATGTTCTTGCAATGGAGGGAGTGCAGAGGCGATTCACCAGGCTGATACCTGGAATGGCAGGAATGACTTATGAGGAAAGATTGCGCAAATTGGGATTGTACTCCCTGGAGTTTAGAAGATTGAGAGGGGATCTCATAGAGACATATAAAATTCTGGCAGGACTGGACAGAGTGGATAGAGATGGGATGTTTCCAATGATGGGAAAATCCAGAACCTGGGGCCATGGTTTGAGGATAACAGGCAAACCATTTAGGACTGAGATGAGGAGGAATTTCTTTACCCAGAGGGTGGTGAATCTGTGGAATTCATTGCCACAGAGGGCAGTGGAGGCAGGTTCATTAAATATATTTAAGAGGGAATTAGATATATTTCTTCAGTATAAGGGTATTAAAGGTTACGGAGAGAAGACGGGGACGGGGTACTGAACTTTAAGATCAGCCATGATCTCGTTGAATGGCGGAGCAGGCTCGAAGGGTCGAATGACCTACTCCTGCTCCTATCTTCTATGTTTCTATGTTTCTAACATGCTAACTTAAAGTTGATGTTTCAAGCCAAATTCTGATAAAAAGTCATCAATCCAACTTCTGAACAATTTTTCTCTCCATTAACCTGTAAACTGTTTCCAGTATCTTAATTTTATTTTTAATTGTTTTTATTTGAAATATCCCACTGGTGATCAGGCTGAAGGAAGCAGAGTAAACATGATTATTTTCAAAGCTTTTTTTTTGGGCCAAGAATACAGAAATAATGTTACTGAGTAATTTTGCCTTTCTTAGTCCATCAACTTGAGATGTATATATCACATCAACTTTGAAAACCATTCAATGCAACACTTTACTCACCCTCCTTCACTCTCTGTTTCAGCACTGCTCTTTATCCCAGTGCTGGCTGTGAAATAAATTGAGTTTGATTCAACAGATTGACTCCTTTCTCTACAAAGTCCTGGTTTCTTCTTCCCTGGTACTTCATGGCATCGCTCTAAACTTGACCTTTGTTAAACAGAATTAAACAATTCATTATTTTATTTTTTCCACATTAATATCCTGCAAAAAGACAATGAGATCCTATGCAATAATTAGATTATTCTAACAAGAGACTTAGCTTCATAATGAAAATTAAGTTGTTCTTGAGGAAAAGGAAAAAGAACACAATGTCAAAGTTATGAAAAGCTTTCATTTCATTAAGCTGTAGCGATTGGTGTTGAACTTTCTTCTTTAAATCTAACTTATTCAATAAAGTCTGAAGTATTTAAGTGTCTGAAGTATTTAAGTCTTGAAATTCACCAAGTATATTTTTGTCAAATGTTATAAAAGACCTTAAATTCCCTCCTACACTATGAGATTATGAAAAAGCTTGACACTGTTACAGAGTCTCCACGATGAGCTAGGCCACCCAGGAGTGACAAGGATGTTCCATTTTGTAAGGACGCATAACTACCAGTTCTCTGTGGAAGAGGCAAGGTCAATTACCCAGAGCTGCCACATCTGTGCGGAGTGTAAGCCACAGTTCTACTGCCCAGCCCAGGCCAACCTCATAAAAGCCACCCGGTCATTCAAGCGCCTCAGCTTCAATTTTAAAGGCCGGTCCCATCCACAAACAGGAGTGTCTATTTTTTGAATGTGATAGATGAGATTTCGAGGTTCTCTTTTGCCATTCCCTGCTCTGATGTGTCTGCAGCCTCAGTCATCAAGTGCCCACAACCCATTTTCAGCGTGTGTGGTTACCCAAATTATACACACTGACAGGGGGGCAGCATTAATGAGTGCGGAGGTGCAGCAGTATTTCCTGGAGAGGGGGATTGCAACTAGCCACACCACTAGCTGCAACCCCAGAGGTAAAGGACAAGTAGAGATGGAAAATGGCACCATCTGGAGGACAGTCCTCCTGATGCTAAAATCAAAAGGCCTCCCAGTATCAAGGTGGCAAGAAGTATAGTCAGAATCTTTGCACGCGATACGGTCACTGTTATGTACTGCCACAAACACGACCCCCTATGACCGCCTGTTTTCTTTTCCAAGGAAATCTATATCAGGCATGGCGGTGCCAAGCTGGATGAGCACGCCAGGGTCGGTGCTCATTCGGAAGCATGGAAAGACGCAAAAGACGGATCCAAATGTTGAAAAGGGGGAGCTGATGCACGTAATCGCACAGTATGCTTTCGTGGAGTACCCTGATGGAAGACAGGGCTCTGTGTCCATGCAGGACCTCGCACAGACAGGGAACGCCGAAAAAGAAGAGGAGGAGGAGGAACCATTGTCGGCGCCAAGAACACCCTGACCATCACCAGGGACTGTGATGTTATCGCCGGGGCCCCAGAACAATGTGTTTTAACCACCCCTGACCCTGGACACTGCTGAACAGACACTCCCAACAATCCTTTAACCCTACTTCCTCACCCTGGGCAGCACCCGAGCTCGTCCGGAGGAAGTCCTTGAGACAGAGAAGAGCCCCGGTGAAACTGCCTATGTAAAAATGTATAGATGGGGACTGTGATGCATGTATATAGATTTGTGGGGGGGGGGGAGCTCAAAATTCTTTAGTGGGGGGAAGGGAGGGAAAAAACATGATGATATGGATACCTGCCATTTCATCACTTGGTCACAGCTAAGAAGACGCTTTGAGAAAAAGGTTACAAGTTTGTACTGTACTTTGTTACCCAGCCATGTTGAAGATCTCATTACCTAATGGCAACAAGAACATTTTTTTTACTAATTGTAAACAAGCAGCAGAATTTTTGGAGACATTACCTATTAATGAACCGAGGGAATAAGGTGTGTTTGTTTCATTGGTTGTTATAATTTGATTATTAAGGTTGATATATTGTTAAAAGATATGGATACCTCTGATCATATGCTTTTTTTTTGTGGCAGATGAACCTGTGTATATTTAAACGGCCCCAGTAAGGGGAGGGCGGGATTTCTTACTTATTACTAATTATGTATTAATTCTTCTTCTTCTTTGGCTTGGCTTCGCGGACGAAGATTTATGGAGGGGGTAAAAAAGTCCACGTCAGCTGCAGGCTCGTTTGTGTCTGACCAGTCCGATGCGGGACAGGCAGACACGATTGCAGCGGTTGCAAGGGAAAATTGGTTGGTTGGGGTTGGGTGTTGGGTTTTTCCTCCTTTGCCTTTTGTCAGTGAGGTGGGCTCTGCGGTCTTCTTCAAAGGAGGCTGCTGCCCGCCAAACTGTGAGGCGCCAAGATGCACGGTTTGAGGCGTTATCAGCCCACTGGCGGTGGTCAATGTGGCAGGCACCAAGAGATTTCTTTAGGCAGTCCTTGTACCTTTTCTTTGGTGCACCTCTGTCACGGTGGCCAGTGGAGAGCTCGCCATATAATACGATCTTGGGAAGGCGATGGTCCTCCATTCTGGAGACGTGACCCATCCAGCGCAGCTGGATCTTCAGCAGCGTGGACTCGATGCTGTCGACCTCTGCCATCTCGAGTACCTCGACGTTAGGGGTGTGAGCGCTCCAATGGATGTTGAGGATGGAGCGGAGACAACGCTGGTGGAAGCGTTCTAGGAGCCGTAGATGGTGCCGGTAGAGGACCCATGATTCGGAGCCGAACAGGAGTGTGGGTATGACAACGGCTCTGTATACGCTTATCTTTGTGAGGTTTTTCAGTTGGTTGTTTTTCCAGACTCTTTTGTGTAGTCTTCCAAAGGCGCTATTTGCCTTGGCGAGTCTGTTGTCCATCTCATTGTCGATCCTTGCATCTGATGAAATGGTGCAGCCGAGATAGGTAAACTGGTTGACCGTTTTGAGTTTTGTGTGCCCGATGGAGATGTGGGGGGGCTGGTAGTCATGGTGGGGAGCTGGCTGATGGAGGACCTCAGTTTTCCCAACAATGAAGACGCTGTTTACATCCGGTACCGCACGGATGGCAGTCTCTTCAATCTGAGGCGCCTGCAAGCCCACACCAAGACACAAGAGAAACTTGTCCGTGAACTACTCTTTGCAGATGATGCCGCTTTAGTTGCCCATTCAGAGCCAGCTCTTCAGCGCTTGACGTCCTGCTTTGCGGAAACTGCCAAAATGTTTGGCCTGGAAGTCAGCCTGAAGAAAACTGAGGTCCTCCATCAAACTGAAATGTATTAATTAATGGTATGGTTAAATTCACTATTATTTTTATATTTTGATTTCAAGAGAAGTTGAGGGCAACTCTGAAGTAAAGATTTTAATTATTGGAGGAGATTTGTAGTTTGGGCAGATACAAAGGAATAAAAGTACTTCTGGGGTAATCCTATTTTTCCTTTTTCCTTTTGCTACATCTATTCTAGCCTTTTAATTTCCCACTTTTTTTTCGGGGACCTTGGGAGGGGGGGGGGCGGGAGGAGGGGGGATTTATTTATATAAATATGTTCGATGTATGTATTTACAACTTTCAAATTAAAGGGATAAAAAAAAAAACAATGTTTTTGTTGTTGAAAGAGATTGATGTTGAAAGAGGAGGTTGCATTGTATGTTTAAATTTACACAAGTCTGTGAAAATCAAAAATAAAATATTCAAAAAAAAAACAATCATCCAGCTCTGGCACAAATGCATGTTTGTTGGCCATCAATTTTGAACAGTGAGAAGATGTTGCATTTGTCAAGAAATGCAATCCAAGGCACAATAAACTGAAGCAAACCCATGGAAATGCCCATCCTAACCATGGCACAGGATTCACATGGACGTCGCAGATCCATTCATAGGGGAAAATTTCTTTATTGTTGTTGACGCACGCTCCAAATAGCCAGCAGTATTGAACATGCGTACAACAATTGAAAGACTACAAAGTATGTTTGCATCATACCGAGTCCCTATAGAACTTGTCTCCAATAATGGACCTCAGTTTGTATTAGATGCTTTTAAGGTATTTCTACATAACTGTATACACACGTGTTCTCCATACCTTACCACCTAAGCACTAATGGAGAAGTTGAATGTTTTGAACAAACATTTTTTTAAAAGCCTTGAAAACTAAGAAATCGGGTAGTCATGTGATGTGGTGAGATTGGATGTGAACTGTCAGCCCTCCTGGAATTTGTTTAAAAATGTTTAAACAACTTTTTTTTAAAAAAAAACCTTTCTTTGTCCAAAAGATATTTGAACTTATTTAATAATGGCTCCAAAAAAATAACAGGAGGCATCAGACAGCCTCTGAAACACATCTGCAGAGGGAAGATACAAGGGAGCAAAGGCTCTCGCATACCAAGAAGCCTGGGGATGAAGTTTCTTTTATTTCTCAATTGGAAATGTCTCTTCCTGGACCCAGCACTGCGACGTCAAAGGTGTTAGTAACAGAAAAAGCTGCTAGGAGAACCTTTGACTCAGCACGCAAGCACACATTTGTGTGCCTGCATGATTCAACAGATCGACTGCAAAAGTCTGAATTAATTGAAGATGAGTTGTCACAAAATGGCAACTCCGACGCAAATTTGGAAGAATCAACTTCAGCAGAAGTAGAAGAGGCTGCCAGAGCAACGGAGAAGGCAGCAAAGAAACTTAAGTCTAGGCTTAATATAGATGACGTTTTAATTGCTTCGGATAGAAAAAATGCAAATAAGAAACATGATAATGTTTTAAAAGTATTAATGAAGATGGAAGGAGCCACAGAGTTGTTAAAGGAAAGAGTTAATGTTGTTGAAGAGAAATATGAAGTATTGGATAAGGTAACCAGTTTGAACAAAGACGTTAGCACTTGGGATGATAAAAAAGTCAGACTTTTTAGGATAAAATTGACATTCTAGAAAACTTAAGGAGAAATAATGTTAAAATTGTCAGTATTAAGGAAGTAATTGAAGGTGCTGATGTTTTCACATCTTTTCAAGGTTGGCTGCCTAGAACTTTGGACAGGATAAAGTGGGAGACAACATTGAAATAGAGCACATAGATCACTTATGCCCCCCAAACCCCACCCCCACCTCTAAGACAGAAGCCCCATTCAGTGTTGATGTCCAAATGTTTCTAGAATCGTGAGAAAATTCTTAAGAGCAGTGGCCAAATGAGCAAAGTGGGGTGGGGTGGGGTGGGGGGGGGGGGAACTGCTCAAATATGAAGGAGGAAATACTTTCTTCTATTTCTACGTTTGAGACGTAGACAGGAATTTAACTCTATAAACAATTCTTTGTGGAAAAAGGGTTACAACTTTTATGCCATCCTGTCACCCTGAAGATAATACCAAATGGTGAAGAGGGATTTTTTTTTAATGGATACAAAACGTACTACAGACTTTGTTAATCAAGTGCAAGACGAGAGGGTTGACAGAACTTGGTAGATGGCAATAATATCATCTTTACATTTGTATGTAATCATTGTAATATATTGGAATTATTCCTCTTGTAAATAAGTAACAAAATAAATACTTATATAATGTTCATTTCCCAGAGAGTTGGGTATTCAGGGTTTGTCTTTGTCACACCAGATGTGTATTTTTGCGATACACACAGGCTGTAATAATAAGTTGGGTAGTGTTTTTAGCTTATTTCTCAACACTTACAGGGGGATTTTAAGTTTTTTAAAATTTCCTTTAAATATATGAAAATATCTTCATCTTTCTTTTTTTCTATATATCCATCTATTTGATCTTTTTTACTATTGCAACTGTTGGCAAATTTGGGTCGCAGCAGTGGAAGAAAAGGAAATTTGAATCTCTGAGAAGGGAGTGAGGATAGATGGGATGAAGGATAGCAGAAATTGACATAGCAATAATTTGCAATAGTGGTACAGGTACAAAATCCTTTATCCAGACATCTAAAATCCTGAAAGCTCCAGAAACCGGCAATTTTTTCCTGGTGCTGGTACAGCGGAGGAAAAGAGAGAGAGAGAGAGAGAGGGGGGGCAGCGCGACTCGGGTGGTGGGCGAGAGGGGGCAGCGCGACTCGGGTGGTGGGCGAGAGGGGGCAGCGCGACTCGGGTGGTGGGCGAGAGGGGGCAGCGCGACTCGGGTGGTGGGCGAGAGGGGGCAGCGCGACTCGGGTGGTGGGCGAGAGGGGGCAGCGCGACTCGGGTGGTGGGCGAGAGGGGGCAGCGCGACTCGGGTGGTGGGCGAGAGGGGGCAGCGCGACTCGGGTGGTGGGCGAGAGGGGGCAGCGCGACTCGGGTGGTGGGCGAGAGGGGGCAGCGCGACTCGGGTGGTGGGCGAGAGGGGGCAGCGCGACTCGGGTGGTGGGCGAGAGGGGGCAGCGCGACTCGGGTGGTGGGCGAGAGGGGGCAGCGCGACTCGGGTGGTGGGCGAGAGGGGGCAGCGCGACTCGGGTGGTGGGCGAGAGGGGGCAGCGCGACTCGGGTGGTGGGCGAGAGGGGGCAGCGCGACTCGGGTGGTGGGCGAGAGGGGGCAGCGCGACTCGGGTGGTGGGCGAGAGGGGGCAGCGCGACTCGGGTGGTGGGCGAGAGGGGGCAGCGCGACTCGGGTGGTGGGCGAGAGGGGGCAGCGCGACTCGGGTGGTGGGCGAGAGGGGGCAGCGCGACTCGGGTGGTGGGCGAGAGGGGGCAGCGCGACTCGGGTGGTGGGCGAGAGGGGGCAGCGCGACTCGGGTGGTGGGCGAGAGGGGGCAGCGCGACTCGGGTGGTGGGCGAGAGGGGGCAGCGCGACTCGGGTGGTGGGCGAGAGGGGGCAGCGCGACTCGGGTGGTGGGCGAGAGGGGGCAGCGCGACTCGGGTGGTGGGCGAGAGGGGGCAGCGCGACTCGGGTGGTGGGCGAGAGGGGGCAGCGCGACTCGGGTGGTGGGCGAGAGGGGGCAGCGCGACTCGGGTGGTGGGCGAGAGGGGGCAGCGCGACTCGGGTGGTGGGTGAGAGGGGGCAGCGCGACTCGGGTGGTGGGCGAGAGGGGGCAGCGCGACTCGGGTGGTGGGCGAAGGGGGCAGCGCGACTCGGGTGGTGGGCGAGAGGGGGCAGCGCGATTCGGGTGGTGGGCGAGAGGGGGAGAGAGGGGGCTGCTTGACTCAGGTGGCTTAAATCTGGGGCAGCTGGTTTTTGTTCTGATATCTGGAAAAATCCGAATTTTGGAACACACTGTCCTCTAAGGGTTCCGGATAAAGGATTGTGTATCTTTAAATGTGGTAAAGTTTGTTAGGGGTTCAGGGTTGACCAAGATGAACACAAGATTAGTCTGTTTGCAGACGATGTATTAGTATATCTGACAGAACCAGAATCTTCTTTGCAAAGGTTGCATTTGCAACTGTAAGATAATGGAAAGGTTTTGCGGTGTAAAATAAATTTGGATAAGAGTGAGATTATGCCATTAATTGATGGGGATTATACAAACTGTCAAAAAAATACACAATTTAGATGGCCAAAGAATGGGATTAAATATTTGGGGATAAAAATGGATTATGATTTTAAAAAATGAAGATTTATATAAATGGATAACTCTTCCAAAAACTTTGATTGGAAGAGCTAACTATTAAAATGAATATATTCCCATGCATACAGTACCTCTTTCAGACTCTTCAAATACCATTACCAAAGAGGTTTTTTCAAAATTTACTTCTCTGATTTTAAATATTACTATTGGGCAGCCCAGATGAAATTTGTCACTTCCCTCTTTGATGAAAGAAGCAAGCCTTCATGGGTGGAAATTGAACTGTACAAAGTCAGAGAGTAGCAGAATATTTTGTATATAAATGAGATTCTAAATCTATTCTGGTGGAAAGGAAGCACCTTTAACAAAGCATATTTTGAATATTTGGTACAAATTGAATAATTTAATTCGATCAAAAGGAAAGACATCTCCAAAAATACCCTCGAGTCAAAATAGATTAATTCCTTTAATGAAGGATAATAAATTCTACATACATGGTCCTGTAAAGGGATTGGTATGTGGAAGATTGTTATATGCAAGGGCAATTAATGTCATTTGAACATTTACAAAATAAATACAATATTCTTAATAATATCTACTTCTACTTTCAATTAAGAGGTTTTTTCAGATATGAATTGGGACAGACCATGATGCTGCCAGAGTGCAGTGAAATTGAGATTTTGATTCAAAAGGGGAACACAAGTTTACATCTGCAATGTATCCTTACTTCAGTCGGGCACTCCTAAATGGGAGTTATATAAATCAAAACAAAGATGGGAATCAGACTTGAATATTGGTATTGGTGATGTAATGAGCCCAGAAGACCCCAAAACCCAGCAGTGATAGATATTCACCAAGACAAATGGTTACTTAAACAAAAGTTGCTTTTAATTATCTTTAAACATGAAAACAGAATCATGCTTTAACTCATCACTATTGACTTAACTAACCTAACTCCCTTCTAATTCTAAGCGCCCGTGTATGTAATGTGTATGTAAGTTCAGAAAAGTTTTTTGATTTACAGCCCAATCTCACTTCTCATTCTTCTAAGTTCACTGGTTGCAGTTAATCCTTATACTGTGCACAGAATTTAACATTTATAAAGTTCACCAGGCTTTGGTGCTTGAAAGGTAAATGGTTACCACTCAGGAAGGTTCTTGTTAGTTATTAGAGAGAGAGATTTGTTGCATGCTGGACACCTACAACTGATTCCTTTTTAAATCAGCCACTTCAGTGTCTTGCGATGAAACTTTCCCCCTCAGGGTTCTCCAGATGATAATCTCTTTCTTTCAGGGTACCACAGAGTCTCTTATTGTTTCATTTATTTCAAGTGAAACATTAGGAGGCCAGTCCTCTCCTCTTGCATGAATCACAATGGCTTTGGCCAAGATGAACTAAGGACTCATAACCCGTCTTCATAATGGAGTTTTCCACAAGCTTGCCCTGTTCCAGTCCCAGCTGCTGAATGTAAAACTGTAGAAATGATCTCTCACACTCACTCTCTCAGAGAAAAACCAGTTTGACTCTCTCTGCTTGCAAAACCACATGACCCTCCTAGAACAGCAAGTTCTACTCCTGACAATCTGCAGCTCTGACAAGTTCTTTCATCTGTTGCCTTTTTGTAAATAACAATCCATTTATGAAGTCTCTTGGGCACTCTCCAAAGCTTTTGCAAAGGCCTGGGAGCCAACATGTCTAGCATGAGCAGAGCTCAGTATTTTAAATAAAATCTGTTTTGAAGTATTTGTATGTGACCTATGCTTAAAAAACCTGCCCCAATTTATCTCCCAAAAACATATCTATATAGAATCCAGACAACATAATGTCACAGTGATAAGAACAGGTATGATTTATGTCAGGTTTGAATGACCAATACAATTAATGCAAGATATATCAGTAGATTGGTGTAATATTTTTTTTTTGCATCAACTATACCTTATCCCACAGAAATTGCATAAATTAAATTCCAATATATCAGATATATGTTTTAGATGCGGTGAAGAAATGGGAACCTTTTTACATTCTACCTGGTTGTGTTCTGGAAAATTTAATTTTATTAGATTAAATTAGTGGGAAACAATTACCACGAAGTCCAGAATTGTTTCTCCTTGGAAATACTGTGTAAATAAAATTCAAAATGAAACTGTCCTAGTACCAATTAGAATTTCTTAAAATTGCATTGGGGGTGGCTGGAAGTCTGATTCCCCTCTGGAATACAGATATGCATTGTTGTGTTCCCCTGAAGAAAATTATTTACAACTTCAGGAAGTATAATACGTTTTTACAGCCATATATGCAAAACGCAGGGTTGAATATTTAGGGTCACTTATTCTGATCCTAAGTTCTATACCCTGGTTCTTTCCCCAACTAGAGATCTAAGTAAGAAAATGAATTTGGTCCTTTTCTCTTTTTTCTTATCTGTCTTTTCTTTCATTCTTTACTTTAGGGCTTTGTTGGGGGGGTGGGACTGTTTGAAGAGGTGGAAAACTTGTACCGTTGATTTTTTTTTCTTTCATTTCAATTTATGTATTTAAGTATGGTTATTTCTTGATGCATGCTGTCAACAACATGAAAATAAAATTTTAAAAGAAAACAAAAAAACAATCATTAAACATTTCTTGGATTCACAAAATAGCAGATTTTCTCATAGAAATAAACCTCACTAAACAACAAAAAGAACGCCTGCAGAATTTAAGGACCCAACTGTCTGTGGTACACCCAGCCATTGGCCTTCATATCAAACAATCCACTCTCCAAGTAAACCAACTGGATCCCTGGAGAATGAGTGCTTGTGCAAGATTTCAGGGACAATAAAGAGACTTGGATAAGAGGCATCATCCTTAAGAAACTAAGCTCCTGTTCATATTCTATATAGCTGGGAACTAACACATGAAAGTGGCACATCAATCAGTTGAGAGTGGTAGATGATCCAATCTTGATACAGACAATTTCCAAAACTTCCCATTTTGGGTCAGACATTCCTGAAGTAACATCAAGGGATGAGATACCATCAACGTCAGCAGATGGGAGAGCTGTGGAAGCAGTACTGCCCAAATTCCGAATAGTACTCACTGAAAACAAAGCTCCCAGTCCCTACAACACGCCAAGGAGGAGGTCTTTCCCAACAAAGTGAAGAGACCTGAGAAACTGCAAATTATCCCATCGGACTTGGCCTCGCCAAGAAGATCAAAAAGGTAAAGATGTCTGAGGGACTATATGTACAGTGACTTGGCATGTTTTTTTTAGTCACTGTAGTTCAATATACTTATTACTTTGGGGATGTTGGTGACATTTATTGTGTGTGGGGGGAGAGAGTGTTGTGTATACAGGCAGGCTCGGGAAACCATTTTTAGATTAGTGATAAAGAATGAAGGAAGCACCACTTCTTCACGTGCAAGTGTACTTCTATACCTAGAATGCACAACAGTACCCATCTCCATACTTCCTATAGCTGCTCACTCAATACCCACTTATAGTGATACACCACTAGCCTACCACAGGGGGTGATCTCTGTACCTGCAGGAAGATCACTGGAGGACACACCACACCTGGCCGGCTGTCAAAAAAGAGAAGTGCGTGTTCAGCACCACCCGCTTTGCCATCCTGGGGTACATTGTGGCACATGGTGTCATCGGCCCCGATCCATATAACCATATAACCACTTACAGCACAGAACAGGCCAGTTCGGCCCTACTAGTCCATGCCGTAGCAAATCCCCACCCTCCTAGTCCCACTGACCAGCACCCGGTCCATACCCCTCTAGTCCCCTCCTATCCATGTAACGATCCAGTCTTTCCTTAAATGTAACCAATGATCCCGCCTCCACCACATCTGCCAGAAGCTCATTCCACATCCCCACCACCCTCTGCGTAAAGAAATTTCCCCTCATGTTCCCCTTATAATTTTCCCCCTTCAATCTTAAACCATGTCCTCTAGTTTGAATCTCCCCCTTTCTTAATTGAAAAAGCCTATCCACATTTACTCTGTCTGTCCCTTTTAAAATCTTAAACACCTCTATCAAGTACCCTCTCAATCTTCTACGCTCCAGAGAAAAAAGCCCTAGTCTGCACAACCTTTCCCTGTAACCCAGACCCTGAAATCCTGCCAACATTCTCGTGAACCTTCTCTGCACTCTCTCTATTTTGTTTATATCTTTCCTATAATTTGGTGACCAAAACTGTACACAGTACTCCAAATTTGGCCTCACCAATGCCTTGTACAATTTCATCATAACCTCCCTACTCTTGAATTCAATACTCCCATTTATGAAGGCCAACATTCCAAATGCCTTCTTCACCACACCATCTACCTGAGTATCAGCCTGAGGGTACTATTTACCATAACTCCTAAATCCCTTTGTTGCTCTGCACTCCTCAATTGTCTACCATTCAATGTATATGACCTATTTAAATTTGGCTTTCCAAATTGCAGCACCTCACATTTCTCTGTATTAAATTCCATCAGCCATTTCTCAGCCCACAGCTCCAGCCTTCCTAAATCACCTTTTAATCCACGGTAATTTACCTCACTGTCCATAACACCACCAATCTTTGTGTCATCCGCAAAATTGCTTATCCAATTCTCTACCCCTACATCCAGATCGTTAATATATATAACAAATAATAGTGTACCCAGGACTGAACCCTGAGGAACTCAACTAGTCACCGGCCTCCAATTGGACAAACAATTTTCTACCACTACTCTCTGACACCTTCCATCCAACCACTGCTGAATCCATTTCACTACCTCCTTATTTATACCTAATGCCTCCACCTTTTTTCCTAACCTCCTGTGGGGAACTTTGTCAAAAGCCTTACTAAAGTCCAAATAGACAACATCCACAGCTTTCCCTTCATCAACCTTTTTTGTAACCCCCTCAAAGAACTCAATCAGGTTTGTCAAGCATGATCTACCCCTGACAAAACCATGCTGATTACTCCCTATCAATCCCTGTACCTCCAAAAATTTGTAAATAGCATCCCTCAGAACACTTTTCATCAACTTGCCCACCACAGACGTCAGACTTACAGGCCTATAATTCCCAGGTTTGCATTTGGACCCTTTCTTAAACAGAGGAACCACATGCGCCACCCTTCAATCCTTTGGTACCACCCCCGTGGCCAGAGACATCCTAAATATCTCTGTTAATGGGCCCACTAACTGTCCACTAGCCTCCCTGAGTGTCCTAGGGAATATTTTGTCCGGTCCGGGAGATTTATCCACCTTTATCTTTTTTAACACAGCCATCACTACCTCCTCGGTTATCCTTATATGCTTCATGACCTCCCCACTATTTTTCTTTACTTCAACTGGCTCAACATTTTTTTCCCTAGTGAATACCGAGGCAAAGAAATCATTCAAAATTTCCCCCATTTCCTCAGACTTTTCACTCAGCCTACCCTCGCTATCTACAAGGGGTCCAATTTTATCTCTCACTAATCGTTTACTTTTAATGTACTTATAGAAACCCTTTGGATTTATTTTTACTCTGTCAGCCAAAGCCTCTTCATGCCTTTTTTTGGCCTTTCTAATTTCTTTCTTAAGATTCCTTCTACACTCCTTGTATTCCTCCTTCAACTTCTCAGCTCCCTGCTCTTTATACCTCTTGTACACCTCCATTTTTCTCCTAACCAAATTTCCAATATTCCTCGAAAACCAAGCCTCCCTATGATTTCCAGCCTTTCCTTTGATCCAGACTGGGACATAACTACTCTGTACCCTCAAAAATTTTTTTTTTTTTTGAATATCCTAGATTTTTCATTAACATCCTTACCTGAAAATATCCTGTCCCACTCAATACTCCTCAAATCCCTTCTTATTCCTTCGAAATTTGCTCTTTTCCAATCCAGAACCTCAACTTTAGGCCTCTCCTTGCTCTTCCTTAAAACTACCCTAAAACTAACAGAATTATGATCACTAGACACAATTGGTCCTCCAACATTAATGTCCGCTACCTGACCTAGCTCGTTCCCCAACAGGAGATCTAGTATTACACCATCCCGAGTCAGTTCTTCTACTAACTGATTTAGAAAACAATCCTGAACACATTTAACAAACTCCAGCCCATCCAGCCCTCTAACCGTATGGGTATCCCAATCAATGTGTGGGAAGTTAAAATCTCCCATGATCTCTACCCTATGATCCAGAGCCCATGCGCCCATGAATGGAGCTACTCCTCTCACACATGCTCAAGGCCTCTGCAGGTGCCTCGGCCTCTTCTCTTACTACTCCCAGTAGGTTCCATGCTTCTCGGACAAGGTCCGCCCACTGGCCCAGGCCACCACCTTCCCCCTCCCACCCGAGGCACAGGCAGCCTTTACCTGCATCAGTCAGGACCCCAGGCAGATGCCACGATGCATACAGTGGATGAAGACTTCCCATTCCAGGTGGAGTGTGATGCCTCCGATGTGGCCCTTGCCGCCACCCTTAACCAGGAGGGGTGACCAGTCACCTTCTTCTCATGAACCCTTCATGGTTCCGAGCTCGAGAATTCCGCCATTGTAAAGGAGGCCCAAGCAATCATGGAAGAAGTCTGCCAATGGCGTCACTACCTCACCGACAAGCGTGCACTAGTGTTCATGTTCAGCACCACCCACAAAGACAATCAAACACAAGATCTTGCGCTGGAGAGTCAAACTAGCAACGTTCAGCTACGACATCCAGTACCCACAGGGAAAGTTCAACGATTCCCCCGACACCCTATCCCGGGCCTGCGTGTCGGCCCAGATCCAATAGCTGCAGGCACTCCACGAATCGCTCTGCCACCCGGGCATTACATGCCTCTACCATTTCATCAAGTCCCGAAATCTCCCATTCACCGTCCAGGAAGTCCGAACCATGACTGGGGCATGCCAGGTCTGTGCAGAATGCAAGCCTCGCTTCTTCCACCCATCCCAGGCCCACGTTGTGAAGGCCACCCGGCCCTTTGAATGTTTCAGCATAGACTTCAAGGGCCCCTTGCCTTCCCGAACCAGAATGTCTACTTCCTCGCAGTGATAGAGGAGAACTCCTGTTTTCCCTTCGCCATTCTATACCCAGACACCTCCACAACCACCATCATCAGGACATTGACACAGATCTTCACTCTGTTCGGCTACCCTGCGTTCATCCACAGTGACTGGGGTCCAGCTTCATGAGTGAGGAACTGCACCAGTACCTTACAGCAAGGGGCATCGCAACTAGTTGCACGACTAGTTACAACCCGAGGGGCAACGGGCAGGTGGAGCTCAAAAACGGAGTGACCTGGAAGGCCCTTAAGTCAAAAAGCTGGTCTGTGGACTACTAGCAGGATGCCCTCCCCAAGGCGCTCCACACCATCGCTCCTGTGCATGGCTACGAACAAGACCACTCACAATCGCCTGTTTTAATTCCCCAGGAAATTGGCGACTGGAATCTCCCTCCCAGCATGGCTCACATCTCCGGGACCGGTGCTCCTGCGTAAACACACATGGACCCACAAGGCCGACCCCTTGGTTGACCAGGTGTTCCTCCAATCACAACTACAACTACATCAGGTACAGGAGGACACCAGGGATCTGGCCCCAGCAGGAGCACCCACCTTGATAAAGTAGCCTCCATTTCCCCAGGACCACGATGCCAACCTGGAGTGATTTCTCCAGGTCGGCCCAATGCATCTTCCCCATCTCACTCATTACACATTCACGTCACAGGGGATGATCCTTCTCCTCTGCCCCTCTATCACCTCACTCGCTTGCTAATCCAGGCCGCCCGGGCCAACCCATCTAGCCCTCAGACACCCAGCACACCCTCACCAACCTTTGACCAGGAGCCAAAGCAGGAGCACCCACCTTGACAAAGTAGCCTCCATTGCCCCAGGACCACGATGCCAACCTGGAGTGATTTCTCCAGGTCGGCCCAATGCATCTTCCCCATCTCACTCATTACACATTCACGTCACAGGGGACGACCCTTCTCCTCTACCCCTCTATCACCTCACTCGCTTGCCAATCCAGGCCGTCCAGGCCACCCCATCTAGCCCTCAGACACCCAGCACGCCCTCACCAACCTTTGACCAGGAGCTAACCCTCCGATAGCCGCCGAACCGTCTAAACCTGTAAATACACATATATCACCTAAGAATGTTGTTAAAACCCCCCTCCTCCTGCCAATTTTTAAAAAGGGGGTGAATGTGGTGATACACCCTAGCCTACTGCAGCGGGTGATCTCTGTACCTGCAGGAAGATCACCGGAGGACAGGCCACACCTGGCCGGCTTTCACCCGACCCGAATAGGCCGAACCTGACCCGAATAGGCCAAACTCCATCCAGCCAGCTGTCAATCAACTGCCCAGGATATATAGCAAAGATAAAGATACATAAACATCATTTCAGGCTTGAGCCCTTCATCAAGGTATGGAAAAACGTCAGCAGGCATACATAAGCAAAGTTTTGGGATGATGGATGAAATGTCAGTTTTTTATTTTTGCTATATAAAGGACACAGTTTGACCTGCTAAGTTTCTCCAACATTATGCTCCAGCCTCTCCAGTCCTAATAACATTCCTGTGAATGTTTTCTGCACCATTTCCAGCTTAATTGCAATTTTCCATTGCTAGACAAGCGAAACTTCATACAATATTACAAATGTGGTCATGTACCAATTCTTGTACTCTTATGCCCTGACCAATGAATACAATTTTGTCTACTCATGTTGCCACTTTTCAGTAACTATGTACTTGTACCTCTCAGTCTACAACACTCACCATGGACCACTAATTTACAGAGCAAGTCCAAAATGCAACATTTAATTCTTTAGAGTTTATTGATATTGATATTCAGTTAAAATCTTTTTTAAAAAACAATACCGTAGAATAAATTTAAACCTATGCCACTCAATTACACCCAATCAACCTCCAAACCTTTTTGTTTTGAAAGGTTGGAGGAAACATTAGCACCTAGGCAAAATTCACGCAGATGTAGGAGAACATACAAACTTTTTTGATTTTAAATATACCATACATTAAACTTTTTAATTGCAAACAAACAAAAACAAAACCATCCCTCCCTCCTTTCCTTCCATGCATACAGATCTGTTCACTGTCAGAGCTGACATATTTTATGTAGAGTACAGTTGGGAAACTACGTTTTATATATAGTTACTTTTATACCCTTTTTTTGTTCCTTTTTATTACTGTATCAGGGCCCCTATGTGGTCCAGGTATGGCTGCCAGACCTTTACAAAAGTTTCATATTTATTCTTCAAGTTGTATGTGATTTTTTTTTTCCCCCACAGGTTTACAGTTGTTCATTTCTGCAGTCAATCGTGCTACAAGTAGAGGGGAGTTGGACTTCCAAGTGATAGCGATATATTTTTTCACTACCGCCACTGCTATTTTTATAAATAAGATTTGATATTTGCACTACTCCCACTGCTATTTTTATAAATATGATTTGATATTTGGTCAATTTGTCCCTTATTTCCTTGAAAATACCTAATAGATATAGCTATCCTTGTTAATTTTCTGCAATTTCTTGCCAAAATTGCCTCGTTTTAACGCACCACAACGTGGCATGCATGTGGAAAAAGTTTCTGTCTCAGTCCTACATCTGAAACATCTCTGAAATTTCAGCTTTTGATCTGTGTAACTTTTCTGGAGTAAGATATAATTGGTGTTAAAATAATTATACTGAACCAGTTCACATCTTGCATTTATAATTGATGTCATGCTGTTCCTATACCAATCTGACTAGCTTCTTTCTGCAATCACCCACATCCAAGTCTGACTCACATCTTTCCTTTGATCTCTACAATTCTGGTTTTGCACTTTCACTCTGGAGAGCATGGTACATTTTTGTTATAAATTTGGATGTATTCTCCATCCAAATGCTCAGTTTCACTAATTTCTGGTGGGGTCAATGTTGATCCCCACCTTTCTCTTAAGAAAGATCCAAGCTGGAGAAAACAGAAGGTGGTTCCATTGCCCACTCTGTATTTGTGTTTTAATAGTTCAAAGGACCCGAGTTCCTTCCATTTAACAGTCCTTGATATATCTTATACCTTTGCCATACCACAAATTTAATATTCTATTTCCAACGTTCATAGGCAATAACACATTTTTACACAATGGTGTTTTTATTGATATCCCTACCTTTTCCTATACATCCATCAAGTTTGTGCCTTGTTCTAACCATAGTTATTAGAATGGGGCTAACTGTCTTTTTCTGTAGTGATTTGAAACTTCATTTATAGATAAAGTCCTTTACTTCCCTCTCCTCCATTGAGTACATTCCCATTTGAACCCAAGGCGGTGGGGGGGGGGTATCTTCAGTGAAGGTGGCTGCAAGAAATCTAGCCTATGCCGCTAGGTAATATTTTTTGAAATCTGGAAGTCTAAGTCCTCCCAGCCAGAGGTCTTATGTCAGTTTTTCCAATGCAATTCTTGGTACCTTATTATTCCATAGGAACTGTCTAACATGCTTGTTTAGTAGCTTTAAAAAGTTTTTAGGCAACAGAATAGGCAATGATTGAAAAATGTACTGCAATCTTGCCATCACTCTAATTTTGATGCAGTTAACCCTTCCCATTAAAGTAATCGGTAAGTCTCTCCATTTCTGTAGGATTATTTCCATTTTCCAAAGAGGAATATAATTTAGTTTGTATAAATTTTCCAAGTTATTGTCAGTTACTTTCCCAAGATATTTTATTCCATCTGTCTTCCATTTAAATTTACTTCCTTGTTGGTATCTTTCATATTCAAAATTTACTCAATAGCATTATCTCACTTTTATCCATATTGATTTTGTAGCCTGATATTCTTCCATATTTTTCTAGTGTTACTTGTAATTTAGATGGTTCTGATAGGCATAATAGCACATCATTGGTAAATAGACTGGTTTTGTGTTCTTCTTGCCTAACTTTGAAGTCCTTTATATCTGGATCCCTTATTATCTCCGTCAGCAGTTCAAACGCTAAAACAAAAAGCGCTGGGATCCATGTCTACTTAATTTACTCAAGTGGGACACTGCCGACATCTGATTATTTGTTATTATTTTAGCTTTTGGTTTATGGCAGTAGTTCTCAACCTTTTTCTTTACACATACATACCACTAAGTATTCCCTACGCCATAGGTGCTCTGTGATTAGTAAGGGATTGCTTAAGGTAGAATGGATGGAAAGAAAAAAAATTGAAAAGCACTTTTAAATCATACCTAATTAACAGTTTCATAACTCCAAAGAAAATGGGCCAATAACAAGCAAAATATTTTATTATCAATCGAGTCTATAGCAGTGATTCTCAACCTTCCCTTCCCACTCACATACTACCTTAAGCAATCCCTTACTAATCACAGAGCACTGATGGCATAGGGATTACTTAAAATGGTATGACAGTGAAAATAAAAAGGTTGAAAACCATTGGTTTACGGTATAGATTTTATCCAATTTATAAATGTTCTGCCGATACCAAATTTATTTTCCAAATGGTAGAATGCTTTTTATACATATAGAGAGTTTGTAATACTTGGATTTCATTCAGATTTAGCCATGTGTATTATATTAAATAATCTTCCTAGACTATTTGAGGAATACCTTCCTTTAATAAATCTTGCTCGGTCCATATTTATCAGTTTGGCAAGTATTGTCCTAACCTATCAGCCAATGCTTTCACTACTATCTTATAATCAGCATTTAACAGGGATATTGGTCTGTATGACAAATTTTTTGTGGGTCTCCATTTTTTTGTAACACTATAATTATCACGGTTGACAACGACTTGTTGAGGGGGGATATATGTTTCCACAGCTTGGTCCAGGACCTCCATTAAAAAGGGCATTAATAATTCTTTGAATTGTCTCTAAAACTCAGGTGGAAATTCATCCTCTCCCAGTTATTTATTATCCTGTAGGGTTCCCAGGACCTTTTTGATGTCTTCTCTTGTGAAGGGAGTATCTAATTCTATCCTCTCTCTTACAGCCTTGGAAGTTCAACATTCAGCAAAAATTCTTAGTTTTTTTTCTCATCTCCTAATAATTCAGATTTGTAGAGTTTAGTGTAATATTGTCAAAAGTGTCATTATATATTTTTTGCTTATATATTAGAGTGCCTGTTTCTGCTCTTATAGCATTTATCATACTTCATTACTCATTTTAATCTTCCAAGCTAAAATTTTGTGTGCCCGTTCACCCAACTAGTTTAGTTTTTAAATATAGCTTTTTCTGTCCTATGTTTGTATTATTAGATCTTAGCTCTTTTTAATTCTCCAGTCATCTGTATTCTTGTTGTAGTCCTGTTCTTTGATACTTTTCTCTAATTCTTTAATATCCTTCTCCAAAATGTTTAGTCCTACCATATATTTTCTTAAGATTCTTTGCATAGGATATAATTTTCCCCTTAAATATGCTTTAAGCATGTCCAATATCAGAAAACTTACTAGTAGATGGCAGATTTGTTTCACAAAATATTTCTATCTGTCTCCTTAGAAATATGCAGAAGTTTGTTCTTTTAAGCAAAGTAGTATTGAGATGCCATCTGGTCTTCATTCTCTTGCTTTTCCATTGTTGCTATAGTTAATATTAATGAAAAATAGTCTGATAGAAGCCTCACTAGATATTCTGTTTTTAATCACTCTACCTTTTAACTTGGGCAGACATTAAAAATGTGAGTCGTGCACCCTTGAGTAAAAAGAGTAGTCTCTCTCTAATTGCCTACATATAGCGATAAGATTATTGATCTTGCTGATTTATCTAGTATTGGGTCCAAGCAGAAATTAAAGACTTCTACAATTAATATATTTTGTCTTCCCTCTGCTATTTTCAAGATTTTCATCATCATAATTTGGGACATAAATGTTCATAAGAGTTCATGCTGCTCCATAAATTTTACAGTCTACCATGACAGACCTTCCAGCTTGATTGATCGAAGCATCTTCCATTAACACTGGTGTATTTTTATTAATTATAAATGCCACCCCTCTTGCCTTGAACCAAAAGAAAACAATATTTGTCCCATCCATCCTTTTTTTAATTTATTATGTTCCAATTTGGTAAGATGGAACATACAAACTTCTTACGATGTACCAAATTCGAACCCAGGTTACTGGTGCTGTAATAGCATTGCGCTGCTGCACAAACTGTGCCAGCCAAATCTTCAATGAGATGTAATATTCTGATTTGAATTATTGAGAAAATAATTGGAACACTGACATAACCTTTTCCAATATTGGTTCTAAGTGCAACTGCCACAGTATCACACATCTTTTCAGTTCCACATTCCGAATACCAAAACCCCTGGTACCCAGCACCCATGGGGATTAGTGAACAAGTGAATATTCTGGTTGCTTAAAATTGTACGCTGTGTGGATTGGTGAACTAACTACTTAGGAGTACTAATTTTAAATTTTCATATTTTTGCTGGTTGGTTGAGGGTGCCAGTTGCTTTCATTCTGGATGTCGAGGATTTTACTGTATAATCTCACATGCCATATTATGCTCATTTAGCTTAAAATAAGAATATGTTTTATTCAAATTCACCATCTGATTTTCATAAACATCAAATTAATGTAAATTTTTATCATATTATGATTAAGTTTCTTGATAGACAATTACCAGAAACTTATTCAAGAGTCCATCTCGATGCAAAATACCATCATGTGAAACAGTAAGTTTCCGAGATCATTCTTCAATACACTGAAGAACGATCTTGAATACGCTCCAAGTTTATAGTTACCTGACTTACTTACATTCACATTATATATTACTTCAACTTAAAGGCAAGTTTTCAGAATAACGTAGCTATCATCACAATTCTCAAACTACAAGATACGAATGTTAGCACGCAGAACCAATTTTAAAAACAAAAAAAAAATTACCTGACATCTCCAACTATCTGATTTGTCATCCCATTCAGGCACTCCCGAAGTTCAATCACTTCTTCTTTTAGTTCTCTAACAGATTGAAGTATAACATCCAACTGTTCCCATATTTCGATCTGTTGTGCTTTCAGGGTTTCAAAGATGCAATAATTATCTGCCAATTTTGGTCCACTTTCCTTCATTACTAAATGAAAAATAAATAGTTGAATAATATTGAATGTGACATTCATCTTCTAACGCAAAGTTGCAAAAAAAAAAAACACCAATATTTTTATTTCACAATAATGCACGGTTTTGCTTTTGTCTTTCCAATCCATTAAGTATGACAGAGATTTTCAACAATTGAACAATTCTCAAATGTCACTGTTTTTATAGACTAAAATTTTTCAAGAGTAATTCTCAGACTCATTGCTGCAAATGTCAGCACTCTTTCCTCCCCCCCACCCCCCCCCCACCCTTTCCCCATTTCAATTATCAGGGACAACATTCAATTACAAGGGGACATAGCTATAAAATTAACAAGTGTAAAAGCAAAACAGAGGATTTTAAGAAGCATTTTTCTTTATTTTATAGAAGTAAAAAAGAGAAACATAAGAATTTATTGTCATGAATGTCAGTGTTTTGCAGCAGCATCATTGTGCAAACACTCATATTATACCCATTTTACAATATTACTATAAAAAAATTAAAATAATAGTGCACGAAAAGTAAGGCAGTGTCTTTGGTTCATTGATTATTCAGGAATCTGATGGCCGCGGGGAAAGATGTACTGTTGAGTGCTCTTCTATAGGCTCCTGCGCTTTTTTCTCCAATGGTAGCAGAGTGAAGAGGGCATGGCCTGGGTGGTGGGGGTCTTTGAGGATAGAGGCTGTTTTATCCCCCCCAGACACTGTCTCATGTAGATGACCTCAGTGGAGTAAATCTGGTGCCTGTGGTATCACAGGACAAGGTAACAACCCTCTGGAGTTTATTCTTGTCCTGAGAGTGGCGCTTCCATCATCAGGGAGTGATGCAACCAGCCAGAATGCTTTCCACAGTTCACCTGCAGACATTTATGAGAGTCTCTTTAGATACTCAAAGTATGGCTACTAGCAAGCTTTCTTTGCTATTGCATCAACATGGAGGCTCCACGAGAGATCCTCAGAGATGTTGACCCCCAGAAATTTGAAGTTCTTGACCCTCTCCACCCCAAGATCTTAATAAGGACTCTCTCATATTCCCCTAACTTCCTCCTGAAGTCCAAACATCTCCTTGGTTTTGCTGACATTGAGTGCAAGCCTGTTGTCATTACACCATTCAATGAGCTGATCTATCTCCCTCCTACACACTTCCTCATTGCATTTTGTGATTCTGCTGACAATTTTGTGGTGCCATCAGCAAAATTGTAGATAGCATTGGAATAGTGCCCGACCACACAGCCATGGGTGTATAACGAGTAAAGCAGTGGGCTAACCATGCATCCTTGGGGTGTGCAAGTGTTGATAATTAGTGAGGAGATGATGTTGTTTTCTAAGGAAAGATCCCTGAGCTCCTCACAGAAGTTAGGGTTGGATGGCAACTTGCCTTGAGATAAAGGTGTGTGGCTTTTAATTTCAGTCTATTTGGCACTTTTAGTGAAATTGCCAGTAACAAAAATGTGGCACTGCAGAGTTGGTGAATATTGTGAGAGATGATAAAAACTGATATTGCAATATGAACATGAAGAAAATAAAATTGATACATAAGTAAATGAATGTAACCAGTACAAACAGGATGAGCTTGGGAATTAGGATGCAGGAAAGCAGAGTCAGCACATTTAAGATAAGAATCTTCTAGTCTTTGTGACAAGATCAATGAGCCCACCATACGAATAAGATAAGGAGCGATAAGGAACAATAGAGTGTAGGAAGTTGAGGTAGTCTGGATGAGATAAGGGTCTCCTAGCCCTAGACAGAAGTACCAAGTTCTACATATCTAATTAGTTAACCTTACATAGATTTACAAAGTTATACATATTAAATTAGTTAACCCTAGACAGGATTAGCGAACTCTGCATATCAAGAGACTGTAGCTTCGAGAATCAGGAAGGTGTGAATAAGGACAATAACATGAAGGGATACCCCCTGGTCCACCAAGTGCACAGAAACAGCACGTAGGCAGGCAGGATTGCCTAATGCCAAACCTCTCCAGCAGGAGGCAGAAGAATGTAAGGGGGAGGGTATTCCTATACTGAAATCAACTGTATAAAAGTTGGGTGAGCCCCAGTGTATGTGTGTATTCCCAGGGTAAAGGGAAGCACCCAACTTTGCATTGTTATTGTAATAAATGTTCTTTGTTCTCAATATTTGTCTCGAGCAATTTCTTTAAAGGTAATTCTGTTTCTAACAATATCCAGGAGGGTGGGAAACAGAGACAAGGCAAAAACTTTTCCCACCATCGAGGAAATCTAGATGAAACTCTGCTGTTGGAGAGCAGCAGCAATTATCAAGGATCCACACCATCCAGAACATGCTCTATTCTCATTGCTGCCATCAGGAAAGAGGTTTAAGTGCCATGAGATTCAGTGACATTTGCTACCCTTCACCATCAGACTTTTAAACTCAGACTCATTTAAGGACTTTTACCTTACATATTGATTATTACTGAACATTTATTTTCTGTATTATAACTTTTTTCTTTTTTGTTTACATTTCTCTTTTGTATGTGCATCTTTTCTGAAGTACAGTTTTTTTTAAGTTGCACTATTTACAAGTAGAAATTCTGCCTGGCCCACAGGATAAAGAATCTCAGGGTTGTTTATGAAGTCATGCATGTATTCTGACATCAAATCTGAACTTTGAGATCAGCATTTCTTCAAAGATCCAACCACCTGCTACTAATGACAACATATCCATACAGGCTTTAAACAGTCTGTAAAAGGAGCTGACAGTGTTTTTAATTATAATCTAGCAGCAGCCACAAGGGGTTGCAGACTCCAGGGAAGCAGAAGATTTCCACATGCTCCAGAAACTGGAACACCGCCTGTTGAGAAGGAGAAGTATGGGAGATTATCCTACAGGACAGTGACCATGGCAGCAGACAAGCAAGATGTTCAGCAAATGAAGGGCCCAAACAGGCTGGCAACTTGCAGCCGAAGGACCAATCCAGGCTGTGAACTGCTGGAGACTAGCTCATGGGAGCCAGATATTGGAACTGAGATTCGATAAGGTGCCGAGGGCAAGAAGGGCTCGCAAAGGCCTCTAGCAATGAAGGCTTCCTGTTCATATCAGTAGTTTGGATGTGGAGCATAGGTAGCAAATGGATTGAACAAGGGTCTGCAGCTGTAGAAGCTTTGGAAGCACTAGAGATGGACACTGTCTATGAAGGGACATTCTTTTGCTTCTTCTCCAACTGCAAGGGGTGCCAGGCAATTCTAATGCTGGCTCTTGGTTTGCTTGATAGCAGGCAAAAGAAAATTTCATTTAATATTACATTTCTGTATTATTAAATGACAAAGGAATTACAATAAGGTTTCCAGGATTTTGATCTTTGACACTGAAGGAAGAATAAATAACAAGTCCAAATCAAGACAGGTGAGAACTGATTAAGAGTTTGTAAGTGACAATATCTGTTCACTACTGATGCATCTACCTTTAGTGTTGATAGTTGTCACCTACTGCTGCACAAAACTGTGATGTTTCATTTATTGCAAAAAAAAAAAGAAACTTGGGTTCTTTTATAACAACTATAACATTTATTACCTTTAGAATTCAGGTCTGCGTGGAGGCATTGATTTTGAATCTACTCCTAGCTACAATCAATTGTTTCTGACTCTCTATTGGTCAGGATTATCACTAGCACTATCATTGCATCTCTTTCCTTGAGATTTTTAATCTAACAATAATAGTGTTCATTTCAATTTAAAGTTCAACACAAATGTAAACAAACATCAGCAGCACAAACTATGAGCTAACCATTTTTATATAATTTTATAGTCTGTATTCAATAATGATATAGGTCTATATGAAGACAGCTGTAAACAATCTACCCCTTTTTTGGAATTACAGTTATTAATGCTGTTTTTGAAAGATTCAGGTAGATCATAAACCTCTTATATCACCTAATACCTCCATCAATACAGGTATTAATAGCTCCTTAAACTCTTTATAAAATTCTGCTGGGAAATGGTCTTCACCATTTATTATTATTATTCTGTAGAAACATTAAAGTCTCAAACTTTTTCTGAAAAATTCTTGGACAGTCTTATCTTTTCGTCCTCCTTCAACACTCATAAATTAATTTGTCTCAAATAATCTCTTATCATCTCCTAGACTCTGAATGATAAAGTTTAGCATAAAATTCTTTAAAATTATCATTTATTTCCTGCATTTTTAAAAATGATCTGTCCTGATAATTTCTTAGTTACAATTAATTATTGCACTAGAAATCTGTTGTGTTTTTAATTCCCATGCTAAAACATTATGGGCCCTTTCAACCAACTCAATGAGGACATGACAAAAATATTACCTCTCTCCATTCTATAACTCTGCATAGCATTAAATCTTAATTTCTTCAACTCTAACAATTTTCTCTTCTCATCTTTATGTACTTGAATTTCCTTCTACAATTTCATTCCTTTATCTAATTGAGTTACTTCTTTCATATATTCTTTATTTTTGAAGTAAAGCTTATTATTTGACCTCTCAAATATGCCTTCATTGAATCCCATAATACAAACTTGCTCACAACTGAATCCTTATTAGTATATAAAAAAGTTATCTGTTGACTCAAAAAAAAATCACAAAATTCCCTTTTCTTCAACAAAACAGTATTTAACCTCCATCTATAGCCTGCCTTTTGTTCTTCTTCCAATGAAATAGTCAGAATTAAAGGTGAATGATCTGTGTTTGATATTCCACTCTTTGGACTCTATATTGAAATTGTGCAGAAATTAAAAACATATCTATCTGCTGTAATGGATTATAAATATTTGGGATTTTGGTAAGATTAGTGGGTTACATACATACACATTTTAAAACAGATCTTATTTGAAAGACTGAATAATTCATATTCAGTAACATGGCAGAAAGAATGGAGAATCTGATGCACATTTCACAAGTAGGTGCTGATGTCATGAAATGAAAGACCATTGTTTTGGAGGAGACAAACTAGCTACAAGTACCTTTCTGCAAAGTGCTCACAGAAAGGTCACTCCTGGGTTTTGTTTATCTAAGGCAACATCTTGACTAAGGAGAAGAACTCCTGTTGTTTGCTGAAGGTGGGGGGTTTTGCAAGTGAGAGAGTCACATGGGCTTTCTGGCAGTTCAGTTGGAGAGAGAGAGAAAAAACAAGCCCTCTCAGCTGGTGTGTATGACACTGAAAAGAGACGAAGAGCTGATTGGAAACAAAGTTCCAGACCAGTGGATGGTTGGAAGTGCTATCTGTCTGATGTTTCTCTTGGAATAAGAGGAATAGAATGGAACTCTGTTGTAGCCTGAAAGAAAGAGGTTACCATCTGGAAAAGCCTGATGGGGCAAGTTTCATCAGCAAGACATTAAGGTGACAAATGGTGGTTCCTCAGTTGTGGAAATCCTGGAACAACAAATCTCTCTCTGCAAACCCTACAAGAACCTTTCTGAGCAATAAACATTTTCCTTTTGAGCACCAAAGCCTAGTGAACTTTATACATATTAAATTCTGTGCACAGTATAAGAATTGCCTGCATCCAGAGAACTTGGAAGAAGGAGAAGTGAGATACTAATTAAATATTTCATAATACAATTATTAAATTTAGATGTATTAAAGAGAAAAAAAGGAAACAAAGAACAGAAACCCTATTCCCCCCCCCCCCCCAGGAATACGTTATTAACAGTGCGTCTTTATACCCCTGATCTATAGGAGTTGTGATCGAAAACCATACCCACCCACTAGATTCTGTGGAGGCCAGGCTCATACTCTCACTTAACTCCCCCAAAATTATACTATATCTTATGCCTAAAATCCACTCAAACTTACAATGATCAAATTTTAAAAATATATACACAGATCTATCTATCCTCTCTTATATTCTCCCTCCTCCTAAAATTTGTATCATTTCATTATACATCCCCAACTGTAATCTTTCCACTTCCTCTCTCTCGAAAAATCTCCCAATTCTAGTCTCATTTTCTCAGGCAATAAATCTGCAAACACTTTCGCTTCATTTGGTTCCATGAAAAATCTGCTTTTACCCTCAGGAACAAAGACTTTTAACACTGGTGCGTAACTTAAAACAAAAGTGTAACCTTTTTCCCCAATAGCACATTTTTAACAGCATTAAATTCTCTTTTTTTCCAAACAAATCAAAACTTAAATCAGGTTAAAAGAAAATATTATTATCATTATAAATCAATGCAATGGTCTCTCCTTCACTTGCTTTGCAGCCAGCTCCAGGATCTTCTTCTTCACTTCATATCAAAGCAACTTGACCAGAATTGATCATGGCTTAGGTCGTAATGCTTGATGAGCTCTTTCAACATCAATATCTCCTTGAAATTCAGTCACCCCAAAATTTGCAGAATCCAACATTGTAAAAATCTCTTCATATCTTGTCCTTCGTCACCTTCCTCAAGTCCAACAATTTTTATATTATTTCTTCTACTAAAATTTTCTAACATATCAATTGTTTTGAGTTAATTGTTTTTTAGTTATAGCCACCTCAGCTTGAATCTTCATTTACTCTTTTACATGTTGAAATTCAAATTCATTACCTTTAATTTTTGTATCCATCATTTCAAATTTTTGTTCCATTTGCGACAGCGTTCTCACCACCTTCTTCGTAGATCCGTTATTTTCAATTATACCCTCATTACACTTTTAAACTTCCATTGTTAAGTAACAAAGTTTGCTGGAAAGAATCCATATACTTCTTCATTTCAGTTGAACATATACAAGACTCCTTTATTTTCTCCTGTTTTTTTGGCCAAAACGGTGTCCAACATACATTTCTTCTTCTTCCTGCTCCTCTTCTTGATCATTGGAGCTGGAGGCTTCTTGTTTTTTTTTTAAAAAAAAGCCTTTTTTGGGCTCTGTACATGCAGGTCTCCTCATGCATGCACAGTGCCACTTCTTCACCATGGCAGTCGGCCATTGTCGGGGGAGACCCTGTATAACAATGTCCAAGGTCTCCCCAGCTCCAGGTCTGTCACCATAGGCACTTGCCTTCTGGAGAGCTCCAGGCTCCTTCTTCAAGGTAGGCCTCTCTTTATCAGCTTCTTCTTCAAGCTTTTGAAAATAAACAGTTTATCTTTCTTAGGAGGCATTGTTTATTGTTCTGAAATTCTTCTGATAGCTTCCTCTTCTATTTTCTTCCAGTCAGTTCAGGCTTCTTAACTCTTTCTTAAAAACTTTTTTTTGAGAGACCAGAGAATTCAAGTCTTGCCCCACGTCATCACGTGGCACGCCCAGCCTCAAGCTTCTTGCTGATTTGTTATGCTTTGCTTTTTGTCTCCATTGCAGACCTTTGTTTCCATTAGACATCTTTGTTCTTGTTTGGGTTTGAAGTGTGGTGGATAGCCTATATCCCATCAGAAGCTCAGTGGGTGACATGACATGTTCAAGTGTTGATGCTCCATAACTCAGAGTTAGATAAAGATATGAGCCACTGTCTTGTGCTTTCTCAAGCAACTATTTAACTCTGAACTCTTTTCTCTGCTTTACTGTTTGACTGTGGATGCAGAGGACGAAGTCATATGTCAAAAGTCACACTTGCAAAGTTCTATAATTCTCTACAACTATAGCATGGTCCATTGTCACTGTTGATGTTTTTTTGAGGAATTCCATGTATTGGAAAAATCAATTTCATACATTTGATCATACAAGCAGCAGTCACATTAGGAAGCAGCGTAATCTCCAGATAGTTCGATAGATAGTCTATAAGCAGCAGATAATTCTTTCCATCAATGTGGAACAGATCAGTCCCAACTTTCTGCTATGGTTCCACTGGTAAGTCTGTTATGATCATGGGTTCTTTCTTCTGCTTTGCATGATGTTTCAACCAGGTCTCACAACTGAAAACCATCCTGTCAACATCAGCATATATCCCTGGCCAATAAGTAGTAGTTCTGGGCCTCCTCTTCCCTTTTCCTATTCCAAAATGCTCCTCAGCATCTCTTGTCACAGTGATTGAGGAATGACAATTCTGTTGTCTGAGTAAAAGCCCATTGACAACAATTCGGTCAGATTTTGTGTATGGCTGACATTCACCTCTAATCCATCCTTCATTCAGATTCTTGATGTCCTTCTGTAGAACTGTCCTTTTCTGTTTTAGCTGCGATCTGCTTGGATTTCACGTCAGATACGGGAAGATATTATGTGCTTCACTCTGCATAGTTGCCCTGGATAGCACATCAGCTAGCACAATAGGTTTCCTTCGTGTGTACAACCTCTTGACAAGGCTTAAGTTTTCACATGCTTGGCCACCAAGCAATGAATAATATCCATCTGGGACTACTGTGAACCTTAGGTAGTACTCTTTATATTTATCTTTCACCTTGAGTTAACATGTACCTTCCATGTCAATGCTCTGTCCATTGTAGGCTTTGAGTTGTATAGGATTTGCATGGATGTATGGATTTATTTTCACTGCCCTGATGTCGTGCTCACAGATCAAAATGACATTTGCCCATGTCCAGCATGAAAGGAATATTTGTTCCTTTTATATTGTTACAGGTTACATTATATTGTATATAAATATGTTTTTAAAAGAGATTGTAGGGGGTTTAGTATAGATCACTTCACAAACAGATAGTTATGCTTCACATTTCATTTAAAATGGAAGAGTTTTGCTGAAGCTGGACATTCAGGCACCAGTGGCTTTGCAAAAGACAATGGAACTGCTTTGGAAGGAACTTCCAAAGCAGGTACAAATAGAAAAGTCTGGGCTCAAGTACTGATAAAAATCTTTCAAGGATTGGGTTTGGAGCCTTGGGAGGGGTTCTGTTTTTTTACAAGCAGAGGAAAGAAAAAAGTCAGTTCTGCAGTAGTTTTTGAGGCTGCAACATGGCAAACCCTATTTTAAAGATGGCTTGTGAGCTCTGAGTTCAGCCTGTTGAAAACCCTTGTAGTTTTTACAAGAGGAAATGACTGGCTAGAGTATTTCTCCTGAAATAAGGAAAACAAGAGGAACTCTGGTGACCTGAAAGAAGGGGTCATCATTGGAAAACCCATGATGGGGCAAATTTCTTCAGCAAGTCACTGATGTGACTAATTGGAGGAAATCAGTTTGTGTGTGTCCAACGAGCAACATACATGTCTGAAACCAACAAGAACCTTCCTGAGCTGTAACCATTTACCTTTAAGCACCAGAGTCTGGTGAAAATTCATAAATGTTAAATTCTGAGCACTGTACAAGAATTGCCTGATACTGGTGAACTTAGAAAAGTGAAATGATTGGACTGTGAATCAAAGAACTTACCTGAACATACACATTACATACTCGTGCGCTTAGAATTAGAAGGGGGTTAAGTTAAGTTAATAGTAATAAGTTAAAGTTTGATCCTGTTTTCATGTTTCAATAAAATTAAAAGCAACTTTTAAGTAACCATTTGTCTTGGTGAATTTCTACTGCTGCTAGGTTTTAGGGTCCTCTGGGCTCATAACACTATATAATGATGGTCCACTTATCCTACTCGATTCAGTTCACGCTTGGCTGTTCAGTGTCTGTTGGTTTATAAACTTTCTCCACTACCATGCCAATGAAGAGTGCATCATTGAAAGCAGTTTCTTCCATCTTGTGTATAGTGAGCACACTTTCACCTCTGTTCTGTTTCCCTTTGGAAAAACATTGCTTTGTGTAATGATTCTGCCCTTGGCACTTATTACAGACTTTTCCATAGGCTGAGCATTGTTTTGGTGTACATCTCTCCACCTTTTTGTTTTTTTCTGTTTATTGTGTATCTAGACACTGTGGCTTCAACTATGCCTTCACTTTCACTGGTTTTTGCACAATCATCAAACTTTTCCACATGCTGCAGAGCTCTTTACTGGTGTGGCATATCTTCACAGCTCCAGCTATGATAAGCTCCGTCTCTCACAGCAACTTCTCTCACTTCCTTAATAATCCCGAACACAACTTGATCACAGGTTATTGAATCTTGCAGCGGTCTGAAATTTTATGTTCTTGCTTTTAATTCAAGCCTGTTTAAAAGTATCAAAGCTCTCTCCCTGCAGCTACATGCACGAAACACATACCTCTCAAATGTTCATTTTTTTTGCTGAACATTCAAACATCTCAATAACCTTGTTAAACTTGCCCTAGTCAGCTGCCTCAGCAAAAACAAATGTGTTGAAAACTTCTAGTGCTTGAGGTCCTGCAACGGTACATAGCAGTGCAATCCTCCGTGCATCGTTTGCTAATAGAGTCCAATGGATGACTCTGCAAAAAGGGGACATAGTCAAAAACAGGGCACCTCAGGTGATACATAGGTGGTCATTGTGAGATAGTGGAGTCCCAGGACTACTCTGGTAACAAGATGACAAAGCAAAGGGATGATCACACCAGCAGCCAGGCAAACACTTAGCTAAATCGCTGTTTCACTTAGGAGATGAGTGGGCTCCCAATTCCCTTCTCTCTCATTTGGAAGTGAGCACCCTGGGTACTCTGACTGACCAGCAGATGATTGCTAATGCCTTGTGGCACCAGAGGGGCTGATAATGGCACCACACCACAGGAATGGGTGGTGACTGCAGTTCAAGCCAGGTTCCCTGCCATTCTAGAATGGGGCAGACACAGCCAGACATAGTAGCACAATATCAATGTGGGGACATGGAGTGTTAGGGAGTGGGCACTGATTGTAGGCATCTCTGGGGATGCCCACTAGTTGACTGGTTTTTTGGGCTATTTAATCATAGCTGTATGCTCTGAACTTAGAGGAATGGCCTTGCCTCTCATGGGGCTGGCAACCGAGAAGGCAGTCTGGGAAGCCATTACCCTCCTGGAATGATCGGAGTACAAGAAGCAGAGAGTTCCCACTCGAGGTTTCAGGGCTGAGGCGAAGTTCAGCGACGTCATCCTGGCGGGGAGAGAGCATTGTGGGGTGGGGGTTGGGGGGGAAAGAAAGCTTCCCATGCAGTGCCCACTCTGACCTAGACCAACCTCTCCCCTCTGGTCTTCCTCCACCAGAGATGGCCCCTGACTATTTTTTGAGCTCCCCCACCATCCCTACAGAAAAAGGCACTCTTCAAGCTATTCCTCTTCTCAATGTGAAGATCTATGAAATGCTCAACTCAGACTTCTGCAATCAAATCTGTTAAAGCAACAACCATCAAAAACAACATTCGATTGCACCTACTGTGATTTGTATTGACCGCGGACTTTGTAATGGATCTTTTGGGTTTTTTTCTCTCTTTTTCAATTACCCTATCTAAACAAGCTTGGCAAGCTGCTGCACAGCTACCAGTAAAGTGCAATGCACCCACTTAAAGGAGTTGAGTACTGAGTATCAATCACACAGTGCACTTTATTTTAAAGGTGAAGCTCAAGATCAAGTATTCCATCATAAAGGTGATTAAAGCATTGTAGGTGGATGGAAAAGGCCAAGTGTAATGGAGAGATTGTGGCTGCCACACGATGGCATTGCCAGGTTCCTAATCAGAGGACACATCGCATGACAATCAAGACCAGATTCACCCCAAGCCATCAAGATTACCCTTGTGATCGGCCCATTTAAATTACCAGGTACTGGTCTCCAGCCTCGACTTAGCCCTGACCTTCACCTAATCGGCCCAGGTGAATCATCTGAGCTGACCCCTGCCGAGCCCCTGCACATGGATTCAAGCCATTGGTTACAGAAATCAATGGAGCCAAGCCTGCCCCCAAGTGATTGGCCTCCAAATACCTGTTGCAGGATTATAAAGGACCATGCTTTCCTTTGCTCTTTCTCTTGACTCCTTATGGCCTATGAGTATCACCTTCTGTATTCGATTTGGATGTCCAAAGGCCAGTTAGTTAGAACTGTGTCTGTACAGGTCAAGAGGTAGGAGCGCGTAGCACTACCTTGATCTAATTGTTTACTATAAGTGTGTGCAATTCCCAAGTTTTGTCAGTTTTCCTTCGTTACCCACAGTGCATATTCATTCCCTTGCAAACTGTGTATTCAAGTTAATTTAGCATTTAGATTCTATTGTTTCCTCTGCATCTCGAGAATAAACGTACCTGTACTTTGTACCTCAATCTCTGTATAACACCAAGATAGGTGCCATCCAACAAGCATAGATGTCATGCCCACTTCTCCTGTTGCCATAGTATCAATACAACAGATCATGCTATGCTTCAAATAGTGGCGTCGCCCAAGATGGTGGGGCATTTGGTAATGATGGCTCATTTAAATTTCAAATTGCACCAACAGATTTTTATTAAGGATATGAAACTTTTTTGGCATTTGTGCAACTTGAATGTTCTCTGCTACTTGTCACTATGAAACTGCTAATAATTATGGATGGCATGTATTGAAGTTGCTGCAATTATCAAATACAATTCTAATCCCTACAAAAGGAAAGAATGAACATGGCTGACTCAACAATGCAGTAAATCTAAGAACTATATCAGCAGTTTTCAACCTTTTTCTTTTCACACACATACCACTTTAAATATTCCCTATGCCATAGGTGCTCTGTGGCTAGTAAGGGGTTGCTTAAGGTGTTATGTGAGTGGAAAGAAAAAGGTTGAAAATCCACTGTTTTAATTGTACTCAATTGACTCGTTATGTGCAGTTTCATAACTCCAAAGGAAATGGGTCAATGAAAATTTTTCTCAAGCAAAATATTTCAGTAACAATTGGGCCTAGAGCAGGGATTCTCAACCATCCCACTCACATACCACCTTAAGCAATCCCTTACTAATCACAGTGCACCATTGGCACAGGGATTACTTAAAGTGGTATGTGAGAGGAAAGAAAAAGGTTGAGAACCACTGGACTATACAGTAAAAATCCTCGTTATCTGGATTCAAGCAACTGGCAAAAAAAAATTGTGGAAAATAAGTAGGTAACAATAAATAAAATTGGCTCCCTTCAGCATTCAGTTCACCAATTCACGCCACAGGCAATCAAAAACAACCAGCAAATTCACTTATCTGGCATCTACCAATCATCATAGGTGCCAGATACCAGGGTTTTTTTTTTTAAACTGTATTTTTTTTTCAATCAATCATTCCAGGGAATTGAGGATTTTCTCCATTGATAAATATACTGCACCTGCAGTGCCTTATTTAAGTGTCTTATAAGACACTTAAATAACAATGTCTTATAAAATAAGTGTCTTATTTAAATAATTTAAAAAGAATATCAGATTGATACTGGTAAAATGATCAAATAAGAAAAATTAATAATTTATGTTGAGAAAAAATAAATGTTGATTAGATGAGGGTTAGACAGGTTTGATACTGGAGATGCAGAATTGGACAAAACTAAAGAATACTGCAGATAAGGATATTTATGCAGATTTTAAAAAAATGTGTGGGTAGGTTCTTCATTCTGTGAAATGTAGTCATCTAAATCGTCTTTCGTAAACTTGAAATGCTAACAAAATGCTTGAAAAACAGCACATGAGACTGCATCAATGGAGAGAAACAATTCTTCAGGTCAAATTTTGGCATTTGAGAGGCATTGGACACTATTGAAAGCCACAAGAAAAAACACTCTACCTTAATATTACAATTAATATGTTATTTCACAAGAAACGTTCTGCTGTGAAAATAAGTCAATTATTTTAAAGGTGATAGCACCCATCTTGGAATTTCACCATGAACAATCTTAATTAAAACAAAGATTGCAGTAGTTACTGTCCTAACACCAGGACATTACCACACAAGTTCATTAGGGTAGTGTCCTAAACACAACATGTTCAGCTGTTCTTCCTTCCATCACAAAGTCTGAAATGGATCGGATTGCTACTGATTCCCCAATATTTAATTCCATATTAAATATCACAGCAACTGAAGCCAGATTGCATACACATTCAGTCATCAGATGATAAATGACAAAAAAAAAGCATCTGCCCCATAATGTGCCAGCCAATGAACGCATCAAACAAGAGAAATTATGACCATCTCCCTTGACCACCATGGATTCATCCAAACTACTGATGCAAGAGCATATCAGTGGATGATACACTGAAGCTAGCAATTGTGGTAGAACAATATTACATGTATACTGTACAGGCTAGCCGTCCTCAAACTCTGTAACTCCTTCCTACAAGATTCCCCAATAAAGGTTGAGCTGCTTAGTCTTCTCCCTTTTACCAGCCTTGGAACCCAGCAAGCAGCATGTGAAGATGTGCCTGTAATTTAGGTTATTAAAGCTTTAAATCACTCGCTTCAAGTCTCCTTGTGGTTATTGATCATGCTACAATAACCTAAGTGACTGCCACGGAGAGAAGGTAGAGATTGATCCCAGAAATTCAAAGGCCTCCATCAAGTTCGACATATGGCTGCACGGTCTAAAGGTCTACATGAGGCACAATGAGATCACAGACAACAAAGTACAATCTGCTCTTCTCATCTATTGTCACCCAGGCTTATCAAATAATTTGAGACTGCAACAAGTAAGATGGCGTGATGGACCTACTGTGGTAGCAGTATGGTGCCCCAATCAAGTCCATATATGCTCATTACATTCTGGTCACCTGGCATCAGGCCCCCTGTGAGTCTGTCGATGACTATGAGGGCAATGTGAGAGCTGGGATGAGCCTGTGAGTGCAGAGATGCAACTGTGACAGAGTACAAAGAAGAATTCGTCCGTGATGAGTTAATGGCCAGCTTCTCTTTGAACCACATCTGAGAGAAACTCCTGGAGAAGGGCAATAGAATCCTACTGGAAGTCGTGCAGCTGGCACAATAGCTTGAAACAGCCCAAAAAATTGCCAAGGCTTACTCTGCTGGCAACGCGGCCACCAGGTGGGGAGTACTGGCACTGCCATCTTGGAATGCTGGGTCCCTAACAGCCACTGATGCCGCTGAGCACACAAAGTGTAACTACTGTGGCTAGGCTTAGCACCCCTGGAAGTAACACCCAGACTGTAGTGTGACTTGCTTGAACTGCCAGAAAGGACACCAAGCCAAGGCATGTTAGTCCAATCCTTGCTCCACCCGTGCCGCATACAGGCCACAACCAGCATAGTCATCTTGGAACGACCAGCCTCTGGCATCATTTCCAGCAGCCAAGAACCAAACGGCAGGCATAGGATTTAGATGACATGGGTCAACGTCGCTTCCAGTGTCTCTTCTGGTCCATGGGGATGGCCATCTTGGTGGCAGCCACTGACATAGTACAGCAGCATGAATTGACTCTGGCCTCAGTCGTTCTGAACCAGAACAGGCCACACCAACTGAGCAATCCATGTTGGGCGTAGAGGTAAACGGTCATGCCACAGGCTGCCTTTTTGACACAGAGAGCACTGGAAGTTTCATACACCCAGACACTGTACAATGCTATTCCCTCGCAGTGTCCCCTGCGAGGTGTATAGTACTAGCATCAAAACCTCCATCCATAGGATGCAGGAACGCCGCTTGACCTGCGGCCTTGGCCACCCACCGGGTCCCTCTGCACCCCGATTCCAGAATCTCACCCTGGACTGCAAACCGATCACCATAAAAAATTGGTGATACAGCTCTGGGGACAGAGTTTATAAAAGCAGAAGTAGGGCGACTGCTTGCAGAGGGCATCATAGAGCCCAGTAACAGCCCCTGGAGTGCATAAGTGATGGTGAAGAGTGCGGAGAAGCACTCATTGATAACAGTCAGACCATCAACCGGTTCACTTTACTGGATGCCTAACCGCTTCCCCATATAGCCAGAATGTGGACGAGATTGTCCAGTACCAGGTCTTCTCTACCACTGACCTTGGGTCAGCTTATAACCAAATTCCAATCTGCCCTGAGGACCGACCATACACAGCATTTGAGGCTGATGGCCGCCACTACCATTTCCTGCAGGTCTCTTTTGGCCTCATGAATGAAGTGTCCATGTTCCAGAGGGAGATGGACCACATGGTGGATGGCCATAAATTGAAAGCAACATTTCCATATTTGGTCAATGTCATCATCTGCAGCCATGACCAGAAGGAACACGACCCAAACCTGCATAAGTTCCTCGCCACTGCCAAAGCCTGAATTTGACCTATAATCAGAAGTGTGTGATCCGCACTTCAAGAGGAGCATGGTGTTATTGCCCCAATCCTGACCATACACGCCCTCCACCTGGAATTACCACTGCCCCAAAACCACAAGGCCAAGGCCTCAAAAAGGTACTGTTATGAGCCCAGAGGACCCATAAACCCAGCAGCAATAGATATTCACCAAGACAAATGGTTTCTTAAACAAAAGTTGCTTTTAATTATCTTTAAACATGAAAACAGAATCACACTTTAACTTATCACTATTGACTTAACTAACCTAACCACCCCCTTCTAATTCTAAGTGCACATGTATGTAATGTGTGTGTAAATTCAGAAAAGTTCTTTGATTCACAGTCCAATCTCACTTCTCATTCTTCCAATTGCAGGCAATTCTTATACTATGCGCAAAATTTAACATTTATAAAGTTCACCAGGCTTTAGTGCTTGAAAGGTAATTGGTTATCGCTCAGGAAAGTTCTTGGCAGTTTTCAGAGAGATTTGTTGTTCCAGGACATCCACAGCTGATTCCTTTTTAAATCAGCCCCTCAGAGTTCTCCGGAAGAAAACCTTTCTTTCAGGTCACCACAGAGTGCCTTTTTGTTTATCTTATTACAAGAAAAACATTAGACAGCCAGACCACTCCTCTTGGATGAGCCACAAGGGCTTTGACCAGGCTGGACTAAGAACTCACATCCTGTCTTCCAAATGGGGCTTTCCACAAGCCTCCTCTGTTCCAGTTCCAGCTGCTGTTGCTGACTGTATCACTGTAGAATGTGTGTGTGTGTGTGTGTGTGTGTGTGTGTGTGTGTGTGTGTGTGTGTGTGTGTGTGTGTGTGTGTGTGTGTGTGTGTGTGTGTGTGTGTGTGTGTGTGTGTGTGTGACTCTCTCTCTCACTCAGAAAAAAAGCTGGTTTTTCTCTCTCTGCTTGCCAAACAACATGACCCTCTTAGAACAGCTCCAGACGATCTGCAGTTTTGACAAGATCTGTTGCCCGTTTGAAAACAACAATCCATTTGTGGTCTCTGAGGCACTCTCCAAAGCTCTTGCAAAGACTGTGGAGTCAATATAGAGCTCCAGTATTTCAAATAAGATCCGTTTTAAAGTGTTTGTATGTAACCTACTCTAACAAACCTTTCCCAATTTATCTCCCAAAAACATATCTATATATTCTGCCACAGGTACCCTGAGGGTCACCAATTATGCAGTCAATGCCTGTCCCCCGCCCCCTGCTGAAGACCACCACATTTCTCCCATCAGCAGAGGTCTAGAAGACTTAAGGGCATCAAAGAGGAGATTACCAAGGTGCCAATGTACACCATTGATGAATCCATCCCTTTCTAGGTGGAGCAATGCCTCAAACATGGCCCTGGCCACCATGCTGAACCAAGCAGGCAGGTCTGTGGATTTCTTTTCCCAAACCCTCCAAAGCCCTGAACTCAGGCACTCTACCTTTGGAAAGGAAGCCCAGGCTATAGTGGAAGCTAATTTGGCTGGCAGACCATTCACCTGCTGATGGACCAGAGAGTCATCACATTCATGTTTAATAATAAACAGTGGTTGGGGGGGGGGGGGGGGACGGGGGCGGGGGGAAAGAGATCAAAAATGACAAGATCATGAGGTGGAGAATCCAAATGTCCACCTACAATTACGAGATCTTTACCATCCTAGGAAGCTCAATGAGTCAACCAATGCCTTGTCCCAGATACCTGCACCAACACACATGCAGAGCGCCTCCAGGCATTCCATGATAGGCTCTGCCACTTTGAAGGCCCTCAACCTCCCCTTTTCAGTGGAGATCAGGTAGCTAACCCATAACTGCTCAGTCTGGGCAGAGTGCAAGCCGCATTTCTACCAGGTGGAGAAAGCTTATCTGATCAAGGTCATCCATCCCTTCAAACATCTCAGTATGGACTTCAAGGCCCCCCTCCCCTCCACAAATCAGAACGCATACTTCCTCAACATCATAGATGAGTACTCACGCTTCCTATTCACTATTCCCTGTCCAGATATGACCATACCCAGGGTCATTAAAGCTCTCTGCAACCTCTTCACCTTGTTTAGATACCCTAGTTACATTCAGTGACTGGGGGTCCTCATTCATGAGTGAGGAATTGCATCAATAATTGCTGACCAAGGGCATAGCCACAAGCAGGACCACTAGGTACAACCCCCGCAGGAATGGGCAGGTGGAAAGGGAGAATGGCATGATCTGGAGGGCAATCCTCTTGACCCTCAAGTCAAAAGGAATGCCCATCTCCCAGTCACAGGAGGTCTTTCCAGAAGCACTACATGCCACTAGGCCCCAACTGTGTACAACTATGAATGCCACCCCACATGAAAAACAGTTCATCCAGGACCTGGCTCTAGCAAGAGCCCTGGCAGAAGATGCGCCCAGAAGCCCACATCAGTGGGTCCCTTCTACCGAATAGAAGAATTACCACTTGAACCCACCATCACTAGCCCTCCAGCCTCCACTCCCACTACCCCTACAACCATAAGCTGAACCACCAACACCCCCAGAACCCATTCAGCCAGTCATACAGGTCACCATCCTGCAGAAGTTGACAACGCAACTAGTACTGTGGTGCTGCAGTGGCGGATAATTCAGACTGGCTGAATTGTGAACTATTAAAGACTGAACAACTGGTAATGATAGACTGTCCCACTTCACACTGCTGGACTTTATCTAAAGAGGAGTGAATGTGGTGGAATACGGAAATGCAGATGCAACCTCACTAGACTGTACAAGCTGGCTGCCTTTGATCATGTAACTCCTCCTCATAGATTCCCAATAAAGGCTGATAACCCTAGTCTCCTCCCTCCATACCAGCTTTAGATCTGAGCCAGCAGTATGTAGAGACATGCCGACGTTCTAGATATTAAAGGCTTTAATCACTCGCTTAGTGTTTGCTTATGATTATTGATCGTGTAACACTGTATTTGTAATTCTAAATCAGCCACTCAACAGGGGACCTGGGGACCACAGCACATTTAAGTAAAAACGTTGTTTTCTTTCTGTCTCACATAACAAATATTTTTGATGTTTTTTTAAAAATGTAGTCAACAGGAGAGAATTATGGAAGAAACCAAAACTTAACTGCTTCAAAGGGAACTTTGAGCCATCTGTCCACAAAATAATCTGGTAAAGAAACTAAGTGCCCTCAGTGAAGGACATGAATACCTACCATTTGAGTATACATCGATTGATTTTATAGAATTAAGTACATAACTATAAATATTGTCTTTTTATTATTGATTTGCCTGGGACCTTAAAGAATAAGTTAGCTAAATTATCAGCAGAAACTGGGTTGAATTGGATAAAGGTATTGCTGTTAGCTTTATTTGAAATGCTTATACCCACAAACACTAGTACAGAGTTAAAATCTGAAGTGACATGACTTTAGATTTACATGCATTAAGTGACAAAATTATCACCTATCTACAGCAACTAGACAAAGCATTGTCAGTCCACACTCAGGTGTAAGAGATACAGAGGCATCTTGAGGAACCCATTGGCGCAAACAGGTGCTCTTCCAGCCTGGTGACTATGTGCTTTGAAGTAGTCTCAGTGATGAAAGGAGGGGAGGGGGGGTGGGGAGAACACCACCAAGATGCGTTTTGAAAGAGCTCGCCATAGAAAGACATTTTGAAAGCTCAAAACTCAGAATTTCATCATTATAAAAGATAAAACTAGTACTAAACAACCAAGGCAACCAAAAACTGAAGAAGCAACAGCTCAGCAAGGAACATTGAATGAAAGCCCAATGAATGACACAGGAGGGGACTTGGGACCAGCTGGGGGGGGAGGGGAAAGAGAAGGTGGTGGGGGAAGAGTCAACCCAAGATATAGCCAAAATCCTGAATAAGATAGAAACTTTGTGCATTTATTTTTACACACATTGAATCAGCAATAAGAGACATATCAGAAATGATATTGGAAATTAAAGAAATTGTGGAAGATTTAATGGAATGAATGGCTCAAGTGGAGGATGATCTGGACAAAACAAAGGACAGGCTAATGGCTTTAGAAGAGAAAGCAAAAACATGGGACAAAGACAGAAAATGAAATATAGACAAGAACAATCATTTGGAAAATTTCAGCAGATGCAACAATGGAAGAATCATTGGACTAAGAGAAGGAATCAAGGGGAAAGACGTGGTGAGTTTCTTTGAAACATGGATCTGGGACAAAACAAGTTGAACACAAAGCTGCAAATTGAAAGGGCTCACTCGAACTTCAGACCCTGATGAACTGACAAACAGCAACCACAACCAGTCCTGGTAAGACTTTTAAGTTACCGGGAGTGGGATGCTATCTTGGGAGCAGCATATTCAAAATATAACAATGGCCCAAAGTAATGTTTTTTTCAAGACTTTAGCCTTGCCTTGGTCAAACAAAGAATTTGATAGGTAAAGAGACAACTGTGATCCAAAAACTTTAAATATTCAATGATTTACCCTGAGGGTTGATTTCAGAAGGTAATCACAAATTTTCAAGAATAAAGAAGTGGAAGAGTTTTTATGAAAGCTGTTAAGAGATTTGAGCTGACATACAAGAAGAATGAAAAGACCATTTTGGAACAGGACTAAATGAAGGATGTTTAGCGGCTCACCACAAGACAGGCGAACCGGTTCCACTTGTAAGCTACGTGGTGGGGAAGCCAACCAAAATGGAGCCGTCGGGGGTTTCCCTTCCTTCCAGCACGGGGCTCAGAAACCCGCGCTGGGGGACTATGTGACGCCCATATGACATCAGCGCCCTCCAGCATGGTTCTCAGCCGTGGTCCAGGCTGGGAGTACAAGTGCAGCCCAGCAGCCTGCAGTAAAGTAGTCTGCACACAGAGCTCAACCCATCTAGTTGTGTGTGTTATTGCAGGAGCAGTGTAGCCGCCGCTACAATTGGTGACCCCGCCTGGTTCAAACTTCTTTGAACCCATCATGAGCGAGCCTGTGATCAGCGCTATAGCCATAAAACTGCCTGAATTCTAGGTTCAGGAGCCAGAGACTTGGTTTGGTCATGCGGAGGCCCAGTTTCCACCTACGTCAGATTTCGTCTGACACGACCAAATTCTACCATTTGGTCATTGCCCTAGACCATCCACCGCCAGACGCATGCTGCACCTTGTTCAGCACCCAGCCACCGAGGACAAGTACGAGACCATCAAGCGAGTGCTTACCAGGTCCCTCGGACTATCCAGACCCAGCGGTCCGCTCAGGTTCTGCACCTCAACGCCCTGGGGGACAGGTCCTCAATGGAACTGATGGACAAGACGCTCGCGCTCATGGGTGAGCACACCAACTGCCCACTTTTCGAGCACATCTTCCTCGAACATATGCCCGGGGTCATCCGCCCGCTGCTGGTTCAGGAGAGCTTCACTGACCCGAGAAAGATCGCCCAGAAGGCCCAAGAGCTTTGGCTCACACTATTCTCGAAAGGCTCAGTGATCTAGCATGTCACTAGGCACAGGGACGACCATGCCAAGCCTGCCCCTAGTGCTGCGGTAGAGCACTCAGCCCCTGCAGGGGCCCCCAACAGCATAATCAAGGCCACAGCATCCACTTCAGGCCTCTGCTTCTACCACCAGCATTGGGGAGCCAAGGCTCTGAAGTGTCGTCAGCCCTAGTCGTTCCAGGGAAACAAACAGACTGGCCGCTGTTAATGGCAGCGGCAGCTGGCCAAGGACACAGCCTTCTCTACCTGCAGGACTCAGTCAGCGGCCGGTGGTTCCTCAATTACACTGGAGCCCAGATCAGCATCATCTCGGCCATCGAATCCAGGAACCGTCCTCATGGACCTCCCCTCCATGCTGCCAACACAATGCCAATCCAGACATATGGAGACAAGACAGTCCACTTCCAGATCAGCCAATGGAATTTTGCATGGAGGTTCACAGTCTTGTCCCTCCCGACTGCCATCCTGGGTGCAGACTTCTTCCTTGCACACAGACTTCTGGTGGACATTCGAGGTAGGTGCCTGGTGGACATCTGTACCTTCCAGGACTTTCACCTTGACGCCTCCCGCTCGGAGAAACAGCAGATGGCCATGATCAGCATGCCCAGAGACAAGTTTCAGCAGATCCTGGACGGGTTCCCGACCATCCTCAAGCCTCGCTGTGCCATGGGGTGTTCCACCTCATTCCCACCCAGGGCCCGCCGGTTCACACCAAGGCATGCCAGCTCCTGCCTGACAAGCTCCAGGTAGCAAAGGAGTTTTCGCACCTGTTGGAGCAGGGGATCATTCAGCAGTCCGACAGCCCATGCGCCTCGCCACTTCACCTGGTCCCGAAAGTTTCCGGTGGCTGGCGTCCCTGCGGAGATTATCGACGGCTCAACGAGGAAACCATTCCAGACCATTACCCCATCCCTCACATCCAGAACTTTACGGACAACCTGCACGGCGCGAGGGTCTTCTCCAAGGTTGACCTGGTGCGCAGATATCACCAGATCCCAGTGCACCCTGAGGACATACCCAAGACGGCCATAATTACCCCCTTTGGCTTGTTCAAATTCCTGCGCATGCCGTTCGGGCTCAAGAACGCCACTCAGACCTTCCAAATGCATTATGGACTGCGGGCAAGGATTTGGATTCCGTCTTTATTTATTTGGTTGACATCCTCGTCGCCAGCAAGGACCGGGCGCAACACAAGGCCCACTTATGTGCCCTTTTCTCCCGGCTGGCCGACTTCGGCCTTACCATCAACCCAGTCAAGTGCCAAATCGGGAAAGAGTCCATGCATTTCCTGGGCCATACCATCACATGAAGGAGCCACACCCACCGCCGCAAAGATTGCCGCTATCAAGGAGTTCCCACAACCGGACAGCCTCGAGGGGCTGCAGGAGTTCGCGTCGCGGGTATGATCAACTTTAACAACCGTTTCATCTCGGGAGCTGCTCGCATCATGCAGATGCTGTTCGCCTTCATCTCAGCCAAGCACAAGATGCTCGCTTGGAACCCAGAAGCCTGCACCGCATTCAAGGCCACCAAGGACACCCTGGCGAAGGCTGCCATGCTCACCCACCCACACACCGACCTGCATATGGCATACTGTCTGTCTCTACAATCGGTGCCATCCTGAAGCAGCAGGTGAATGGACATTGGAAGCCGCTGGCATTCTTCAGCTGCCTGCTTCGCCCGCCGGAACACAAGTATAGTGCCTTCAACTGCGAGTTACAGGGCATGTACCTGGCAGTGCGGCATTTCCAATATTTTTTGGAGGGGAGGACTTTTATCATTTTCACAGACCACAAAACCCTCACCCAGGCGCTGGCGATGGCAAAGGATCCCTGGTCGGCCCGCCAGCGGCATCACCTCTCCTTCGTGTCGGAGTTTACCACCGACATTCAGCACAAGAGGGGGAAGGACAATGTGGTTGCCGATGTTCTAATGCGACCGGCCATCTGCACGCTGTCACCCACCCTAGACTTCGACCAGCTTGCCCGGGACCACGAAGCTGATGAGGAGTTGAGGGCCTTCAAGACTGCCATCACCGGCCTGCAGTTCCAAGACCTCCCGACTCCGAGTGGCAAAGGCACAATCCTGTGCAACATTTCTTTGGGCACCCCGCGGCCAGTGGTTTCCCAGCAGTGGCACAGGCAGGTTTTCCGTCACATCCACAACCTTTCACATCCATCCATCAGGTCCACGGTCCAGATGATTCGTATGGCATGGGCTGTGGAAGCAGATCGCGGGCTGGGCCAGAACATGCACCCATTGCCAGACATCCAAGGTGCACAGGCAGACCAGGGCGCCCATAAAGGAGTTCGAGCACACCTGGGAACGGTTCAGCCACATTCACATGAACATCGTTGGATCCTTACTAGTTTCCCAGGGCAACTGTTACCCGTTTATGGTGGTGAACCCCAAGGGGATCCAGATGCCAGATGGCTCCACTGACTCCTGCTCCTGAGCACTGTTGCATGGTTGGGTCACCCGGTTCGGCGTCCCAGCTCACCTGACCAGCGATCGGGGAGCCCAGTTCACATCTGCGCTCTGGGCATAGCTCGCCAACAGTGTGGGGATCCAGCTACACCGCACCACAGCCTACCACCCGCAGGCCAATGGACTGGTCAAACATCTGCACTGTCACCTTAAGTCGGCACTCATGGCCCGCCTAACCGGTCCCACCTGGATGGACAAACTGCCTTGGGTGCTCCTGGGCATCTGCTCCACTCCTAAGGAAGATCTGCAGGCGTCATCAGCTGAGCTGGTCTATGGTGTGCCACTGGCACTACCTGGTGAGTTCGTCCACGCACCTCACAATCCCCAGCAGTCGCCGCATGAACTACTTCCTCACCTCAGAGCATGCTTGGACTCCTTCAAATCCCCACCGCTGGCCAGGCATGGCACTCGCCCGTCTCACGTTCGGGGCGAACTGCTTTCCGCAGAGTACGCTTTTGTTCGGCGGGTTCAACCACGGCACCTCTGCAGCAACTGTACAAGGGGCCGTACAGAGTTGTACACATTGCGGCTCGATGTTCACGCTGGACATGGGCGGCAGGCAAGAGCTGCTTACCATGGACAGGCTGAAGCCAGTGCACCAAGATCTCACCGAGCTAGTGGTTGTTGCCCGCCCAGCAAAAAAGGACATTGTCGCCGGTTCTGGGGGGGCTGTGTGGCAGCTCACCACAAGGCAGGCAAACCTGCCCCACTTGTAACCCATGTAGCGGGGCAGCTGGCCAAAATGGCACCGTGGGGGGGGGGTTCCCTTCCAGCACTGGGCTCAGAAACCCGTCCTGCAGGACCACATGATGCTCAGGTGACATCAGCGCCCTCCTGCGTGGTTCTCAGCCAGGTCCGGGCTGGGAGTATAAGTGCAGCCCAGCAGCCTGCAATAAAGTAGTCTGCTCACTGTGCTCAACCCATCTGGTTGTTTGTGTTATTGCAGGAGCAGTGTAGCCGCCACTACAGCTGTATCTTTTTCTATTTTATAGTACTGAGCCGTCTTGATTTTGCTGCTAAAAGAAAAATCATTCTAATATACACAGAACTCTGGAAAGAAAGGAAGGTGGTGAGGAAAGTGGCAGGGTGGGTCCCCAATTTAAGAGGCAAAATGGGAGTGGGAGAGGAGCAGTTTTAAAAGATGACACTAAAGGGTGGGGGTCTTCATTTTCAGAAGATTCCACAGGCTTTTATTTGCAGGTTTCCAGGTTCTATTCTTTATGTCATGGTCAGAACTAAAGGTGTGTGTGTTTCTTAATGGGGCTATATTTCTTGGTATTATTTTTTAAATTGGTAAGATTTTATTGTTTTATATTTTAAAAATGGATAAAACACTGAAGTTTATTAGACTAATAATATCAGGTTAAACGGGATGGCAAAAAGGGACTTGGCATACCTAAAGAAATTAAAAACAGATATAATCTTTCTTCAGAAAATGCATCTTACCAAATCAGAACATGATAAATTAAAAAGAGGATGGGTAGGACAAATAATATCATCTTAATTTGGTTCAATGGCAAGAGGGGTAGCGATCCTAATTAAAAGTATTTAATAGAAGATATTTAACTGACCAAGCTGGAAGGTATGTAATGGCACACTAAAATTTATGGAGAAGCATGGATATTTATGACCCAAATTATTACAGTATCTTTTAAAAACAGCAGAGGAAAGACAGAATATATTGTTCAGGAGATTTTCATTTCTGCTTGGTCCAATACTAGCTAAATCTGCAAGAATGATCACTCGGGCAAAAACAGCAAAAACTACAATTTCGTATATGAAGGATCCAAATCTTAATGATATATGGAGACAGTTAAATCCTAGAGAGAGACTACTACACTTTTTAATCAAGAGTGCACAATTCATATACAAGAATTGATTTATTTTTAATGTCAGCCCAGTTAAAAGGTAGAGTGATAAAAACAGAATAGATAGCAAGGTTTCTTATAGATCACTCACCACTAACATTAACAGAAAACAAGAAAATGTATAAATTTTTCATCTCTATACCATGCTACTTAAAAGAAAAGGCTTCTGCAAGTTTATAAAGAGACAGATAGAAATATTTTGCGACACAAATCAGCCATCTACTAATAATAGATGTTTGATATGGGACATGCTCAAAGTAGATTTGAGGGGACAAATTAGATCCTACACAAAGAATATTAAGAGAACATATGGCTGAAGTAAACAGTTTAGAGAAAGACATTATAAAATTAGAAAAATATTAAAGAACAGGACTACAAGTATAAAAAGCTTAAAATATAATACAATCATATAGAACAGAAAAGGCTACATTTAAAAACTAAACAATATTAAATGGGCACAGTCTCATCTTGGCAAATTAAGAGAGTCTTCAAGAATTATAAGCACTAACAGTCACTGCGAGACCAGTTGACACTTGCGAACAGGTTCACAGTCCAAATGGAGAAAGGAGTTGTGGTTGCCCAACAAGGGACAAGGGGCCACTCAGAGAGGGGGGGAGACACTTGGGGTTAAGGGAATTTTAGATGTGGGAATGGTTGAAATATTTTATGTTTTAGAAGTGTTGCCATACAATGCGTTGAAAAAAAGAAAACAGAAATGGAAATGGGGAAAAGGGGAAAGGTGGTGGTGAGGAAGCAGAAATGAGATGTAAACAAAGTATGAAATGAACATTTGTTGAAATATATGACTATAAATATTAATGGAATAAATAACCAAATCAAAAGGAAGAGGCTATTAAATTTATTGAAAAAAGAAAAAATTGATACAGCATTCATGCAGGAAATGCATCTAACTGAAGTGGAACACAAGAAATTAAGGAGAGACTGGGTAGGGCAGGTAATGGCAGCATTATAACTCAAAAGCCAGAGATGTAGCTATATTAATTTTAAAAATGTACCAATCAAAATAGAGGAGGAAATAATAGATCCAGCAGGGAGGTATGTAATGATAAAGTGTCAGATATATTCAGAATTTTGGAATTTGCTCAATATACATCCACCTAATGAATAAGATCAAAAGTTTATGCAAGATATCTTTTTGAAGATTGTAGATACACAGGGGAATATATTGATAGGAGGGGACTTTAACCTTAATTTGGATTCAAAGATGGATAAAACTTGACAAAAGACTAGAAGAACTAAGTAGCCAAATTTATGGTTAAATCAATGCAGGAAATGCAACTTCTGGATATATGGAGGAGACAACACCCAAAGGAGAAGGAATACTCATATTTTTCGAGTAGACATAAAACAGACTCAAGGATTGACCTGTTCCTGTTGTCAACCCATATCCAAGGGAGAGTTAGGAAAGCGGAATATAAAGCTAGATTGTTATCGGACCACTCACCCTGTTATTAGCAATAGAGCTGGCGGACATCCCACCAAGAACATATAGATGGAGATTAAACTCTATGCTACTTAACAGACAGGATTTTAGAGAATTCATTGAGTGCCAAATTAGAATGTACTTTGAAATAAATACGGAATCAGTGAAAGACAAATTTATATTATGGGATGCAATGAAAGCCTTCATCAGAGGACAGATAACAAGTTATGTAACTAAGATGAAAAAGGACTACAATCGGGAAATAGAACAGCTGGAAAGGGAAATAGTAAGTACAGAAAAAGAACTAGCAACAAGGGAAGATGCAACAAAAAGAGAATTGGTGGACAAAAAAATAAATACAAAACACTACAAACATACAAGGTGGAGAAGAACATAATGAAGACAAAGCAGAAGTATTATGAGCTAGGAGAAAAAACGCACAAAATACTAGCTTGGCAGCTTAAAACAGAACCAGCTAAAAGAACGGTATTGGCATCAAGGAAAAAGGACAAACAAATTACATATAACCCAACAAAGATCAATGAAAACTTTAAGGAATTCTACGAGCAATTATACCGAACTGAGAACAAAGGGCAAGAAGACAAAATAGATGAGTTTCTAACTAAAGTTGAACTACCAAAATTGCAAGAAGAGGAGCAAAGCAAATTGATAAAACCATTTGAAATAGAGGAAATACAGGATATTTAAAAAAAGCTACCAAACAATAAAATGCCTGGAGAGGATTGACCCCCAATAGAATTCTATAAAACATTTAAAGATTTATTAATTACTCCTCTCCTGGAAGTAATGAACCAGATTGAAGAAACACAAAATATGCCAGATTCATGTAAGACAGCAATAATTATAGTAATACCAAAGACGGGGAAAGATCCACTAACACCAATATCTCTACTTAACTCAGATTATAAGATAATAGCAAAACTATTAGCAAACAGATTGGCCGATTGTGTACCTAAAATAGTAAAACTAGATCAAACTGGATTTATTAAGAAAAGACAAACAACGGACAATACTTGTAAGTTCATTAACTTAATACATACAGTACAAAGAAATAAGATGCCAACAGTGGCGGTTGCTTTAGATGCAGAGAAAGCCTTTGACAGGGTAGAATGGAATTATTTATTCAAAGTACTACAGGGGTTCAACCTACCAGAGAAATATATTAATTGGATTAAAGCATTATATAAGGGACCATTGGCGAAGGTGACAGTAAATGGATATATAATCGAACCAATTTAAATTAAACAGGTCAACTAGGCAGAGATGTCCACTATCTCCCTCACAGTTCACATTAGCTATAGAACCTTTGGCAGAACTGATAAGAACAGAAAATAAAATAAAAGGGATAAAAAGAGAAGGAATATAAAATCAGTCTATTTGCAGATGACATCATAGTATACTTAACAGAACCAGAATTATCAATAAAAGAATTATGTAAGAAATTGAAGGAATATGGAGAAGTATCAGGGTACAAGATCAACGCAAATAAAAGTGAAGCGATGCCAATGAATAATGCGGATTTCACAAAGTTTAAGAAAGAATCACCATTTAAATGACAAACACAAGCAATCCGATACCTAGGTATTAGACAATAATAATCTAGGCCATCTATACAAATTAAATTATCAGCCATTAATGAAGAAATTACAAGATGGTTTAGAACATTGAAAAGATTTACCACTAACACTGATAGGAAGGGGAAATTGCATTAAAATGAATATTTTCCCAAGGATACAATACTTATTTCAATCGTTACCAATTCCCTTAACAGAGAAATTCTAAACCAGATATTAAATAAAATCACAAAAAGCAATATACCAAAAAACCCAGAGATCTTCCTCCTAAGTAACATAAAAAACAAAGAATTTGGACTTAATTTGGATGGTGCACAAAAAAGATTTGTTAGGATAGCCCTAGCTGTAGCAAAAAAAATGTATTATGTCAACCTGGAAATTAGAAGATAACTTGAGAATACAACAATGGTATATAGAAATGAATAAATGTATCATTAGAAAAAATAACATATAATTTAAGAAATAATATTACAATATTTGAAAAAATATGGGAGCCATACATGAAACACAATAGAGAAAACCTACCGGGGACATCTACCACCTAAAATGACAGAAGGAGAAGGGAATAAAAAGAATTGACTCAGTGGAATTTCTTGTTTATTTTTATTGAGTGACAACATTGTTTGACGGGTTTAATGTATCTTAGATTCTGAACTTTCAATAAATGGGCGGGGAGGTAGGGAGGGTGGGATGGGAAGGGGGGGAGAAAACGACACTGCATATATTTGAAAAGGAAAATGTATGTATCTTGATCAATGTGGTTTATAGTGTGAAAAATAAAAAATTTAAAAAAAAATCTTTCCTTCAAAAAAAAAGAGAAATTCTTCAATGAGCTAAAGAAAATAATAAGGAAATTCTAATGGAAAGGGGGGAAACCGAGGATAGCACTAGATAAATTAACAGAATGGTACAAACAAGGTGGTTTGCAACTACTAAACTTTAAGAATTATTATAAAGCAGCACAATTAAGATATTTATCAGATTTTTATCAAACAAGGGAAAAACCAGATTGGACCAGATTAGAGCTAGATAAAATAGGGCAGAAGGTACCAGAATATATACTTTATAAGTGGGATGAACATAGAAGTTCACCAGTACTGCACCATCTGCTCAACATTTGGAAGAAGATTCACGTAGAAAGGAAAAAAACAAATTACCAACTACCAAAATTATTAATGACGCAAAATCAACTAATCCCTTTCACAATAGATAACCTTTCCTTTAGAGAATGGGAGAGAAAAGAGATTAAAAGAATAGAAAATTGTTTTTTGGGAAATAATTTATTATCTTTTGAACAAATGAAGTACAAATATGGTATAACTCATGGTACAATGTTTGCATACCACCAACTGAAAACCTACTTGAAGGACAAATTGGGAAGCAGGCTGAGGTTACCAGAAGGAAGCAACTTTGAATATGTGATTACAGACACAATAATAATTAAAAGATTTATAACAAACATGTACATCAAGCTGCAAGAGAAAGAGAACAATGAAATAAGCTGTAAACCCAAACAAAAGTGGGAACAAGATCTAAACATAAAGATAAAAAATGAAACATGGGGAAAGCTATGGTCCAGAACTATGAGAAATACAATAAACACGAGGTTACGCATGATACAATATAATTGGTTACACAGGCTATATACCACGCCCCAAGTGTTAAATAAATGGGACCCAACAGTATCAGATAGATGTTGTCGCTGTAAGAAGGAAACGGGAACAACAATTTGGGCATGTGAGAAAGTGGAAAGATCTAAATCAAGTATTAAATAAAATCACAAAAAGCAACATAACAAAAAAATCCAGTGATCTTTCTTCTAAGTAATACAAGAATTAGGCCTCAATTTAGATGAAGCACAAAAAAGATTTATTATGTAGCAGAAAAAATGCTACTTAGCTGTAGCAGAAAATATGTATAATGTCAACCTGGAAATCAGAAGAGAGCCTGAGAGTACAGCAATGGTACGCAGAAATGAATAAATGTATTCCATTGGAAAAAATAACATCACAGTATTCGAACAAATTTGGGAACCATACATGGAACACAACAGAGAGGGCCTACTGTGGACCTCCACCCCCTAAAATGACAGAATGAGAAGATGATGAAATGAACTGACCCAGTGTGTAAAAGTAGATGACACAATTTTCTTGTTTATTTTCATTGTGTGACAACATCGTTTAATGGGTTTAATGTATCCCATATGTTGAACGTTTAGTGGGTGGGAAGGAGGGAGGGAAGGGAGGGGAGAAAGGGGTGAAAATGACACTGTGTATATTCAAGAGGGAAATGTTTGTGCGTATTTTGGTTAATATGGTTTATAGTATGAAAAATTTAAAAATTATAAGCACTATAAAAACAGACAGACCCTTGCATATAAACAAAAGGAAATCAATGACATCTTTAGACAATATTACACAAAATTATACAATTCAAAATTACTAGGTGACAAGAATGAAATGGAAGAATTTTTTCATATGTTGAACTTCCAAAATTAAGAGAGAAAAAAAAAGATAGAACTAGATGCTCCCTTTAAAAGAAATTGAAAAAGCCCTGGGTACCCTAGAGGCTAATAAATCACCTAGGGAGGATGGATCCCCACCTGGGTTTTACAGTTAATTCAAAGAATTATTAATACCCCTATTAATGAATGTGTTGAATGAAGCAATAGAAACACAAACCCTCCTGGAATCATTCTTAACCACGATTGTTAGTGTTATCAAAAAAGATTAAAAACTTTGTCACATAGTTCAATCTCTCTATTAAATGCCAATTAAAGGTAAGGGTTCCATTATTGTCACATAATACCTCATTTTTAGAATGTAACATGCATGAAATTCTTTAACTTTGTCTACCATAAGGAAGACAGAATGTCGCCACTTTCTCAAGTGCTTCTCACAGAAATGAGGCCCCAATAAGGAACAAACTCACAACCCCTGGTTTAGAAGATCAGTGCTCTAACCACTGAGCTATCAGATCCTCAATTACGAGATACTAGCAAAAGCATTGGCTATTAGGACAATATCTACCAAATTTGATACATACAGACCCAGGTAGGATTTGTTAAAGGAAGACATCCTCAAATAGTCTCAGAAGATAATTTAATAGACATGGTAAAACTCAAATGGAATCCAAGTATTATAGTCTCTCTGGATGCAGAAAAAGCATTCAACCATTTAGAATGGCCTTTTTTTTTTTAATTTAAAACACTAAAAAGTATGGCAAAGGCAGAACATTTATAAACTGGATAAAAACTTGATATCATAACCCTCTCCCCCCACAAGTTTAAATTATAACCAGTAATCAGATTTCAGTGGTGTTCCCCTTGAGTAGATCGAGTAGACAGGGATGCCCTCTGCACCCAGCACTTTATTTTAGCAATTGAACTGCTGGCAGAGATAACAAGGAGGAATCCAGAAATTAAGGGCTTCAAAGTTGGTCAAGAAGAACAGAAAATTAATCTATTTGCCGATGATTTGCTATTTTACCTATCAGACCCAGCTAAATTGTTGGAAAAATTACAAGAAACATTAGAAAAATATGGAAGATTATCTGGTTATAAAATAAATATGGACAAAAGTGAGATAATGCTATTGACACTTTTTGAATATGGACAATATCAAAAAGGAAGTAAATTTGAATGGAAGACAGATGAAATAAAATATCTTAGAAAAGCAACTGACAATTTACAAAATCTGTAGAAACTAAATTATGTTAATCTTTTGGGGAAGACAGAAGACCTGCAGAAATGGAGAGACTTACAAATTATTCAAATAGGAAGAGTTAATTGTGTCAAGATTAAAGTAATGCCAAGACAATATCTTTTTCAATTACTGCCTATTCAGCTACCTAAAAAAAATTATTTAAATTATTAAAGAATCATATTAGACAGTTCCTATGGAATAATAAGGTACTGTGGTGGGTGAGCAGTGTAAGAAGCACAACCACCACGCTGAGGGTCGTTAACGACTGTTTGAATTTGGTGCGTGCCCCTTTGAGGGCAGCATTGGTTGGGCAGCATTGGTTGAGTCATCACGTGCGTGATGATGTCACAATCGCTGCCCTGGGAACACATGCTATGCGGGAGGTTTAAGTGAGGAAGAAACCCCCGATGACACCATCTTCCCAGGGCTGCCCCGCCACATGGTGTTACAAGCGGGGCCTGTTTGTCCTGAGCGAGTGTGCCACCATACAACCCATTCCCCCAGAACCGGCTATGCATCTTGTCGCTTGGGCAGGTGGCCCCGTCGCTTGGGCCTGGCCGTCTGCGATGTCTAGATGGACCACCGTGAAAAGTTCCTCCTTCCCCAACATCCAGCGTGAAGGTTCCGCTGGACCGATGTAGGACCTTGTACGGACCCTCGTAAGGGCTCTGTAGCAGTCCCGCCTGGAGTCCTCTCCAAACGAACACAAATTGGGCAGAGTTCCTTGGGGAGGTGGGCTGGCCGACTGCCGTGGCGCGCTGGGGGTGGGGGGGCATGGGAGGCCAGTCTCTTGCAAAGGTCCGCCAGCATGTTCGCGTAACCAGGCGCGGTGTCGTGTTCTGGGCAGAACTCACCGGGCAGGGAGAGTGGTGCACCATATATCATTTCCACTGCCGAGGCTTGCAGGTCCTCCTTGAGTGCTGCCCTGATCTTGAGAAGGACCCAGGGTAGTTCATCAGCCCAGTCTGGGCCAGTGAGTCTGGCCATGAGCGAGGACTTAAGATGCCACTGGAACCTCTCCACCAAACCGTTGGACTGCGGATGGTAGGCTGTGGTGTGATGGAGCTTGACCCCCAGGAGTTTTGCCATTTGGGTCCACAGAGCAGATGTGAACTGGGCACCTCTGTCGCTGGTGATGTGTGCCAGGACCCCGAACCGGGCAATCCATTGGCTGACCAGGGTCCTGGCGCACGTCTCCGCAGAGGCTTCCTTGATGGGGATAGCCTCAGTCCACCACCATGAATAGGTAACACACCTCCCTGGACACCGGCAAGGGGCCAACGACATCTACGTGGATGTGCTGAAACCTGCGAACCGTAGAGTCAAAGTCCTGGATGGGAGCCTGCATGTGCCGGTGGACCTTGGAGGTCTGGCAACTGGTGCAGTTCCTGGCCAGCTCTGCCACCTCTTCCTTATACGTGCCACACGAACCACTCCGTGACCATCCGCACTTCCATCTTTACTGTGGGGTGAGCGAGGTCATGTACAAGACTGAAAACTCTCGCTCTCCATTGCGGTGGGACTACCGGACGCGGCGTACCTATTGAAACGTCGCAGAGCAGCGTGTCCGGACTGTTGGGTACTTGGACATCCTTGAGTTTGAGGCCTGAGATGGCGGTCTGCAAGGCTTACGTCTCTGCGTCAGTTCGCGGAGAGTGTCATGTGCACCTCCGGCTGTGGGTGCACCAGCAGTGTCACACTGGCAAAGGCCTCCTTCGCTGCCACAAATGCTTTGTCTGCCTCTTCCTGCCAGGATAAGGATTTTTTTTGGTGGCCATCAGCACGAACAATGGGTGCATGGTACAGGCGGCCCTGGGATGAAACGATGGTAAAAGTTCACCATCCCCACAAACTCCTGCAGGCCTTTAAGGGTGGAGGGTTTGGGGAAATGTTGGACACCAATGTCTGGGTCACCATGTGGTGGGTGAACAGTGTAAGAAGCACAATCACCACACTGAGGGTCATTAACGACTGTTTTATTTGAATTTGGCACGTGCCCCTTTAAGGGCAGCATTGGTTCAGTCACCTGATGTCATAATCGCTGCCCGGGGCACACACCATGCAGGAGGTTTGAGTGAGGGAGAAACTCCTGACGATGCCATCTTCCCAGGGCTGCCCTGCCATGTGGCGTTACAAGCAGGGCCAGTTCCTCCTAAGCCAGTGTGCCATCACAGTACCAAGAATTGCATTGGAAAAACTGACATGGGACTATGGACTGGGAATATTTAGACTTTCAGATCTTTAAAAAATACTACCTAGCTGCACAGGCTAGATTCCTTGCAGTCGTATTTATGAAAGACAGCCCACACACTCTCCCCCACCCCCACCCCCGCCATGGATTCAGATGAGAATGCACTCAATGGGGGAGGGGAAAGAAAAGGATTTTATCTATAAATGGTGCCAAATCTCTAGAATAAAAATAGATAATCCCATACTAATACACATGATCAGAAAGTGACAAAAAATTAATGAATGTATAAGAAAAAAAGTATGGATATCAATAAAAGAACCATTGTGTAAAAATGTTATTGCCTATGAATATAGGCAATAGAATATTAAATTTGTAGTATAACAAAGGCACAAGATAATATTAAAGATTGCAATACAGAAGGAACTAGTGTCCTTCAAAAACAAATACAGAGTGGCCAATGGGACCTTTTGTTTTCTCCAGCTTAGATCGTTCTTAAGAGAAAGATGGGGATCAACGTTGACCCCACCTGAAATTAATGAAACAAAATAAACAGTCTGGAGCACACTCAAATTAATAACAAAAATGTACTATGCTCTCCAGAGCAAAAGTGCAAAACCAGAGTTACAGAGATCAAGGGAAAGATGGGAGCCAGAAAAGGGTGTGGTGATTTCAGAAAGAAGCTGATCAGATTGGTGCAGGAACAGCATGATGTCAATTATAAATGCAAGTTATGGAGGGTTCAATATAATATTTTTTTTTTTAAAAACATCAATTATATCTTACCCCACAGAAGTTATAGATCAAAAGCAGAAATATCAGAGATGCATTTCAGATGTGGGACTGAGACAGAAACTTTTCTACATGCTAAGTGGTCGTGAGTTAAGGTGAAATCACTTTGGCATCACAGAAAAATTAACTAGGTTAACAGGAGTGGCCTTCACAGGCAACCTGAAGCTATATCTACTAGATAATTTTATGGAAACAAATGGAATAAATATCAAATCTCATTTATAAAAATAGCACCGGTGGTAACAAAAAAATGTATCACAATCACTTGGAAGTCCAACTCCGGTCTACTTATAGCATTTCTACTTATAGAAATGAACAGCTGTATACCTATGGGGGGGGGGGGGGGGAAAGGAAAAAAAAAAAATCACATAAGTTAAAGAATATATATGTCACTTTTGTAAAGATAAGGGAGGGAGGGCATCCCAGCAAACAAGGGAAGGGCTCTGTGAGAGGGAAAAGGGTGGAGAGCTAGAAGAAAGAAGACCAAGGGATGGAGAAGAAGAACAGGGAGCAAGCTAGCAGAAACTGGAGAAGTCAACATTAATGCCATCTGGCTGGAGAATGCAGAGCCTGAGAATTAGGTGCTGTTCCTCCAATTTATGGGTCGTACAGTCTCTCCAATGTAGAGAAGGCCACAACAGGAGTGTCGGATGCAGTAGATGACTCCCACAGATACACAACTGTTACTTCACTTGGAAGGACTGTTTAGGGCCCCGAATGGTGGTGAGGGAGGAAGTGTGGACACAAATGCAGCCTCAGGGGAAGATGCCAAGGGGGTGATTAATAGGAAGGGATGAGTGGATGAGGGTATCATGAGGAAGAAGTCCCTACAGAAGGTGCTGAGGGGGGAAGATGTGTCTGATGGTGGGGTCATGTTGTAGGTGGCAGAAATTGTGTTGGATATGGAGGCTGGTAGGGTGATAGGAGAGGACAAGGGGAATCCCATTTTTTGTTGCATCTTGGGGTAGAGGAGATCAGGGAAGAAGAGTGGGAAATGGAGGAGATGTGGTAAGGACTAAGGTGATGGTGGTGGAGGGGAAGTCACGCTTTTGAAAAAAGGAAGACATTTCAGATGATCTGAACTGGAAGACCACATCTTGGGAACAGATATGATAGAGGTGGAGAAATCGAGAGAAAGGAATAGAATCCCTGCAGGGGACTAGGTATTAAGAAGTGTAGTCGAGGTAGTTGTGAAAGTTGGTTGGTTTATAGAATGTCTTTAGAAAGCTTGTCTTCCAAATGGAGACAGAGAGATCAAGGGGAGAGTGTCACTGGAGATGGACCAAGTGAAATCGAGGACAGAGTGAAAGTTAGCAGCAAAGTGAATGAAGTTGACAAGCTCTTCTCAGGTGCATGAGGCAGCACCACTGTAGTCATTAATATAGTGGAGGAAGAGTTGAGAGCTGTGTAGGCTTGCAGCATGGATTGCTCGACAAAGGCAACAAACAAGCAGGAATAGTTTTGACCCACAGCTACTCTAATTTGGAGAAAATGTAATGAGTCAAGGAGAAGATATGAAGGGTGAAAACAAGTTCCACCAGGTGGAGGGTGACTGGTTAGGTATCTTGCAAGAAATGAAGGGCTTTGAGACCTTCTGTATGAGGGATGGAGGTGTGAAAATATTCAACATCAATAGTGAAAATGAGGTCAAGTTCATGAAATTGGAAGTCATTGAAGAGAAGGAAGGCATGTGAGGTATCACAGATGTAGGCATGGGAGACTAAATGGTTGATGGAAGATTATACTAGTTTGATGGGCCGGAGCATGTGAAAAAAATGGGTCTACCTAGATAATTGGGTTTGTGTATCTTTGGTAGGAGGTAGTACCGGGCAGTACAGGGATGGGAAACAATGAGGTTGTAGGGTGTGGGAGAGAGGCGAACAGATGTGATGAGATTAGAGATAGCAATGGAGATGGTGGTACCTTTATTGCTCAGTTTGGCATCATCTGTCTTTGACAAATTATGCATAATATATAACAAACTGCTAAGGCTGAGCAGTGCATGGAAAATTCTCTTCAGTCATTTGTTGTCACATACATTGCTTTTAAACTGCAGATTATGTGACTGTAATGACAAAAATAATCAATAATTAATTCTGTAAGAACAATGGTACAATAGAACTTGTTCGAGGTTCTATTGTACCATTACAATAGAACAATATTGGCATGGCATTTCATTGTGAAGCTAAATCAACAAAACAATGGACATAGTCTGCATCACAGGATGAGAGTGTCAATGGGAATGAACAGACCTCATTTTACTGTCTTCTAAGAGCAGCAAGGGTAAGCCACGCTCAACTTCTACAATGCTATTCAGCTGATGGAATTGCTCAACTCTAATTATCCAGTACATTATCAACAATTTTTTACTAAAATGTGGTTGGAGAGCAGAGCAGGATCTTTCAGGGTGGATGAATTAATTTTGGCTAAATCTACTTCATGCACAGCTGTCTTGATAGATAAGATAATTACCCATGTAAACCATTTAGCAGCTAAATAAGCCAACAAAAAAATAAATAGGCAAATCAACATTTTGCAGCTCAATGGAAAGGAGAACCTTATCAAATTAACAGCATTCTTTTCTTTGACCCTTTCAACAACTTTCAAACTAATGTCTTCAAATGCTCATTTTGATATTAGATCTGGGGCTTGGGGGCATAAATGTATTGAAATAAACCAAACCCATACCTGGAGCAATGAGTTCAAGCCCATTTGTTTGTCAATTCAAAAGGAATAACAGCATGATATTCAAGTGCACCCATTGAGTTTTGCATCATCTCAACTACATATTTGGTTGATAAAAAATATTCTTATGCATCACCTTGACCATCATTCATTTACACGAGATGTGTGCTCAAGATAATCAAGCACAAATACTACTTACCAGGTGGGCTAATGCTGATATTTTATGATCTCTGACTGCAGCTCTTCAAAGAAAAAAACTCCTTTGGTCATGGTTGAAGAACTCATGAAAATTAAGGATATCAATATTATCAAGTCCCCACAACACAGGAGGTGGTGATTTGGCCAAACATACTTATCCCAGCTATCTACCCTGTCCACTCACTAATTTCACTCCAAAGTTATTTCATTAGAGTCTATCAAGAATTTTTTTTAAATATAAACACCATATGCAATCCATTCTTAAAGAACAGTGCAACTTGGTTCCATTGCATCTGCAGTGCATAAAACAGTTTATTCCAATTGTCACTCTTTTTAAAAATTTCCCTTTTTTATGCCTTTGACCTCTGCTCCTCATCCCTTGCCCCCTCTGCTAATTGGAAACAGCCTCCTACTGTTGTCTAGGCCCTTCATTTTAGTCTTTGATCAAATCTCTCCTCAGCCTTCTCTTCTATGAAGAAAACAATTCCAGCCTCCAATTTATTCTTGTAACAATGATCTTTCATTGCACAAATCTTTCATGTAAATATTTTATATCCTGCCTGATGCCTTCATACCCTTCCTTTAAAAAGGTAACCAAAATTGAGAACAATACACTAATTGTGGCCAGACCAGTGTTTTATAAAGTTCAGAATGATCTTCTGACTTTTGTACTCCATACCTCTATTGATAGTGTTAGAAATTATAGTACCTTTAAAGAAATTGCTCGAGACAAAAATTGAGAACAAAGAACATTTATTACTACAACAATGCAAAGTTGGGTGCTTCCCCTTACCCTGGGAATACACACACACACTGGGGCTCACCCAACTTTTATACAGTTGATTTCAGTGTAGGAATACCCTCCCCCTTACATTCTTCTGCCTCCTGCTGGAGAGGTTTGGCATTAGGCAATCCTGCCTGCCTACGTGCAATTTCAGTATACTTGGAGAACCAGGGGGGGGGGTATCCTGTCGGTGTCCCTTCATGTCATTGTCCTTATTCACACCTTCCTGATTCTCGGGGCTACAGTCTCTTGATATGCAGAGTTGACTCATTCTATCTAGGGTTGGCTAATTTCATATGTATAAATCTGTGTATGGTTAGCTAATTAGAAATGTATGACTTGGTACTTCTGTCCAGGGCTAGGAGACCCTTATCTGATCCAGACTACCTCAACTTCCTACATTCTATTGTACCTTACCATTCCTTATCTTAGTCCTATGGTCTTGTCACAAAGACTAGAAGATTCTTATGTTAATCGTGCTGACTCTGCTTTCCTGCATCCTAAGCCCCAAGCTTATCCTGTTTGAACTGGTTACAGCCATTTTACTGATGAACTTCAGTTTCTTCCATGTTCATAATTTTAGATCAATTTTCCCATCTCTCACAATAGAGTCCAGAATTCTACATTGATTTTGGCTCTGTGAAAGACAGAGGGAAAAGAAACAAACACACTCACTCTCTTTCACAGAGCCAAAAATCAATTCCCTCTTCTCTTTTCATGTCCAAACCTTTTGTTGGTCTGGACTCCTCCCCCTGCCAGTCTACAGTCTTTTTTCTGATCCCTTTCTGCTTATTTCTTGAAGAAGACCTCAAGAACGAAACATGAGTAATATATCTTTACCTCCTATGGATGCTGTGAGACTGGTTGAGTTACTCCAGCATTTCTGTGTTTTTATTACAATCACAGCATCTGCAGACTTTTGTGTTTCATGCCTTATTAATTAATTTCTCAACTTGCCTTACCACTTCCCACAGGATCCAATGTAATTTTTACTGGAAGATATTAGAGGGATTAATCCTAAATTAAACCTGAATACAAATCATGTAAAATTTGTTCAAATTGCCTTAGCAATAGCTAAAAATGTATTGTTATAACTTGGTCAGATATTGATTTGAGAATAGATAGATGGCATGCAGAAGTTCAGAGTTTTATTCCACAAGAAAATTGCATAATTTAAGAGATAAATATCATACATTTTGAAAAATATGGAGTCCATGTTTACAAACTGTTGGTAGTATTAAAATTTAAATGGATCTCAAACATACCCTATCTCTAATAGGTCTCTATAAATATTTACATTTAAAAATATCAGAAAGTGAAGTACTCCTGTTGTGGTTTTCTTGTCCCTCTTTCTTCTCTCTCTTTTTTTAAAAACATAATGTTTTTAGGGGGTTAGGGGAACTAATAGGAGGGTATTTTCTTTTGTATTTCTTTACTCTCTTTTTTTCCTGTTTATAAAATACCAAATGTATTTGGATTAAGTTTGAAATATTGCAAAATGTTTGCCAAGTGATTTTATTTTAAATTAAAAAATACCTGCCCTACCACTTTCAATAACTGTGCACCAATCCTCAGAAGTTTCTCTGCTCCTGCATTTATTTTGTAACAGTATTTTTTACTGTATATTGCATCTCCTTATTCATTCTTAATTGAAGAATTTTCAAGTTTGAAAACTTGACTGAAGGTGCACCAACAACCACCTTGCACTTAATGTCACAAAAACTAAGGAGCTGATTGTTGCATTCAGGAAAGGAAAGCCAGGGGTATACAACCAAGCAGGGTATACGCCTATTTGACCAATTTGGTCAAATTGGGCCCCGCGCCTCAAGGGGGCCCCACGCACGTGTTTGAGCCCAGGCCTTGAGCAGAGAACACTGTGAAGGACTTCACTTAAACTGGTAAGAAAATAATAATACTATAGGCCTTATAAACTGAGGGATTTGTCAGTGAACTTGTGAAGTTATTACCCTTAATTGATCGTATTATCTCAGTGAAATATTTTTAGGAAATATGTCTTCGATTAAACTACTGGCTATAGGTCTCCTTTGTCTCTCTAGCCAAAAATTTAATGTTTTGTATTCATTTGGCCCAGTAAGATAGATGTAGTCCAGAGCTGATGAAACATCTCATTATTAAGATCAAAACAGGCTATAGGCTAATCAATAAGAGAACTTTTACTTTAATATGAGATTGAGATAGCGTCATGCTAGCCTAGGGCTTAGCCTATAGCCTAGGCTTAAGCATTTAGCCTGAACTTAAATAGCCTAGGCCGAAGCGTAGAATTTCTGACAATGTTAGCAATCATAGATGGAATTGGTGAGGATATTCGGGTCTTGTAGAGATGAATAACCCCGAAATTAGGTCAGTTTAAGTTGATCTTTACTAGGCTAGGTCGCTGTGGGGGGGGGGGGGTTATAGCCTACATCTTTACGAGCAGGTTTACAAGGTTATTCAGCTATAGGAGTATGTACTGTACATCTCAGGTTATTCATCTTTACAAGATACACATATTCTTAGCAAAGCTGTCTCTGTCATTGTTTCATAATTTTGCAGAGGTTTGATTTAGTATCAAAATAGTTCTAGGCTACTGTTACTAACTATGCTATTGCACTGCCAGGGCTAAATATAGCCTATTTCATGTTTTTGGTGATTTGGAACAGGTGCAGTTTAGCTTGACCATGCAGAAATTGTTTTCTTTGGGGGTGAATGTCATCCATTACACGCATCAGTTTTTCTGCCGATTCTCGAGCCAAATATCTAGCGACAAACTAGCGATAGACATTTGACTAGAAAATCAGCTAAAAAAACCGGCAAAATTAAAGTGCTCTCCCCGTTCTGGATTGTAACCCTAACCAAAGGCAATTCTTACCTTATTCGAAGTTGTCGTCATTCAACAAATCCAGAATCGGTCGCTTGTTTTGCTGTTCTGTGACGTTCACAAGTTGAGAGTTGGGTGCGTTGTTCCAAGGTCAGCAGCTGACGTTGGAACAATGTAAAGCTAATGAGCAAAATGATGTGGGATTGACATTGGTTTCTCACGTTGTACCAATGACGATGACAACATTGTTCCACTGTTGGAACAACATAGACATGTTATCAGGGATATAGAGTGCAATTTTATAACAAATTGCTAACGTCAAGTTTTTTTGTGTAATTTTAAGTCTAAACATTTTAAAATATACTTTTTACCTTTTTTTAAACCTTAAAAATACAGCCCAGAGAATGAGCAGCTTAAAATTTGTATGTCATTTTACATGGCAAGCACAAGCAGAGATAGAGACAAAGGGCGTAAGTATTTAAGTGGCAACCAGAAATGAGCACTGGCCAAGGTAGCTGAAAATGAAAAACAGAGGCACTATCACAAAATTCCTTGTCACTCCATCTTTGAAGAGCCCATGTATTGAGGATGAAGAAAAAAAACAATTCAGAAAATGACAATACAGCCTTGAGTCCAATTACAATTGATGAATACAATGATGAAATCAATAACAAGTTAGAAACGGATGATGCAGCAGTGAATCAAATTGAAGACGATCTCAATACACCAGAAGACTATGCCAAAGCGGAAAGTCCACTTATAGCCGAAAAAGACCAAGCCCAAACATCACGCAATGATGAATCATCCATGAGTACAGTTGTAATTAACATTTATGATGACCCAGCCAACTGGCCAGCATATATACATCAAAATGTAAGAGATTATTTAACAATGAAAGGTCCTCCTATTCCAGTGAACAACTTTCCACGAAATGAAAAGGGATTTTCTCTTTCAAAGTTTCACTAAGAGGAAACTTCCAAATCGGGAGTGTGTTGAAAGACCTTGGATTATATACTCTCAGTCTGCTGATAGAATTTATTGCTTTTATTGTAAACTTTTCAGTAAGAACACAACCAGTGCATTTTCAACAAGTGGATTCAACAATTGGTCTAATCTTCATACAAAGTTGTGTGAGCATGAAAATTCTAAAAAACATTTGGAAGCCACATGGACTTTGAAATGGACAGACAATTGACAAAGAACTTAAAATAATCGTCAATGAACGTGCAAAGCACTGGCAGCAAGTATTCAAAAGGCTAGCAGCAATAGCGCAGTTTCTTGCTGAGAGAAATCTAGCATTTAGAGCACACATGTCAAACTCTGGCCCGCGGTATAATTATATTTGGCCCGCAAGATCATATCAAAAATGTATTAGAGGTGGCCCGCTGGCCGCCGCGCCAGTATAGCGCATGCACAGTAACTGCTGTGTCCCAGGGTGAGAGAGAGAGAGAAAAATCCTGATCCTTGAAAAGTAGTGGTGGGTGGTTTTATAAACACGCTGTCGTGTCCCCCTGCCCACCCCCCCACCGCAGCGCGGCCTGGCCGGTGTCAGGGGAAGCCAAGGCCGCTTCCCAGCGCCCAGAACCCCAGTGGCACAGCGTTTCTTGGAGCTGCAGATGGAGTCTGGACACCGGAGAGAAGATTGGGGCTCCCCGCCGGGCGATGGGGGCGCCGCCCGCCGGCCGCCCTGTGCCTTCCCACCGGACCAGCGGCGGGTGCCCGGAGTACACGTGGAGAGCGAGGCTGGTCGGGCAGGTAGGGTGGAACCCCCCGTCAATCTCGGGAGTGGCGTGGGCTGGATCGGGATTAGCCGCGCACACCTGCTCCTCCACCGCTGACCCGGATCCCAGCGCGGTCCTGAGCGCGGAGACTGCCCTGGAAAGGTCCTGGGACACCGGCACGGAAAGAAAAGGGTGTCCGGGAGAAGCTCAGCAGGTCAAGGGGGGTCCGGCAGAAACTCAGGGGGGGCTTGACCTCGCCAGAACCGTTGCCCACTCCCCCTCCCTGCCGCAGGCCGACCCGCGACTCACGGTGACGGGGCCGCTGATCCGCCGAGATGCCGTCCTGCAGCGAGAACCGATGCCCCCACACTGTCGTCCAACCTGATCGCCCGCAAACCCCGCCCTCCCGCACACAGGCCTGAGTAAGTATTATGAACTTTAATCAGAGAGAACAGATGAGCCCAAGGTAAAAGCAGAAGCTGAATCTTTAGAAAACCAGCTAAAAGACTACAAATTTTAGTTTCTTTGATATTTTGGCATGAAATACTTTTTAAAGTTAACTATGTAAGCAAGGAACTACAAGGTGAAGCAAAGGACATTGATAAAGGCATGGAGTCATTTGAAAAACTATTATCATGGCTAAGAATTTTTAGAGAGGGTGGTTTTAATGATGTCCTAATAGGCCCAAATGAATTGCCTGAAGTTGTTGAATTACCATTGGAGTTTAGACAATTTCAAGAAAAAAAAACTACGTAGAAGGAAGAGAATGTTTTCACACGAGGCAAAAGATCAAGCTTTAGATGATCCAAAAGAAGCATACAGAGTTCAGTGCTTCTGCTTAGTGCTAGACAAAGCTATTCAATCTTTAGAGTCTAGATTTAAGCAGCTTAAAGGCCATGCAAAATTATTTGGATTTTTAAATAACTTTCAGAGCTTACAAAAGGTGGAAATAAGGAAACACACAGCAGACCTTGAAGCTACTTTAACTGACAGCATACTAAAACAGAGCACTGATGGAGGGGTAGTTACTGAAACAACTAAAGACGTGGATGGTTAGCTGTTGGCTGAAGAACTTAAAACTCTGAAAACTTTTCTTCCCTTCAGTGTCGTTAAGCCTCAAGCTCTGTTTGAGTACCTGATAGTAAATAATCGATTCACATCATTTCCTAATGTTTTTATTGCTTTGAGGATATACTTAACAATGCCCGTAACAGTCGCATTGGGCGAAAAAAGTATTTCAAAACTAAAACTGATTAAAACATACTTACGGTCAACAATTTCACAAGAGAGACTAAACAATTTGGCGATGCTATCTATAGAAAATGACATTACTAAAACCATTGACTTTGAAATTATTTTGAAAGATTTTGCAAATAAAAAAAGCCAGAAAAGTCTGTTTCTAAAAGACTTGTGCATAAACAGTATGTCTGTAATTGTCTTAACTTGTATTAAAAAATTAAAACTTTCATATTGTCTTTAAATATTTAGTATATCAAGCATTTAAAGCTTTTTGGCTAAGACTGGCATACTACACAAAATATAAAACATCTATTTCGACTTTTGTGGAGTAGAGGCCCCACTATCAATTTTCTAATTGGGTCCTTCAATTCCTTGCACCGGCCCTGCAACCAAGTGATCATTGGAAGAAATCAGAGGTGGAGAGGGTGAGCAAATTTAAGTTTTTGGGAGTCACCATCTCAAATAAACTTTCCTGGACCCAACACACCAATGGCATCATAAAGAAACCACATCAGCGCCTCTACTTCCTCAGGAGTTTGTAAAGGTTTGGTATGACACCAGAAACTCTGGCAACTTTCTATAGATGTGTGGTGGAGCATCATGGTCTGGTATGGGAACACCAATACCCCTGAGTGTAAAGCCCTCCAAAAGGTAGTGGACACAGCCCAGGACATCACAGGCATCTACAGGAAACGCTGCCAGAGAGCAACACCAATCATCAAAAACCCAGACCACCCAGCACATGCTTTTCTCTCTGCAACTACCAGGAGATATAGATGCCACAGACTTGCATCAGCAGGTTCAGAAACACCTGCTTCCCCTCCACCATCAGATTCCTCAAGACAAACTCAGACTCATTTAAGTACTCTTACTTATGCACTTTTGTTCTCTCAGTATTGCACTGGTGGCTTACATTCATTATCTGTTTACAGTTCTTTTGTTTGTTTACACTGTGTACAGTTAATTTTTTGGACTCCCAATTACTGGTAATTCTGCTGCGCCCACAGCATAAAGGAAACTCAGGTTGTATGTGAAGTCATGTATGTAACTCTGACAATAAATCTGAAATTTGAAACTATTCTTCCCACTAAATTGTATCAGCTTGCTTTTCTCCACATCACATTTCAATTGCCACATATCTTCCCAATCCACTAACATGTATAGTATCCTGATGCAATTTATCGCTATCCTCTTCATATTGCTGAGTTTACTGTTACCTGCAAATTTTTTATAAGGGCTTTGCACAGGCAAATCTAGATTCGTAATATTAAAAATACAACAGCTCTGGGCTCAAGAATTATTCAAAAAAGTTCAAAATTCTCAAGCCAACTTTCTATGCTATCAATGTCCTTTTCATGCCAGCATGCATCAATTCTGCTGATACAGAAACTTACCAAACCCTACTGGAAGCCCACAAACATCACATCAAATACATTACCCTCACCATCAGATCAAAAAATTCTATCAAATTGACTTGAATCAAATTTTCTTACACTTGGACAAGTTTGTCAAAATTAATTTTCCTCCTGATGATCATTTATCATGACTTAAATCAATGCTTTCAAAGCTTTCCCAAAGAACACAAAAAGAATTTGCTCTAGGACGACCAAAATTAAGACACACAATTGCTTTCCTTTCTCATTTCTGAAGTGCATAATGTTAGAGTTCTGTGTTGTGTATTGGCCTATGCGTTGTGTGGTTTTATGTTAAAAAGTGACAGTTTGCCTTAGAGACCCAAGGTGAAGATGGACTGCTGAGAGAGAGTGGGAGACAGACTGAGCATGTGCAGAAAAAAGAAAAAAAATCTGGACTTGGATGATAAACCACCACTGGGGGTGCTGTGAAGTGGAAGAAGGTCCAGAGCAGGAGTCATGGTCTGGAGGACAGTTTAGAATGTTGGGATTTCAAAAAGGATGAACATTCTGAAGGCAGCCAGAAGGATCGGGACAAAGCCAGTTGTTCCTCTCTCTGCAACCAACACAAGACAATTTCGAATTTTATTTTGTTCTCTCTCTCTCTCTCTCTCTCTTTCTCTCAAACAAACTGAATTTTGTTTATGATCTTTGCTTTAGTTGAGATTGAAGTTTTGTGAGTCTTGTGTTTTGTGTCTAAGTTTTTCTGTGGGCTGGCTGGAAATATAACTTGGACTTTAATTACATATGTTATATTTAGGCTGGGGAATTTATTGGTTTTATACAATTATAGAAATCTGCATAGTAACCAATGGGCATTTTTATAAAAGGGAGGATTTTGAATTTAAGTTTAAAGGTGATTTTTTTGTTAATAAAGTAATTGCTCATCTTTACCCCTGTGTGATATGCCTTCTTTGTGGTTGCTGGTTTGATCTTGTAACAATAATCTTGCCAAAATTCTATGGAACCTCACTGATAATGTAACACAGTGAAGGCCCCTTAGCTGCATGTAAAAGAAACCACAATATAATGGAACTTAACTTAACATTCAGCACCTCCAAATCTGAAACTATGTTTGGAGGTCAAAAAGTAATCAAGAACATTAAGTGGCACTTTGTTTAAAATGGCAATGTTGTGGTCCATGTAGGAACCCTTGACATAGAGAAAAATATTTTGGGATTACTACCTGAACCAAAGCAAGTTAGCATAGATCAAAGGGATGAGAGAATTGAATACATGGCTCAAAGATTGGCATGTAAAATGTATTTCAATTGATGGGACACTGGCACCAGTACTGGAGAAAGAGGGAGATATAGGTGGGATGGACTTCATTTAAATCAGGTTGTGACAAATATCCCAGCAAATATTATAATACTGGTAAATAGTAAGGAATTGGAGGGGGGGGGGCGTGAAGCGGGCGTAGGGAAAGGTGTTCAGAAAAATGGGGGAAAAGTATTAATTATCTTGTCGTTTATTAGATTGATGTTTTACAGAATTTCCCAACGCTGCCTCCAAGACAAGTGAATGAATTTCAAATTTTAACCCAATTTCATTAGATTAAGGTTATGTTAAATGTAACTTTTTCTGGCATCCCACATTTAAATTGCTTCTAGAAATGCACTTATAAATAGGCAACAATATCACTAGAGCATGAGCACAAACGAGCTGACATCTTGTTTACACCACTCATCGAGCAGATCACAAATAACTCCCATTGCGTCATTATTTTTAGTACCTGAACTCTATTTATTAACATATGATAATGTTGCCCATCAATTCCTCTTGTTTCATTCAGTCTGTACCGTAAGTTTTCATGGATTAAAATCTCTAGTTGAGGAAAATAATGGGATTTTTCCATCCATCAACCACCCAATATTAGAGGAGGTGTTACTTTGAAATGGGAAGAGCACATTGTGAAGAGAGTCGCGTTTGCTGGAAGGGACAATAACCCCCACCCCCCACCAAAGCTTGTAGCTCACCTTCATGGTCCCGCACTGTCGACCATCTGGGCTTCATTTCACGACAGGAAAGCTCACGTTTGCGGCGGGAGTTCCTCCTCCCCCATCCCTTAGCGTAGACAAGATACACGAGCCCGACACCGGCCGCCGCCGCTGCCGCCGCCGCCCCTAACCCGAGACTCGCACGAGGCGGACAATTAATTAGCTCCGTGCTCATTATACTCCTCAACCGGCTCTCAATATTGAACTACATCACCCCTGAGCGGCAGGACCCGCGGTCCGAGGGAGGGGACCCTGCTGTCAGGCAAGAAGCGAAAGACACCACTTTGCACCTGTTGCTGCGCCGAGAGCCCACCCCGCCCTCTACTCACGTGACCCGCTCCGCACTTCGGCGTGCAGGTAGTGAACCCACTGCCGCCGCGAGCCCTAACGGTCGCTCTCGCGCACCAACTGTCAGGGAGTTGCTTCTCTCGGGAGCTCGAAGGAAGGTCATTCCACTCCCGGGTATTTTCGGTTTCTTTTTTTCTAATTGTCAGTGTTGCTCCCTGGGTCACCCTCCCCTCTCGCTTCTGTCGTTTCGGACAGTTGGCTGTCAGCTCGCACACAACTTCGACGGTGAGTTCAGAGAGACAGACGAGCCACCTTGGGACTGCAGAACAGAAGATCCTCCCGCGCCCCCACCCCTCCGGAACCTCCGCATCACTCTGCCCTTGTGTGGATGGTGGGGCTGGAGGGGGCATCTTTTGGGCCTTGCGGGAACATTACCCATTTGACATTCCTCAACTAAATTCACTCGCTCATTCGTTTTTCTAAGGAGCGGAAGGCTGGAAACATTCAGTATCTACCGCACCTTTTGCGTAATTCCACGATTTTCTGTTTTTATTTTAAATTTTTAGCATCTACACCTATTGTCTAACTTTTATTTTGAATTGATTTGTGTCAGGGGGAATTAAACCTTGTGCATTTGATACTAATGCCAGTGGCTGATTAACCATTCGGCTGAGGAAGCTTAAGCCTTGGCGACCAGAAGGGAGATGGCACCTGGCAGGAATCTGGACGTCGGGCCCCGGCAGGGGTTGATATTGACCACTTTGGAGACCCCCAATATCAGTTATTTAATGTAACTTAACCACTATTCAACAAAGGTGGGGCAGGGGGTCAAGATAATTGGGAGCCTTACTAAAGCTTAGCTACTCAGTCTCGGGGCCCGGGTGGTAGTTAAACTGCCACTGACTAAAGCAAATAACTGCTATGAGATACCTTGAAGAAGGGCTCAGGCCAGAAACATTGGCTATCTTTAACTTCTATGGATGCTATGAGACCTGTTGGGTTCTTCCAGCATTTCTGTGCTTTAACTGTTGGATGAGTAGTGGCAACATTGCCCCTCATGTATATGGGACCACTGCAAAGTGTGAATCAAAGGCCTACAGTCCTGCTCTGTTTGAATTTGTACAGATTAACTTGATGTATTTGACCCTGTGTGCTGCTTATGCCACCTAAGGTCTTGGGTGCCTCTTTCCTGCTCTTAACCCTATATCCAGCTTTAATAACAATTTTTGAATATATCCAGTGATTCACACCTTTTGAGTAAAGAATTCCAAAGATTCATCAGTATCCATGAGAAGAAACTTCTTAAATTTATTCTAAATAGTTGACCGTTTACTTTGTGACTGATCCATGGGTCTAAATATCCTTATCCAAGGAAAATACTGCAGTGGTGATAGTGCTATTGATACCCTTGACCACTAGAGGGAATCAGATATGAATGCTGTAGTTCGGTTAGATGAAAAAATGGCTCCACCACAAGATTGTGAGTTGTTAATATCAAAAGAACCCAAGTTTTTTTTTATTACTTAACTGAAACATCACATGGTACCAGGAGTGTGTATTAATTGGTATCAGCAGAAAACATGGAAAGTGTAAAGACTCCTGACACTGTGAATTGGATTGGGAATGTCGACCATGAGTAGAGGTTGTTCAGGCAGTATCAGCAGGCCATTGGACTCTATAGCAAACCAGATGCACAGAAGATTGCACTGCTACTTACAGGACCTCAAGCTCTAAAGGTTTTCAACACATTCTTTTGCCGAGGCAGATGATTGGGGAAGGTTCACAAAGTTATCGAGATGTTTGATGAACACTGCTCACCAAAGTAAAATGAAACATTTAAGGTGTATGTGTTTCACGTGCGCATGCAGCTCCAGGCAGAGAGATTTGATACTTCCTTAACGGACTTAAAACTAAATTTTTAATTGCTGCAAGATTCAACGATCCATGATCAAATTGTGTTCGGAATTGTGATAAGAAAGTGAGAGACAGGTTGCTGCAAGAAATAGAGCTTACATTAGTTGGAACTGTAAAGATATCCCACACCAGTGAATTAGCTCTGTAGCATCTGAAAAAATTCTGTGAGAGTGCAAAAGTGAAAATGAAGATATAGCCACAGTGTCTGGACACATATGTAAACAGAGAACGAGACATAGGAAACAACAAAAAGGTGGAGAGACATTCAATTGTAAATGATGTGGCTCTCAACATGCTCCAAAACAATGCCAGCCTATGAAAAAGCCTGTAATAAGTGCAAAGGGCAGTACTGTATCACTATACAAAACAATGTTTTTCCAAAGTGATACAAAATAGAAGTGAAAGTAACTATATAACCACTTACACCATAGAACAGGCCAGTTCGGCCTTACTAGTCCATGCTGTAACAAATCCCCACCCTCCTAGTCCCACTGACCAGCACCCAGTCCATACCCCTCCAGTCCTCTCCTCTCCATGTATCTATCCAGTCTATCCTTAAATGTAACCAATGATCCCGCCTCAACCACATCTGCCGGAAGCTCATTCCGCATCCCTACCACCCTTTGAGTGAAGAAATTTCCCCTCATGTTCCCCTTATAATTCTCCCCCTTCAACCTTAAACCAGGCCCTCTAGTTTGAATCTCCCCCACTCTTAATTGAAAAAGCCTATCCACATTTACTCTGTCTGTCCCTTTTAAAATCTTAAACACCTCTATCAAGTCCCCCCTCAATCTTTTACGCTCCAGAGAAAAAAGCCCTAGTCTGCACAACCTTTCCCTGTAACTCAAACCTTGAAATCCTGTCAACATTCTCGTGAACCTTCTCTGCACTCTCTCTATTTTGTTTATATCTTTCCTATAATTTGGTGACCAAAACTGTACACAGTACTCCAAATTTGGCCTCACCAGTGCCTTGTACAATTTCATCATAACCTCCCTACTCTTGAATTCAATACTCCGATTTATGAAGGCCAACATTCCAAATGCCTTCTTCACCACACCATTTACCTGAGTATCAACCTTGAGGGTACTATTTACCATAACTCTATAGTGTTCACACTATAGAAGAAACTGCCTCACTGATGCATTTTTCACTGCCATGGTTGTGCAGCAGAAGATTTTAAACCAACAGACACTGAACAGCCAAGACAAGTGGATTGTGTCATTTCATGAAAATGGAGCAGATATTCCTTTCAAGCTGGACACTGGCAAAGGCCAATTTGATCTATGAGTACGATATCAAGGTAATGAAGATAAAGCCATACATCCATTCAAATTCTGTTCAGCTCAAAGCCTATAATGGACATTGCAATGGCACAAAAGAATCATGTAGACTCAAGGTGAAAGTTGAAGATAAAACGCACCACCTCATGTTTGCAGTAGAGCCATATGGACACGAATTGGTGACAAAACATATGAAAACTTGCGCCTAGTCAAGAAAGTGACCACATTAACAGTGCCGATATACGGAAAAGCATAGAGGAAATACTAGATCAATTTCCAGACATCTTCAAGGGGTTTGGTATTTTACCATTCACCTATATGGGTGACACGGTTGGCATACCTTTACAGCGCCAGCAATCAGGACCAGACTGGGGTCCAAAACCCACACTTTCTGTAAGGAGTTTGTACATTCTCCCCATGTCTGTATGGGTTTTCCCTGGGGGCTCCAAAACATACTAGGGGTGAAGGTTAATGGGGTGTAAATTGGGTGGCACAGACTCGTGGGCTGAAATGGCCAGGTACTGTGCTGTAAGTATAAATTTAAAATAAAGGAGGGTGCACAGCCAGTAGTGCATGCCCCAATGTGGGTTCCAGAGCCACTAAAATAACTCCTCAGCATGAACTCGACTGAATGCCATCACTAGATGTCATAAATAAAGTGGAGGACCCCACAGAATGGGTAAATTCAATGGTATGTGTCAAAAAGAAAACCGGTGACCTACACATGTGCATGGACCGAAAGGATTTGAATGTCAATATAAAGAGGGAACATTATCAGATTCCAACCAGGGACGAAATAACGTGAAATAGCTGGTTCAAAGCTTTTCACTAAATTGGATGCATTCTAGGGCTTCTGGCAAATAAAACTGCATGAAGATAGCACAAAATACTGTACATTTAATACACCATTTGGACGATAAAGGTAAAGGTTTGTATTCTTCCAAATTCAACTACAACAGCTTTTGTTTTTGTGCAACAACAAAGTTGACATATTAAGATTTTATTAAACAAAAGTTGACACATTTACATATTGGTATGTTTGGGTGATTTGCCAGAAGCTTGGCAAGAGACTAAGACATATACATCAGGTTACACCTAAGTCCTGTAAAGTCAACCATCTGGGTTACAGTGCTGTAGAAACATGCAGCATCCATAAGCCAATTGATGTTCTGGGCCTGACCCCTTCTTCAGGGGTGCTTAAAATCAGTCAGATGCCTGAATAAAAAGGTGGGGAGAGTGGAAGGGGGAAGAACAGAGGATAGCAGGTGGAAGGGAGAAGAAGAGAAAGAAGCTGAAGTAGGGGTACAAGATAGGCATAAGACAGATAGCTCTCTGATAGGAGAAGAGGGAAAAGATTGGGGAGCTGGAGGGATACTGAGGGATGAGGGACAGAGTGAAACTGGAGAAAGGGATTAATGGAAACTGGAAGCTGATATTGATGTTGTCTAGTTAGAGACTGCCGAGACTGAATATAAAGTGTTCCTTCAATTTACAAGTGGCTTCAACTTTGCAGTAGATGAGATGTGCCATTGTGGCAATGGGATAGGCTGTGGTGTTCAAGTGATTGGCAACTGGGAAGTCCTTATTGTGTCAGCAAATAGAGTGAAGGTGTCCACTGTGATAGTACAGATCTATCACCAATGTACATAGTGTATATAGTTACTGTATCTAGACTGTGCTTACAGCGATTGGCTGAGAGCTAAGCCATGCCTATTGTCTGGACCTTAAAGGGTTGTGTCCCTAGCCAGGTCGGATCATTCCGGACTGGTCGGCCACCTGTGAAGAGCTCCTGTCTTTTGCTAATAAAAGCTCTACAAACCACAAACCGAACTCCCAGTCTGCATCCAGTCTCCCTGATATAGAGTCCATATCAGGAACACAGGATGCAGTAAATGACCCCTACAGATTCACAGGTGAGATTTTACTTCACTTGGAAGGATTGTTTGGGGCCCCAAAAGGTGAGAAGAATTATACTCAAGGTAACTGGGAGACGGTGGGTTTTTATATGTCAGTAAGAAACACTGAAATATCCTGCTGACCCAAGATCTTTGTTATCAGCTACTCTACACTCTACATGGCACAAGGGGAAGTGATACAGGGGTGGTACACAGTGAGTAGGTCATCTTCTGCGTGATCTCAGGGTTGGAGAGTGGGAAATGTTGTTCAGAAAACTTTTGGAACATAAAGAGCATTAAGTGAGAGGTGGTTGGGGTGATGGCATTGCCGGGTGCAAGGAAGGCCCAAGAGGCAAATTGCAATACAGAGAAATATGACAGTTCATTTTATTATAGCAAATATAAATGAAATTATACAATTTTAAAGAGTGTGCAAAAAAAGAGACAATGATGTATATGCAATAATCTTTGGAGATGAAACTGCAAGTTGAAAGGACTGGTTAAAAAGGCATATTAGATAATTGATTTTATAAATAAAGACATTTAAAGATTTGTTATCAATTTTGTGCATCACACTTTAGCAGTGATGATAAATTATTGATGAGTACAGAAAGCCAGGAGAGTTATTTGGAGGGACAAAAGGAATAGGGATAAGGTTTCTGAGAGTATTCTGAGGGGAGATTTAGTAGAGATCTTTAAAATCATGAATAGTTTTGGCAGAGTAAATAAGATAAAGCTGTTTCTAATGGCAAAAGGTTGGTAAATAGAAGACAAATATAGAGAAATTCAGAAAAAAATAGGTGATATTGCCTTGCTCAAGATATAGGTATTTATGGATTGCACTTGATCTTTATGGAGATCTCCCTAAAAAATGTCTTTCACAAATGCTTAGCTGTGAACCTGATGATTCTCCATGGCTCCCTCACTTGCCAAAGAACCTACCTACTACAGGTACTTCTTCAGCAGCTTGTTCAGATTCCTCCTACCACCCGGGAGCAAACTTCCACAGCCCTTGCATCATTATAGCATCATTATAGCATTTATCCACAGCTATACACAATAGCTGGAGGAGTGCCGCTTTAAGAGTTGACTGCAGAGATAGCAGCATTGAGGCTAAATTTTAGCAACTAAAATAATTTGTAATTAATCCATTAAATGTGGTAATTACAAACACAAAAAGGCAAGTCTAGGGGAACCCAAAGCTGCTCTATGAAGCTTGCAACTGAAGGTCTTTCTGGGATTTTCACAAAACTATGCAATGTTAACCCAAAATTGTAATAATGTTGAAAAAGGCAGGAAAGCATTTTTTTAATGTATCACATAAATACTTTTATGCCAACCTTTCTATCTTTTTTTCTATTTAATTATCAATTTCTTGCCCCCTTCCCTCATAAATTATCTCTCTTTTATAGAGGTGACCATCAATTGTGCACTTACGACCAGGTTATCTCACCTTTTCGTTGTGTGGGCTTGGAGGGATTTGATGTATATGCAGGAGTTTTTTTTTCTATTTGTCACACTGTCAATTGCTTAAATGCCAAATTTACAAGGTAAGTTCCATTAAATGATTTAAATGAACAATTGAAATAAAGATTAGTTGATAGTGTGTAATTTATTGGGACAGAAACAGAAAAAAAGATTGATTATTTTATTTATATATACCTACAACTTCCACATCTGTTTAAATGAATGCTGAACTGATCTGTGTTCAACATGTGCATTAAATATATAACTCATAATAAATTGAATATTGCTTCCCTAGTCAAGTAATATTGAAGTTCATTTTTGGGTACAGAATCAATGCACACACCAATGTACCAGTTTTCACTCATAAAAAATAAATAATGTGGAGCTGTCAAAGCTTTAATTCATGATTTTTGATAATAAGTATGCTGTAAAGCAGTCATTCTCAACCTCATACCCTGAGGCTCTCTTACTAGCTGTGAGGCCCTTTTTACTGGTCCTGTTTGCAAGGAAGTATGCCTTAACACACAAACATGATAGGAGACCTACACACATGCTGGATATTAATACTTCAAACATCATGACCACATGTGTGTCCAGCCAAGGCTCCTTGAACCCTGCTTACTGTGCCAATTGTTGTCTGGGAAGGAAAGGTTCAGTGCATTCAGCATCACAGTTAGCACAACGCTGATACAGCACCAGTGATCGGGACCAGACCAGAGTTCGAAACTTGCGCTGTCTGTAAGGAGTTTGAGCATTTTCCCTGTGTCTATGTGGTTTCCTCCCACTACTGGGGATGTTGGTTAATAGGGTGATTTGTGGACCAAAATGGCTGTTAACGTGCTGTATGTCTAAATTTATAAAGAAAATTATAAACAATTTATAATAGCAAGTCTGGATACAGGCTTAATGCAGAAACAATCTTTATTGAAAGTAATCTTTGAGCAGAGTCCTAAGGGTCATAGTCTGAAAATTAGAGGTTATCCATATAAAACAGAGATTAGGAAGAACTTCTTTAGCCAGAGGGTCGTGGATCTGTGGAAATCGCTGTCGCGTACAGCAGTGGAAGCTAGATCACTGGAAGTATTTAAACAAAAAATAGACAAGTATCTCATTAGTGAAGGCATCAAGGGATATGGGAAAAAGGCCGGAAATTGGAATTAGTGTAGAGTAGCTTAGCGAAGTTTTATGGAACAGACACGATGGGCCTAGTGGCCTGCTTCTGTTCCTTTGTCTTGTGATCTTGTGACCCTCCTAGAGGGACCACAATACATGGAGAGGAGAGCACCTGCTCGAGTTTCCAGGGCTGAGACAAAGCACAGCACTGCCACCTTGCTGGTGACTCGCAGAAACATGTACATAGATCTAACGCATGCCAGCGTGGATTGTGCTCACATTCATAGAATTCCCATGTCCATCATGTCTCTCTCTCTTTGGCTTGGCTTCACAGACGAAGATTTATGGAGGGGTAATGTCCACGTCAGCTTCCATCATATATGCTTTTTGGAAAGAGCATGAAGGAGGGGAAGGGGAGCCCTATGAGGATGGAGCTTCTAATTCACCACCCACTCCGACTGAGACCAACCTCCCTCCCTTCCACTCCTCCCCCAGCATAGGTGGACCCTGACCCTCAGAAAAGAGCTTAGATCCCTGCTGCAAGAGGAAATAGCCCATATCCGGCAGCAGGAGACATCACCCATGGGGTGGCAGACCTCTACCCCCTATGGATGGAGGCCAGGACCCTTGGTGGATCTATTCAGTGATCCTGTCCCGCCCAGGTGACCAAAGGCCATATATCCCAGTAGCTGTACACTGAGAAAAGGGGAATTCCCAGCTCTGGATGGTGTTAGTAGATATCAGTGCCAAGTACACCATTATGCCTGCAATCGTGCTGTTTGGAGGGGCCCATAGGTTTCCGTAGAGGGTTTAGGAGGGACCATTATTCTGGCCAAAGAGGTTATCCTCCATTTATCCATAGGTAATGAACCACTCCAACCCGTGTCCCCCAAGAGCATTCAAGGAATGAATGTGCTCAAGCGGCACCACCTTCGGGGTCTCTTGGGCAATCATTGTAGTTGGAGCTGCTAAATGGACACTGATCATTATTTCCCCCCCCCCCCCCCCATCGCCCTTCAAGGTAGTCAGCACCCAATGGTACCAGGTAATGGGAGCAATAAAGAGATTGCCGAGGCAATCAACACCTTACTACAAGAGAAAGACATCCAACCCACAGTTGCCCCCTTTAATAGTGTGATCTGGTCTGTGCGCAAGAAAAACAGCATATGGCAGATGACCATTGATTATAGAAAATTAAGTAAAGAGCAGGCTCTGTCACTTAAACCACTCCCCACCCCCCATCCCCGCCAGACAGGTACAGGTTTCTGCCTCCACTACAAAATCTGAGTGGAGTCTCTGGAAAAAGATGAAAGGTTGCAGAGTTCCACTTGGCTTCTGGACCAAGGATCTCCCTGAGGCTGCCTTCTGCTACAGCCCATTTGAGAAGAGTCTGGAAAAACAACCAACTGAAAAACCTCACAAAGATTAGCATATACAGAGCCGTTGTCATACCCACACTCTTGTTCGGCTCCGAATCATGGGTCCTCTACCGGCATCACCTATGGCTCCTAGAACGCTTCCACCAGCGTTGTCTCCGCTCCATCCTCAACATTCATTGGAGTGACTTCATCCCTAACATCGAAGTACTCGAGATGGCAGAGGCTGACAGCATCGAATCCACGCTGCTGAAGATCCAACTGCGCTGGGTAGATCACATCTCCAGAATGGAGGACCATCGCCTTCCCAAGATCGTGTTATATGGCGAGCTCTCCACTGGCCACCATGACAGAGGTACAGCAAAGAAGAGGTACAAGGACTGCCTAAAGAAATCTCTTGGTGCCTGCCGCATTGACCACCACCAGTGGGCTGATATCACCTCAAACCGTGCATCTTGGCGCCTCACAGTTCGGCGGGCAGCAACCTCCTTTGAAGAAGACCGCAGAGTCCACCTCACTGACAAAAGACAAAGGAGGAAAAACCCAACACCCAACCCCAACCAACCAATTTTCCCTTGCAACCGCTGCAACCGTGTCTGTCTGTCCTGCATCAGACTTGTCAGCCACAAATGAGCCTGCAGCTGACGTGGACATTACCCCTCCATAAATCTTCGTCCGCGAAGCCAAGCCAAAGATGAAAAAAAAGATGAACTAGCACTCCTCACCACCGAGCACCAAATAGTTGTCGAGACCATCACACTTTGACCTCAATTTCCCATCATGTGATAGGTCAAGACCGCTGATGCCACCCACAAGGAGGGAAGTGCCCAGTAGTGGAAATGGTACATCACAGACCATTGCTGAAGCCTGCTCTGGGGAGTGAGCCGACTGCACAAGTAAGTAATGTCCCTCCCTGAAAGTGATTCTCCCCCTCCTCAGGTCCCTGCAGTACACTTCTCCCCTTAATTCAGACCAGCAGCTACAGGCCTGGTTCACAGATGGCTCCAGTCAGTGAGAGTGGCAAGCACCTTTGGAAACCAGTGGTGCAACACCCCACCATGGGTAAGACAGTTACACAAGATGGGGTAGGGGGATCCAATCTGCTGGAGATGTGAGGTACAGTTCGACCAGGGGACTCACTCCATGAGGACAAAATTACAGATTTGGGTGGTGGAGGCTGGTATCTCATGGCTGCTACACATTCCCTACTACCCACAGGTATCTGGCTTAATACAATATATGAATAGTCTACTTATAGAGAAAATTCCCACACTGACACCCTAACATAGATTGCAGGGGTGGCTCAAATGTACTCCAGCAGGTAGTTTGCCAGTTAAATTTGCACCTCACTGGGCAGAGGGATTTCCCCTCTCATGCCACCTGGCATCTTCCAGTGCTCCCAAAACCGACCAAGTCAACATGCAAGACTGTGAGGACTCTGGTAGAGTGTGGGTGCAGCAGCCAAAGGGTCTGCTGAAAAGAGCGGAGATTATTGCGCTTGGTCTGGGCAATGGGTCATGATACCAGGTGAATTGAACCTTTCATCTTACCACATTAACCAACTCGCAAGACATGAGTGAATTCTCCTAGATCTCCACACCCCCACCAACAGAAGAAGACTATCCTTCAAAGCTGCTCCTCTTCCAGCCTACACTGATCAGTGTTGTGGGAGCATCTCCACACCAGATTGTGGCACCTGCATCACTGCTCTGGCAAATGCAGCTGAGAGTCTTCCACCTACACCGATCTTGTACAACAACTGCTACAGGGGTTACTTACGTGGACTCTTTTATGCAAGATGTTTCAATATTGATGCCGTTCTCACCACTTTACCACCTCACTTCCAATAATCCTTCCTGGGGTAGGTGCTTTTCCCCCTCTGTACAATTAGGTACATAAACTGTCCCGACTCTCCCAGTAGGTCCACAAAGGGAGCACGCCTTGGAGCGTAATGCACCTAGTACAACAGCACTGGTCCAAGCAAACAGTGAGAATGGAAGCAGGAATGGCATCCTGGCACGAGTTAGCTGATAGTCCACAGCCTAGTTAAAGGGGTGCTTTTACGAGAATTCTGGTATGCCCTGGATCTGCACTCCCATCTTGAATGGTGCCTCCAAACAATGAGGGAGCACCCAGTAGATGGCCACCATGGTGGAAACACTGGCCAAATAATGGCCTGTAGTACTTTGGATTCAGGGAAAGCTGGATGATCTTGAACTACCTGCTCGCAGACAAAGGAGGTACTGGTGCTGTTGTAAGTGAAACGTGCTGCACATCCCGGGCAAATTAGTCAGTGACTGACAAAGAAAAAACAAACAGATAGGAGGCCAGTTCCCACAGTACAACATGAGGAGAACAATTTGGGGAGTTGGTAGGCTGTTGTCATTTTCTAAAACAATGCCATCATCCTTCTATTGTGCCTATCCATTTATTCACAAGGCACTTACACTGTAACTGTAATTGCTATTTAGCATTTGTAACAATGTTTTTTTTGTAATAATGTTATTACCTTTTTTTGTATCATTGGCGAGTGGTGTGATTTCCAAGGGGTGGAATGTCGTGTAGATTGTGGAAGGTCATGTGGCCTCTCCGCCTTGAACCTGGTGGGAATGTGGATTGTGGAGGGTCATGTGGTCTCTCTGTCAGGAACCTGATGGGAATATGGATTGTGTTGAGTCACGTGACCTCTCATCTGGAACCTAGTTGGAATTCGCAGCACCTGCCAATCAAGGTTGGACCCTGCCCACCCATTGGTGCACACCTTACCATTGACCCCTTTAAACACCTAGTGATTACCTGGGCTGGACCCTCCAGCTTACTGTACTATAAATTCTGTCAAGCGCAGTAGCTCTTTCTCTTTTGCTCTTTGACCCAGAGACAAACACTGCTGTGGACAACACTGGAGCAGTCATTGGTAAAGTGTGCGCTGCAGAGGGATCTGGGCTGCTGTATATTGTTGTAATTGTAGATAGCATCTGAGCCGTGTCCTCGTTGGATAAGGAAAGGCAGGCAGTGTTGTGATAAGTCTGTATTAACAGTTGCTAGAATCAGTGGTATTAAATCCGATGTGACTGGCTGCATTATGTTGTGTGATTGAAAATGTGTTAATCGTGTTGTGATTCCCTTATGTGTTTTAATAAAGATTACTTCTGCATTCAGCCTGTGTCTAGATCTGCTATTCTTTGGACCCACCGAACTTTTCCTTTCCCACACAAAACCATCCTGTAAATACATTTTAAAAAATGGTTAACTTGGAACTTTGAATTAAATTACAGAGGTAGTTGGCAACCCAGAGCAGGATGTTTTGTTGGTATAGTTTCAATATTTTAAGAATCATCCTAGCTTTAATGAATTGCCTAACTTTATCTTTTTAGGGACCACTATACTGCAAATGCTTCAAATAGAAAATGTAAGTTATTGCATCTCTGTATTTGGTGATGCTAATTTGGTCTTCAATTTGTCTCTGGTCAGTAAGAATTAAGTTGTATTTCACACAGCATTGTTTTTTGGTCCTGCTGCTTACCAAACTTGATCAATAATCAATGTTTTTTAGTTCGTATTCTATTGGCCAGTCAAAAACAAGTCAAGTTAAGTATTATCAGTGATGTTCCACACAGAGTTGGTTAATCTTGATCTATTTCTTGTGTGATAACAAAGGCAGATGGGGGTTCTTTGCAACCTATCCATTGTACAAGCTATAAATTGAATGCGTCTGTACTGCTGTTTGAGATTTCTTTTTTTAAATATAATTTTTAAATTTTTTACACTGTGAACCATATCAACCAAAATATGTACAAACGTACCTCATTAAATTTACACAGAGGTCATTTCTCCCCTTTTTTTCCCCCTTCCCTCCCTCCCCTCTACTCACCCCCTCCAATATCAATAAATATTCAACATATACAATGCAATAAAACCATTAAACAATATTTTCACACAAAGGAAAACAAACAAGAAAAATGCGTCATCTATTCATTACACACTGAATCCAGTCGTTTTGTCTTATCATTTTCATTCTCTTTTTAGGGGATGGAGATCGTAGGAAAGCTCTCTCTGATATGTTCCATATATGGTTCCCAAATTTGTTCAAACATTGTGACTTTATTTTTTAAATTATATGTTATTTTTTCCAATGGAATACATTTATTAATTTCCATGTACCATTGCTGTATACTCATGCTCTCTTCCATTTTCCAAGATGACATTATACATTTTTTTGCTATCGCTAAGTCTATCATAATGATTTTGTTTTTGCACTTTATCCAATTTGAGGCCTAATTCTCTACTTCTTATGTTACTTAAAAGAAATAACTCTGGTTTTTTTTAGTATGTTATTTTTTGTAATTTTATTTAGTATCTGATTTAAATCTTCCCAAAATGTTCTTGGATACATCTCTTTTCCACTTCTTTGCCACATCCATCCCCCTTTTCCCCATTTTCATCTCTTAGTTTTCTCTTATTACACTTAATATACGACAATACATTTAAGACATAAAGTACCCCCACAGTTCCCACATCCACTAATACCTTAAGCCCAAAAGTTCCCCCACCCCCCCCCCCGAGTTGCCCCATACCCCTTTCCGGGCAACCACAACTCCCCTTTTCATTTGGGTTGCGATCTTGTTCGCAGCGTCAACTGATTTTGCAGTGACGGTTATTCCCCCTCCACGCAACTCTCTCCAGAAAACACTTTTTTAAACACAGAACAAAGTTCTCTCTCTTTTTTCCCCCCTTACTCCCATCCTTCCCTTCTCTTTTCTCTCTTTAGTTCTTTACATATACATTGATTTTACATCTATATATACTTTATTGCTGTTCTTCATTCTTGTTACATCTCTTCATCTCTTCTCCTGTCCTGCAAACATACTGTGCTTTCTCTGGATCTGAGAACAGTCTTTTGCTCCCCGGGTATAAATATTTTAAGCATGGCTGCATGCCTTAATATGAATTTGTAACCTTTTTTCCATAAAGTTGATTTCACTATATTAAATTCCTTCCTCCTCTTTAAGAGTTCAAAACTTGTGTCTGGGTAAAAACATATTTTTTGACCCTTGATTTCCAATGGTTTATTATCTTCTCTAATTTTATTCCTTGCCTGTTCCAGTATATTTTCTCTTGTCGTGTATCTCAAAAATTTTACTAAGATGGATCTTGGTTTTTGATTTGCCTGTGATCTGTGTGCCCTTTCTATTTCCATTTCTTCCTGCATTTCTGTCATTCCCAGGACCTTCGGGGTCTATCCTTTTATAAATTTCTTCATGTCTGTGCCTTCTTCATCCTCCTTCAGGCCCACTATTTTTATGTCGTTTCGCCTACTATAATTTTCCAACATATCAATTTTCTGAGATAACAACTCTTGTGTCTCTTTAATTTTTTTGTCACTTTCTTCCAATTTTTCTCTTAAGTCATTTACTTCCATATCTATAGCCGTTTCCCGCTCTTCCACATTCTCTACTCTTTTCCCTATTCTGTCATTACCAGTTCAAACCTTTGCATTTTATCTTCTCTTTTCATTTTCCTTTTAATTGCATTAAACTCTCATGATAACCATTCTTTTAGTGATCTCATTTGTTCTTCAAAAAAGACTTTATCTATATTCTGTTCATCAGTTTTACCTTTTATTTCTCTTTGTCCATCAGTTTTACCTTCTATTTCTCTGTGAAGATCTTGGTCTTCTTCTTCCTCTTCTGTGTCTGTATCAGTGATTGTGTCTTCTTCTCTTCTTTGTGTCTGTGTCTTTTCTGTTTTTCCTGGTGAGCTGCTTGTATCTCTTTGTTGGGCCTCTTCTTGCTGGGCCTCTTGTTGCTGTTTCTCCCCTTTTGGGCTGCTTGTCTGTTGTGCTTCTTGACGTTAGTCTTCTTGTCGATCTTTCCTCCGTCTATCTTCCACATCTGTTTTGTCGCACCCTCTTCTGCTGTCTTCCTTATCCTCCAGCTGAGAGCCCTGGTGTCGGGCGTCTCTCAGCTTCTCAGTCAGTAACAGCCCGCTCCTCTGCTGAGTCCCCCTCCCGCTGGTGTCCTCTTTCTCCTTTGATTGCGCACTTTTGTTTGGCTCCAAGAGCCATTTTTGTAGTGTACTGGCTGGTGGGTCGTGACTCCGCAGGACAAGTACTGACCTCAAGGGTCGTGCGCTCCTCATGACCACAGCATCCTGTTCCTTCCTGCAGGTAAGGCCTTCTTCCTTCTTTTTTTCCAGCTGTTCTTACTTACTCCTTCTTGGAAGCCAACTTCTTTCTCTTCTCTGTATCTTTATCTTCTATTTCTTGTACTTTATTTCTGTTATGCTTTGCTTTTACCTGACTTTTTTTCTATTTTCCTGGGGAGGGCTGGTTTTCCAGACCAGCCTCTACTCCATCACATGAGTCTTCTCCTCCCCCCCCACCCCCTCCCCCGTTTAAGATTTCTTGATTACTGTTCTGATTTCTTCTTTTTCTTTTGAAAAAGAAAAGAACTGTTCTGATACTTATTAAGATTATTACAAAAAGTGCAGTTGTGAACTTATGCAATGTGTTAAGAGATCAAATGAAGTATCGGAATTCCCAAATTGTAGACTCAAGAGGAAATATCATATTTTCTATAATCAGTCCCTGTCATTTACAAAAGTAATCCATAAAATATCTTATTTCCAAAAAATAATTGCTTGAAACTTGGCTTAAGCTCACTTTCAAATAAGTAAATTAAAAATGATAATGATCCTCACCATAACTTCATTAGTGGCTGACACCCCACACTTCATCTTGCCAGCTGTTCTTAACAATTTTTTAAAAATCCTATGTGTACAGGAGAGAGCCAAAGTTTCCAGCTGGTCGTATGTCTAGATCATCAGTCTTTGACCTACTGGCACTGATTACTGAGCTAATTTCTTGTCATTTTCCACAGTTCATGACGCATGTCATTTAAAATCACCACTGGGGTTACTTTTGCAACTGATGACCCCTTTTTCTAAGAATCACATTGCTCCCTGGATTTCAACCAGAGAAATTTTGATTTTTGAGTTGCTTTTGGACTTTGTGTTTCTGGCTTGATGTAGTGTTATTGTTCTTTCACTTTAATGAGTGGCTGAGTCAAGCATCTGCTTTTAATAGTAAAATTTGACCGGCTCCACCAAATTCTCCCAGCCCTTCTGTGTACTCCCTCCAGTTATAACACATTAGAAATACATATAGAACAATCAAGAACATTTGGATTTTTAGTGGGCTTGAAGTAGCAATGCAAAATAGAAAAAAAAGTATCAATTTGTGCTTCATCTGCCTCTCTGACTTAAGAAATTATGGTTTAAAAGTTCTGCAAAATCGATTGCATTTGAGTTCATTTTGTATTTATTTTTGTGATTTAAGCTTTGCGAACAATAGCAAGGTTGATTGCCCTTGAAGGTAGTCGTAATTCTCTGGCCACCACTGCTTTATCATCATCATGGATGTGCATCTATTTCCCATCAGGAAAGCCTCAGGCTTCTCTGCTTCTTTCTTGAATGCAGAGCCATTCAGTTTCCATCAATTCCCCACCATTTGGTAGAACTTGTCCTTACACTGTTTTCTCCTTTGACTCTTCCCATTTCCTCCAGATCTAGAGAGTAGCCTTGGGTACAGGCCTGGATTAACCATGAAGCAAAATAAGCATGTGCTTTGGGCATCAAGGGAGGGAGGAACCACAGAGTTTTTTCCAGTGCCAGATTTACTAGCGCAGCTGAATAGGGCCCCGCAATAAATGAAAAAAAAAACATATATATGTTATATTTAATATCATTTGGGGATCTGGCCTGGAAGAAATCAGAATTTTTAATCTATTATTTCACATTCAGCACTTATAGATTGTTATGAGCCCAGAGGACCCCAAAACTCAGCAGCAGTCGAAATTTACCAAGAGTTTACAAAAGTTACTTTTAATTATCTTTAAACATGAAAACAGGATCAAACTTTAACTTATTACTATTAACTTAATCCCCTTCTAATTCTAAGTGCAAGTGTATGTAACATGTGTGTGTAAGTTCAGAAAAGTTATTTGATTCACAGTCTTATTTCTCACTCCAAGTTCACTGGTTGCAGGCAATTCTTATACTGTGCACAGAATTTAACATTTATGAATTTCACCAGGTTTTGGTGCTTGAAAGGTAAATGGTTAACCACTCAGGAAGGTTCTTGTCAGTTTTCAGAGAGAGATTTGTTGTTTGCTGGACACAAACTGATTCCTTCCAATCAGGCACGTCAGTGTCTTGCTGAAGAAATTTGCCCCATCAGGGTTTTCCAGATGATGACCTCTTTTTTTCAGGTCACCACAGAGTTCCTTTCTGTTTCCCTCATTTTGCAGCCAGTCCTCTCCTCTTGTATAAATCTCAAGGTCTTTGACCAGGTTGAACTAAGAACTCACAACCCGTCTTCAATATGGGGTTTTTCCACAAGTTCGCCAGCTTGTCATGTTCCAGTCCCAGCTGCTGCTGCTGAACTGTAGAACTGAATTTTCTCTCTCTCTCTCTCTCAGAGAAAACTGCCAGCTGAATGAGTCATAAACAACAACATTCTAGTCTCTCCAGGTGATTACAAAGAAAGATTGTCACAACAATCCAAAGGAATACAAGAAATATTATTGAAATTAGTCTTTGTAAGTTGAACCCCTAGTAAGTTGAATCCTTATGAATTTACACTGAACCCTTTACAAAGGCAATGTATCTTTCCTGAGGAGAAATCCTTAAAACTGAATGTCTTACTTGGAGAGAGATTAGCAACACTCTTACCCAAGAGTGGGTGGGGGGCACAGACTGAAATCATTAATTTTTTTTAATGTGGTTGGTAGGAGAGAAGTTCTGAAGAAACCAATGTAGCTTGACTGCTTCACGGGGAAGGATGGCCATAAACTTTGAGCAGAGTCCTAAGGGGGACTAAGCCAAAAAAAAGTTAGAATGACTGCTTTAATTCACTAAATCATAATTATTCCATTTTGTATTTTGCTTTAGCCATTTTTATTGATTTTATAAAATAATAGCTTCATATGATTTAATTAATGGAATTATGAGATCTTGTTGTTCCTTTACCATTTATAGTTTCTCATCAAATATGCAGGGAAATCAGTAACTAGAGGACATGGTTTAAGGAGAGGAGGGGAGAGATTTAACAGGAACCTGGGGTGTATTTTTTTTACCCAGAGGGTGGTAGGTGTAATGGAATAGGCTGCTTTAGGAGGCAGTTGAGGCAGATACTTTTTCTTCTTTGGCTTGGCTTCGCGGACGAAGATTTATGGAGGGGGTAAAAAGTCCACGTCAGCTGCAGGCTCGTTTGTGGCTGACCAGTCCGATGCGGGACAGGCAGACACGATTGCAGCGGTTGCAAGGGAAAATTGGTTGGTTGGGGTTGGGTGTTGGGTTTTTCCTCCTTTGCCTTTTGTCAGTGAGGTGGGCTCTGCGGTCTTCTTCAAAGGAGGCTACTGCCCGCCAAACTGTGAGGCGCCAAGATGCACGGTTTGAGGCGTTATCAGCCCACTGGCGGTGGTCAATGTGGCAGGCACCAAGAGATTTCTTTAGGCAGTCCTTGTACCTTTTCTTTGGTGCACCTCTGTCACGGTGGCCAGTGGAGAGCTCGCCATATAATACGATCTTGGGAAGGCGATGGTCCTCCATTCTGGAGACGTGACCCATCCAGCGCAGCTGGATCTTCAGCAGCGTGGACTCGATGCTGTCGACCTCTGCCATCTCGAGTACCTCGACGTTAGGGGTGTGAGCGCTCCAATGGATGTTGAGGATGGAGCGGAGACAACGCTGGTGGAAGCGTTCTAGGAGCCGTAGGTGGTGCCGGTAGAGGACCCATGATTCGGAGCCGAACAGGAGTGTGGGTATGACAACGGCTCTGTATACGCTTATCTTTGTGAGGTTTTTCAGTTGGTTGTTTTTCCAGACTCTTTTGTGTAGTCTTCCAAAGGCGCTATTTGCCTTGGCGAGTCTGTTGTCTATCTCATTGTCGATCCTTGCATCTGATGAAATGGTGCAGCCGAGACAGGTAAACTGGTTGACCGTTTTGAGTTTTGTGTGCCCGATGGAGATGTGGGGGGGCTGGTAGTCATGGTGGGGAGCTGGCTGATGGAGGACCTCAGTTTTCTTCAGGCTGACTTCCAGGCCAAACATTTTGGCAGTTTCCGCAAAGCAGGACGTCAAGCGCTGAAGAGCTGGCTCTGAATGGGCAACTAAAGCGGCATCATCTGCAAAGAGTAGTTCACGGACAAGTTTCTCTTGTGTCTTGGTGTGCAATAGGAAAAACATTTTTTAAAAATTGATAGGATATGGCGATAAGAAGGATATCAGCCAAACACAAGCAAGAGGGACTATTGTGTGTGGGATGTTTTGGTCAGTGTGGGCAAGTTGGCCAAGCTCTATGATCAAATATTTGCCAACATTGAATTCCATCTGGTATGGCTTTGCCCACTTAATTTGTCCCATGATCTTTAGGCTGTTGGACAGGGAAGACTTATTTTAATTGAATTATAATTGTCAAGAGCTAGTCAAAAGGAATAATCTATTTACAGAATCTGGGAGAATAAATGATTTTTTTAGCTTTTACACTGAGAATATAAATATATTCTCAATAATTTATTTTTCTTAACTGCTAATAAACAATCCGTGCAAATCAACTGGTCAATGGACATCTATGGTGTTTATTATTTACCTGAAAAAAGATTTGATGGTTTAATCTCAACAATGACCTGCTTTCATAAGGGGCTTTTGAAATTAAAAATTATGTTAGATCTGTACTCTATTCCACCATCCCCACTATGGAATGCAAAAGATAACTTCACATTATTTTCTCTACTGCAAACTGGCGTGTTAAACCTCTCTCCTCTCTCCTGCCTCTTCCACCTCAGCACCAGCAGTAGAATCAAGATTGTCTATTTCGTTGACTTGATTCCCTCCTTCACCCTATCTCATTGGGCCAAAATTCTTTCAATCCCATCGTGAAACTCCCACCTTTCCCTCATTCTATTTTTCACTCATGCTCTCTTGAATCTCCATTTACTTGCTCAAAACTCTTTTTTCCTCTCTGTTAACTCCCCCTTATTCCCAGAAAATTGTTAGCAATCCGACTTTGGTACAGTTTTCCTCTCCTTCAAACTTCATCAATTACCAATCCATCACAAACTTTCACTTCTTCTTCAAGTATCTAAGTATAATTTTGCTTGCGAAATCTATATTCATCTATCCTGCAATCTGCATTTGAATTCCTACAATGTGATTTACAACCTGCTTCTATATTAAAACTGTTCTTTTTTTGGTAAGCTCTCCTTCCAGTTCTGTTTTCCAGGCCTCCCAATTTGGCAGTTACGTGGCAGCCTGCGGTGGCGGTGATCGAGCCGGCGTTCTGGGTGGCGAGCGCAACTAAAGGCCACCAGCCTGGCCCCAACAAGTGAACCGGTGGGTGAATGGCAAGGGCAGCTTAAAGGCCAGCGACCCCAAAATGGTGCTGGCCTTGCTGCATAGCCGACAGGAACAGTGCATGGGAAGAAGGGCATTGTTATGCAGAAAAGTACCCATGCGTGGAAAACCTGCTTTTGTTAAGCATTTTGTGACATCAGCCAAGGGGGGCCATGATGGGAACAGTGCAAGTATAAAAGTTGGGCCTGAGCCCTAATAAAACTCAGAGCTTAACCTGTCTATGCTACATGTGTGTGTGTGTCTTCTTTCAAGAAGCGCGTGGCTACAATTGGTGACCCAATGGTTTAGACGGCATCTAAACCCAGTGATGAGCTAACAGGCAGCAGTCAACACGATCGCTCCCAAGCTGCCGACCTTCTGGACAAATAAACCACGCTTGTGCTTTGTCCAGGCTGAGGCACAGTTCCAGATCTGGCAGATCACAGCAAAATCTACCCGGTACAACCACGTGGTAAGGACCCTGGACCAGGACACAGCAGGCCAGGTGGCCAACTTCATCCAGGAACCCCCATCAGAAGGTGCATATACTGCTTTCAAGGACTTGCTGATCAAGACCTTTGGGCTCTCACGGCGTGAAAGAGGGGCACGTCTGCTCCACCTTTACGGGCCAGGGGACATGTCCCTGTCAGCCCTCATGAACGGAATGCTGGTCCTCTTGGGCAAACATGAGCCCTGCATCATGTTTGAGGAGGCATTCCTGGAGCAACTGCCCGAGGACATCCAACTGCTCCTGGCTGAAGCGGATTTCAGCAAAGCCTGGAAAGTCACGTTCTGTGGAAACAGAAGAGAGAGTGCTCGGCTTGCATGGGGCTTGTCACTAAACCCAGCAGCCAGACCCGTGCAAAGCCACCGAGAGAACAGCAGCACCACAGAGGAGGTGATCCTGATGATCAGTGATGTTTTTACCACCAGAGATGGGGTGCCGGATCCCGCCGGTGCAAGCCACCATGCACGTTTCATGGAAGTGCTGGGGCCAGCTGTCACTAATGGCCATGACAGCTGGCCACCAAAACAGCCTCCTGTATGTTTGGGACCACCAGTCCAGATGACGCTTCCTTGTGGACACAGAAGCAGAGGTCAGCATCCTGCCCCCTTTGGGACAGGACACCAGGAACTGGCAGTTGGGACCCACACTGAGGGCTGCCAACAACAGCATGATTCGGACTTACGGTACCCGCAAGGCCCAACTGCAGTTGGGAGGCAGCCTTTTCTCGTGGGTGTTCACGCTGACCGTAGTGGAACAGCCACTCCTTGGGACAGACTTCCTGCATGCCCACAGCCTGCTCGTGGACCTCAAGGTTAGAGACTGGTCCACACCAAGAATTTTCAAACCTTCCCCCTCAAAGACGCCAGGCTTCCAGCACTCCACCTGGACTATGTACAGCGATTGAACAACGAGTACACCAGGCTCTTGGCCGAGTTCCCTGCAGTGTTCACCCCCCAAATTCACCATGGTGATGCCCCGACATGGAGTACAACATCACATCCTGACCCAGGGACCACTGCTCCACACAAGGGCAAGATCCGTCTTCCAGAGAAGGAGGAATTCAGGAAGCTGGAGGAGCTTGGCATAGTGCAGTGGTCAGACAGCCCATGGGCTTCTCCCCTGCACATGGTACCCAAAGCAACTGGGTGCTGGAGACCATGCGGTGACTACTGCTGACTCAACAAGGCCACAAGACCAGATTGGTACCCCGTAGTGCACATCCAGGATTTTGCAGCTAACCTGCAAGAGTCTTCTCCAAGTTGGACCTCATGCGGGGATATCATCAGATCCCAGTACACCCCAATGAATTCCTCTCAATGCCGTTTGGGCTAAGGAATGCTGCACAGACCTTACAGTGACTCATGGACACAATGGGCCAAGACCTGGAGGGCACCTTTGTGTACCTGGATGACATCCTGGTGGCAAGCAGGAACCAACAGGTACACCTCTGCAACCTCTACACCGATTGAGCGAGTTTAGCCTGACAATCAACCCAGCCAAATGGCAGTTCATATTGGAGGCCATCGACTTCCTGGTCCATGGGATAACCAGGGAAGGAGCCACACCGCTACCCAGTAAAGTGGAGGCCATCCGGAAGTTCCCCAGACCTAACACAACCAAGGGACTACTGGAGTTCGTGGGGATGATCAATTTCTATTACAGGTTCATTCCATCAGCTGCCTAGATCATGCAGCCCTTGTTTGCCCAGATGTCAGGCAAGGCAAAGGACATCACATGGGACGAGGAGTCAGCAGAACCCTTCACGAAGGCCAAGGAAACCCTGGTGGATGCCGTTCTCCTGAAACATCCAAGGTCATGATGGTGGATGCCTCAGGAATGGGGATCGGCGGACTTCTGGAGCAGCAGATCGAAGTAAGTTGTCAGCCACTGGCTTTCTTCAGCAAACATCTGTGGCCTCCAGAACTGAAGTACAGTGCTTTCAACAGAGAGCTACTGGTGCTGTACTTAGCCATCCACCACTTCAGGTACTTCCTGCAGGGCAGGTCCTTCATAGCTTTCACAGATCACTAGCCCCTGACTTTCACCTTGGCTAAGATCTCAGACCCCTGGTTGGCCCACCATCAAAGACACCAGTTTTGCATCTCAGAGTACACCACAGATGTAAGGCACATCTCTGGAAAGGACAACATGGTGGTCATCATACTGTCCAGGCAAAGTATCTACACGCTATCAAGGGGAGTGGAATTTGTGGCAGAGGTGCAGCAAAAAGACAAGGAGATTCCCCAATACAGGACTGCCATATCGGGACTGCAATTCCAGGACATCCCAGTCAGTACAGGTAACACCACCCTCATGTATGACGTGGCCACCGTTTAGGCAGCTTGGAGACTACAGGTTTTTGACTCTATCCATGGACTAGCTCACTCATCCACCAGGACCACAGTCCGGCAGCAAATACAAATGGCATGGATTGTGAAAACAGGTCAGTGGGTGGGCGAAGGCTTGTACGCAGTGCAAAATAACCAAGGTACAGTAGTATACCAAGACTCCACCTCAGCATTTTGAGCCTGCAGAATGAAGGTTTGACCACATCCACGTGGACATAGTAGGACCCTTGCTTGTATCTCAGGGATTCTGCTATCTGTTCAAGATGGTCGACTGCTTCACCAGGTGGCCAGAAGCAGTCTCACTGACAGACACTTCTACAACCTCATGCGCCAGGGCCCTCATCTCATTCTGAGTTGCACAGTTCAGATTACCATCTAACCACATCCAAAAGAGGGGCCCAGTTCACCTCTAGTCTGTGGTCTGACCTCACCAGCCTGTGGGATGCCCAGCTGCATCACACAACATCTTACTACCTACAATCCAATGGGTTGGTGGAATACTTCCACACACTTCAAAACCACGTTCACGACCAGACTCCAAAGACCCAACTGGGTAGACGAGTTACCATGGGTGCTGTTGGGCATCCACAAGGCACCCAAGGAGGACCTCAACACCTCTTCAGCCAAACTTGTTTACGGAGCTCCACTGGTGGTCCTGGGAGAATTCATACCCTCTCCAAGTGGACAGCAGGACGACTCTGCAGTGTTCCTCAGCAGGTTAAGGAAAAGAGTTGGCAACCTGGCCCCGATTCCACTTTCTAGGCACGGACATGTGAGCACCAACATACCCAAAGACCTGCGGGACTGTGAGTATGTTTTCATTTGCAGGGGTCCACCTCTTCAAAGGTGAGGGTCTGTTCTGGGTCATCCACAACAATGGGGTCACGTTCGAGCTGGAAGTTGGAGGCAAGACAGAGGTCTTCACCACAGACAGGTTGAAGCCGGCACACCTGAACCCGGCGTGTCTGGTCAAGACACCAGCACCATGCCGAAGAGGCAGGCCACTGAAAGCTACAGAGACTTTGCCTCCAGACACTAAAGACAATAACAAGGACAATACCACTGGTTCTGGGGAGAGGTGGGGGGGGGGGGTGGTTATGTGGCAGCCTGCCAATGTGGTGATCAAGCCAGTGCTCCAGGTGGCAACCAATGGCCAGCAGCCTGCACAGCGGCACTGTCCCAATAAGCAAACCGATGGGTGAACAGCAAGGGCAGCTTAAAGGCCAGTGACCCCAAAGTAGCACTGGCCTTGCTGCGCAGTCAACAGACAGGGACAGCATGCGGGGAAGAAGGGCATTTTTATACAGGAAAATACCCGCACACGGGAAACCTGCTTTTGTTATGCATATTATGACATCAGCCAAGGGGGGCCATGGTGAGAACAGTACAAGTATAAAAGTCAGGCCTGAGCGCTATTAAAACTCAGAGCTTAACCTGACTACACTATGTGTGTGTGTCTTAAGTAACAGGCGGCTACAGTTACACCTTTCCTCCTCCAGCTCCCCAAACCCTTTCCTTCCTTCCTATCAGAGTGCATGTCACAGTTGCGTACCTACCCAGAAATGGTGTTGTGTGTTCATTTGGAGTGATGTGCAATGATCCTGATTTCAGATTTTGGATTTATTGTCAGAGTACATACATAATATCGCATACAACCCTTGTAGAGCGCGTCAAAAGAATCAAAGGCTTGTTGATCCAAACCAAGGCTTTTATTAACTAGAAGACTGGAGCGTTTCACATGTAGGTTGACCAGTCCAGAATGACCTGGTCTGACTAGGAGCAACCCTTTAAGACCTGCCAGTAGGTGTGGCTACACTCTCAGCCAATCACAGTCATCCTACACTACAATCTGAACATGTACACATTGGTGGTAGCATCTGTACTATCACATTCACCCCTTCTTTGAGAAATGACCCCGGAGTGGATGGAGGGCTGTAAAAAAAAAAAGAAAAAAAAGGGCCTGGTAGAAGTTAGGGGCTGTACTGGTCAGGGGGCCTGACCATCCGGCATGAGCGCCGTGGTGCCGGGATTGGGGTCTCTGGAGTTGTGTCGCTGGCAGGCTCGTTGGGTGTGGCCACTGCTTCACTCAATTCCCCAACAGTGTTGTTCACAATCTGGCCTGAGCTGGTGGGGTGGTGCTGGTCCCTCTGTTCAAGCACATGACCTGGGGAAAAGGATTTGGGGGAGGTTTGGTTGGAAGCACTGCTGGGCCTGATCCGGCTTGGGCTAGGTCCCTTACTGAGACTGTGTCCTCCTGCCCGTCCGGGTACTCAATGTAGGCATAATGTGGGTTCGCATGGAGCAGAGTCACTCAGTCAACCAAGGGGTCGTTCTTTGAGTACCGGACATGGTGTCGCAGGAGGACTGGCCTGGGATCCGTGAGCCGATCCAGATCACATCCTCTAGGTTTTCTTCCCCCGTGCTCTAGCAGGTGCTGCCTCACCTCATTCGAATGGACCCCGGCCACGTAGGCATCCCAAATGAGATCGTCTGTGGTCTCCACAACAGTTCTGTCTGTGCAGGCACAGTCCCTGCCCATTGCCCTTAGTGCTTGAATATAAGCTCTACGGGACTCACTGGGCTGTTGCCTCCTTGTTGTTAGTTTGTACTGAGCATAGACCCTGTTCACCGGTCGCTTGTAGAACCCTTTCAGCACCTTCATGGCTGCGGCTAAGTGGTCGCATCCTGGATTCTCTGGTAGACTCTCAGGGACATCATAGTCATCAATATTAGTAGTCGATGGCTGTCCTCTATCACGGCAGGATCAGAGAGTTGTAATTATGTTTCAAAGCATCTCACCCAGAGCTTAAAGTCATTCGAGGCTGTAGCTGACTGTGGATCGATGTCAAGGCGTTCCAGCCGTAGCATACGCTCCATCCCTTCAAAACTTTCTAGTTAATAAAATTGTAGAACACGTCGAAAGAATCAAAGGCTTGTTGATCCAAACCAAGGCTTTCATTACCTCGAAGACTGGAGCGTATCACATGTAGGTTGACCTGTCCAGAATGACCTCGTCTGGCTAGGAGCAACCCTTTAAGACCTGCCAGTAGGCGCGGCTACACTCTCAGCCAATCACAGTCATCCTACACTACAATCTGTACATATACACATTGGTGAAAGAATCTGTACTTTCACAACCCTGAGATACCTTTTTCCTCCATGCGTGGCAGAATTACCACTAATTGGTAGTGCAAAAAAATAAACTGTACACAGTGTAAACATATAAAGAATCAAAAGAACTGTAAATAGGTACTGAATGTACCTGAAGGGAGAGCAAAAAATAAATCAATAAAGTGCACAAGTAAGAGTCCTTAAATGAATCTCTGATTGACTTTGTCCTTGAGGATTCTGATGGAAGAGGGGTAGCAGTTGTTCCTGAACCTGGTGGTGCGAGTCTTGTGGCACCTAACCTCTTTCCTGATGGCAACAGTGAGAACAGACCATGTGCTACTCTCTGACTCAGTGTTTTCTGTAGATGTACTCAATAGTAGGGAGGATTTTGCCTATAATGTCCTGGACTATAATGTCTTGGAGGGCTTTGTGCTCGGGGTTATTGATGCTCCCATACCAGACCGTGATGCAGCCATTCATTCAATACAAACAGATCAACTCAGGTCTGCGCCTAAAAGACAAACAGCGAGACAATTCTGGTGAGAAATTAACGTGTGACTTTTTCGCAGGTAGACCAAGACCTTTTGTACCCATGACAATGTGGCAGGAGGTTTTTATGGCCCTCCAAAACATCCCACCCAGGCATAAAAGCTTCAGTAAGGTTGATTGGAGATCACTTCACTTGGCCTGTGTAAAGCAGGATGTTAGAGTTTGGCTAAGGACATTGGCTAAGGACACGATTGTCATGTCAGCATTTGAAAATCTCGAAACATATGAAGTCCAGTCTTGGGGATTTTTCTGTTCCAGAAGCTCATTTCACTCATCTGCATTTGATTTGGTGGGTCTGCTCCCTCCATCGAGAGGATTTACTTATCTTCTCATATGCAAAGACCGAGCTAGCAGATAGAAGGCACCCATTCCTAACACCAACATCTCTGCAGAGACTATGGGTTGGATTTAATTGATCATTAGGTTTCTTATCTTGGTGTTCCAAATGTTACACCTCATATCAGAGGCTCAGCTTAATTTGGCATTGTTTCGAGCTCTTACAGATTTGTTGGGCACCATCCATATTTGTACTGCAGTCTATCATCCACAATCCAACAGTCTGATGCAGCGTTTTCACCAACATTTGAAGGCTGGATTAACAGCAGGGGGCAATGTGTCAAGTTATGTCCACCATCTTTGAGAGAATATGAGGGCGTGAAGACCAACTCTTACTCAACATTCACCAACTGTGCTTTAAGTACCGTATGATTTACAAACCTGCCCTCATGTGTTCTTTGTGCTTCTATGATGTGGTTCGCGGGCCACTCCATCATGATCCCTACAAGATCATGGAAAATCATCTTAAGTATTTTATGATCTGACAGAATAGTAATGCTGACTCTGTTTCCATCGATTGTTTAAAGCCTGTGTATATCGATGCCCCATTCAATTTGGCACTGCCAACACACGAGACACATTTGAACCCTTGCCTGTGGGATTCTCCAACACCTGGCTGGCTGCCCACCACACTGTTTTGTAGCAGGATAGATCCAGTCAGTTGCCTCATCACATGACTTGGAGGCTGAGGGGATGCAGAGGGCTGTCACGATTGCGTACCTACCTGGACCTGGTGCCAGGAGTGTTTGTTTGGAATGATATGTGTGGGAGGTGGTGCGCATGGTCAGAGCAAGGAGATGCAATGATGCATTTGTGAACTAGCCAAAAGGAATGGAGTGAGGGGCCTGCTGGGAGGAGGAAAGGATACCTTTAAAAATGAAATGAACACAGACACCCATTTTCTAGATGTTAAAACTTGTGAGAAAACTTGTGCAGATGTTGGAATCAGGAGCAAAAAAAAACTGTAGGAGGAAGAATAGATCAAGCACCACCTGTGTAGGAAAAGAAATGGTCGAACTTTGGGTCGAGAACCAGCATCAGGTCAAATATCAAAGTAAAGGGAGAATTTATTAGAAGAGACAATAAGAGACAGGCAATGGTTTGGAAAAAGAAGTGCAGAGCTCAGAGCCTGGCTGGCTGATGACATGGTTCATATGGGTAATGCAAGTCTTTCTGGCAAAGCTAAACATGAAGTATGCAGAAAATTATATTAGCTACATTTTCGTTCTCAGGTCTTAAAACACCATCAGTTTTTTTTTAAATCTGCATTATATATTTTAATGTAATTATGCTCTGATTTTTTAAAATTAAATTACCAACCAGCATGGTACAGATTTTATAATATTCTAGGCAGAAGAAAAGCCAATATCTGCCCAAAGTAATGAGCTGCGGATATTAAAGATCTTATCCAGCTGAAGGTGTTCAATCAATCAATGACAACACGCTCAATCTAAAAGCTCACAATATAAAGCATTTCAATTTTTTCCAGTACACTGGCAGCTTTAAGTTAAAAAAAAAAAGGCCTTTATTTGTTTGGGAAAAGTTCTCCCCTTTCCTTTGAGAACAACAATGCTGAAACATTCTAATTAAAATTTTTGAATGCCCATGAAAATAATTAAAGTCACTGCTGAAATTCTTCATATTTTCAGATGGTGCTAATGTGACATCTTCTCTGTTTCTATTCTAATTGCAACATTAGAATTTACATGTGGATTTGAGTTAGAATAATGGCCATGTTAAGGATGCTATTTACAACTGTACAACCAGTAATGTGAGCCAAATCCCTTAGTCAATGAGGTTGCATCTAACTCCCCGTTGTCTATATCTGATGAACTGGCACATGATTATGTGGTTGGGAATTCCACAGGTTCTCAGCTCTGAGTGAAAAATGTTTCTCCTCATCTCAGGTAAACAGCAATTTCTGAACTGTCTCCCTTTTTAATAAATCTGAACTGTATGCTGTGTTATTATGCGTGTATAATAAAATGTTCATTTTCCAGTAGAAAATGCATGGGGTTGGCACGGAACAAAAAGTAGACTATGACTGAAGTCATGTGTGTTGTTGGTTCATGCATCTCAAAAAATAAAGTAGTTTAAGTATTAAAACCACACAAGGTTGTCCTTCAAGGAACAAACATAACATAGTGTAAGAAGTGGGATGAGTAAGTAAGAAAAGACAATAGTTCCTGTCATGGATGTTAAGTCCTCCCACAGTGATGCAGTTTACCAGCAATCTAACTGATAATTGGAAATACTTCAGTGATTCAACATTTATTTAGAGGCTCGTGGAGTGGGAGAGACCAATGTAAAATGGAAAGTGTCTATATTTCTACAGTGATGGGTGAAGATGCCTTGGACATAACTTAAGTTTTCAAATTGATGAGACAGCTTTTACATTGGACACTCTGATGACAAAATTTGAGAGATTCAAGTTTTTTTTTTCCTGTGACCAGAAACAAGAATATTGTTTCTAATATTATTTGACTAATATTTAGCCGAGCTTTGAATTTGGAGATTTGAAAAATGCACTCATTAGAGACAGAATCGTTTGTGGAATCCCAGATAATGGGCTGAGAGAAAGACTTGTGTGAAAAAAAACTTGACACTGGAAAAGGCTGTGAATATGTGTAGGGCAGCAGAGACCACACGAGCACAAGCTAATGAGCTGGATAGGATAGACACAACAGTGCATGCAATGAAAACAGAGAAGCAGAGCAGAGGAGTTTCCCAAAGCTACAGCAAAGCAAGGAGGTAGGCTCAAACAGGTGCGGAGGTAGACATATTTCAAATATGTGCCCTGTCTATGGAAAGTCCTGCAATAAATGAGGAAAGAAGAATCATTTTGCAAAGTTCTGCAAAGCAGGGGCTATCAAGAGAAAGGTGCTGACAGTGGATGAAGAAATGGAGGAATTCTTCATGGATGTACTTTGCAGACTGCTTCTGCTGGTAAAATGGAATGGATCATTCCAGTGACTGTGAATGAGACATTAATTCCATTTAAGCTCGACACTGGAGCCCAGGTGAATCTGTTATCTACAGACGATTACAAGACCCTCACCATAAAGAGCAAGATTTATCCAGTGAAATTAAAAGTGACAGGCTACACTGGAGAGAATGTTCCAGTAAAAGGGGGCTGCATGGTGATCTTCAACCATAAAGAGCAGCATCTAAAGTCACAGCTACTGATTGTGGAAAAGAGAGTACAGCTAATATTAGGTCTGAATGCATGTGAAGAGCTCAACCTAGTGAAAAGAGTTTTCATAGTGGCTTTACAGACAGAAGATGAGAACACAACACTCATGAAAGATTATGCAGATGTCTTTGAGGGGCTTGGATGTTTACCTGGTGTACAAAAGATCCACATAGATGAGACAGTGGCTCCTGTTGTCCGTGCATGCAGGAAAGTTCCATTTCCACTTAGAGACAAACTTCAACAAGAACTAACGTGCATAAAATTGAAGAAACTGCAGATTGGGTCAGCTCACAGGTCATCGTGCAAAAGAAAAATGGAGCATTGCGTATGTGTCTGGACCCAAGAGATCTCAATAAAGCCATTAAGAGAGAGTATTTTAAATTGTCAACACAAGAGGAAATCATATTCCAGTTTGCAGGTGTCAAGTGGTTTAGCAAGCTCGACAAATCATGGGATTTTGGCAGATGAAGCTTGATGAGGCAAGTTCAAGACTCTGCACTTTCAATACGCCACAAGGAAAATACTGCTTTCTTTGGCTACCATATGGGATCATGTCAGCACCAGAAACCTACCATAAAACCATCCATATGATCTTTAAAAGTATACCTGGAGTTGAGACCATGATTGATGGCATCATTGTATGGGGTACACCAAGAATGAATATGATATACGACTAAAGCAAGTGCTTGACATGACATATAATCTCAATTTGAAATTAAATAAAGAGAAATGTGAGTTGGGTGAAAAGACACTGACCTTCATAGGACATGTTATATCTGAACAGGGAGTGAACCCTGATCCAAGAAATACATCAGCCATTGAGAATTTTGTGAGTCCTCAAAACAAAGAGAGACATTTTTTGGGGATCATGATTAACCTGGCTAAGTTCATCCCTTGTCTGTTGACTGTGTCAGCACCACTTAGGATACTCCTTGAGCAGAAAACTTAGTGGATCTATTCGCATGAGCTGGAAGAATGCTTCCAGGCACTCAAAAAGTCCTAACAGAAGAGTCTGTATTAAAATTTTATGATCTGGATAGGCATACCAGGGATCTCAGCTGCTGCATCCTGACATGACCTTGGAGCAGTACTACTGCAGCAGCATGAGGACACATGGCAATGTGTGGCTTATGCATCAAGGGCTATAATAAGTGCAGAAGCCAACTATGCACAGATAGAGAAAGAGATTCTTGCCAGCACTTATACATGCGAAAGGTTCCATCAGTACATTTGTGAGGCATGGAGTTCCTTGTGAAGTAATATCAGACAATGGCCCACAATTTTCGAACAGTGAATTTGAGTCCTTTGCCCATACTTGGGGGTTTTGACATACAACTTCAAGCCCACATCACCTAAAGTCTAATGGCATAGCAGAGAGTTCTGTCAAGGTGGTGAAGAACCTCATGGAGAAAGTGCACGATGGACGAGAGGATTTCCACAGGTCTAATGATTCACAGAAGTGCGCCACTACAGAATAGCCTTCTCCTGTCCAAAATGCTGATGGGTCAACGCATACAAACCAACCTTCCAATGCACAAAAATCTGTTGACACCTAAAGGAGCACACAAGATCAAACAGAGTAAAACAGATAAAGTAAAACAGGAACAGTTCCATGATAAGACTGTGAAAACCCTGGAGTTCAAGTGTGAGTCCGGGATCACAATTCTGACACATGGACCATGCAAGGATATGTGTAAGAGGAAGTAGATCCACATTCCTACCACATCCAGGTAGAGGGAGGGACACCTCTGAGAAGGAACTGCTTGGATCTATGACCACAACCCATGGTTGGGACCCATCGCCTGTCAGTACACAAAATGGGCCAGCACATGTAGAAAAGGAACATGTTATTCAAAGTTCACAGAAAGACACAAATACTAACGGAGCATATGCAAGTAATGCACCAATGGAAACACAAACCAAAAAGGACTGTTAACCACCTTCCAGACTGATTGAAACCTGCTGAGTGGAAAGAGACCGGTCACAGAATGTAGACACCCTTGTTATATAGACATGGCATTGAGTTTGTGTTTTTTTAAAAGGGGAAAGATGTGTGAAATAAAGAACTACATTTCCCATTAAGCAATGCATGCAGTTGGCGCAGGAACAAAGAGTGGACTATGACAAAAGTCGAGTGCGTTGTTTGTTCATGTAGCTCAAAAAATAGTTGTTTAAGTGTTAAAACCACACAAGGAACAAACATAACATATGCAGTCCTCATTCAGACTGCTTCAGTGCTGCTTTCAGCGCTGGCCACCTCAAATTAAGTAGGATATACTGATTTTTAGCTAGGTCTAGAATGATTGCACAAAAATGATACCAGGGTTGCACAAGCATCAATTGCAGAACAAACGTCCTCCACCACAAAGTTAAATGTTGTATTTTTTTAAGGGAAATATTTAATACTCTAGTCAAATTTCCAGTAAAGTGGACACACTCCCACACAGACTGGAGGTTCTGCATTATTCCAGAAGTGGCGGCTGGCTCTTTAAGACCTATTACGTGAGCTCCGGCATGAAATGATTGGCTGCAGTTAGGTTTAACGACAAAATTACACCATCAGTCCTAAGCAGCAGGGATAGTGCTTGGGGAGGAACAGGAGAAAGTGGGGAAAAAAAATGCCTTATATGCTTGTCAGTACCCAGATCCGGCTGGTGAGTAAACATCTACTTTGAATCTGGGAATGGGGTAATCCGCAGCGACTGAGAGACTTCCACTAATCCCACTCGATCCTCTTAGCACCGGCAAAATTGTACCCGTTCTTCACCCTCGTCGCCATCTAATGGCCGAGATTAATGTCCAAACTGGGTGTCCTTATTTACAGACTAATGGGGGAATCTGACCGGATGGGGAATCCTCGAGTTACAACAGTTAAGTTCTACTGAAAGTGAAACTGTCATTGTGATCACTGATTCAATGCGCGGAGCAGACCTTATCTGAGAAATATGTTTCTGGCCCAGTCACGTCGCAGAGATTAATGATAATTTCAACTGAAATTGATTGTTGAAAATGCGCAATGTAACTCCATAATGGGATGGTACCTTCGTTTTAAGTATATATTTTGTATGGTAGGGGTTTGGGGGAAGAGTGTTAATTTGAGGTGTGTAGGGTGTTAATTGCCTGGACATTCTGCACTGGAAGGGTGGTGTTTATATTAGTGGCAGTTTGAAATGCGTGAAGGTTGGAGTGTCATTTGCATTTTCCACTGTTCCCACAAGCTTCCACAACAGACATATATTTCCCTTCTCTCCCTTCAGCATTTTGTGGTTGCATGATCTATTTTTCTGCCCCACCAACTACTTTTACAGCAACTTTTCTTGAATCTGCAACACTTGTTCTTTTACCTCTTCCTTGCCACCAAACAGGGACCCAAATAATCTTTCCAGGTGAAGCAATTATTCACTTACACTTCTTTCAATCTGGTGTACTGCATTTAGTCTCCTCTACATTGGAGGAACCATATACAGATTTGCAGAGCACCTGTGTTCAGTCTACAAAAGCGATCCTCCGTTTTGCTGTTGCTTGACTATTTAATTCATCATTCCTCTTCCACATTGACTTATTTATGGCATCCCACACTATTACAGTGAGGTCTAATGAAAGATTGAGGAAGAAAACAACTCCTCTTCCATCTAGGCTCATTGCAGCATTTTAGACATGCTAATAAATTTTTGAGCTTCGTCTAACTCACTTTGTATCGGAACCGGCCATTTCTGCTGAAAGTCATCCACTCGTATTAGTTCAGTATTTCTCCATCCATAGTCAAGCATGACCTTCTGGGCCCACCCAACAGCCCTGCTACTAACAACATTAGGAAATTTTGGAGAAGATAGGTGAATTAATAAGGTTCAAACCATTTTAAACAGTTATAACACAGGGAAATTTACATTTTCAGGAAAATGGACCCACAATAGTGGGAGACGAATACTCAGATGTGAATCTTATGAACTACCTTGGAGCTGAGAAAACCACAGTATTAGGAAATAACTTGTGAGTAGTATAACATTAAGATACCTCTGATTAGGGCATCTGTTCTCTTCATTGTAAAGTATGTCCATATTTTGGTTCTTTCTATTCTCTAATCTGGAGTGGTTCTTTGATAGAGTTACACCCTTAGCTCAGCACTGAAATAGGTCAGAGATTTTAACAGCAGTAACTAATCTTCACAATTGTTTCTTTCCTGGGATGTTTAAGACACCACTAGTCCAATAGAAAATTCTGCTCATACTTACTAATTCTCCATCTCCTAAAGCACAATCATTTTCTTTACCATGTTTGAATAAAAACACAAAATACTGGAAATGCTCAACGTTATCAGGCTGCATCTGTGGGAAGAAAAACAGAATTAACATTTCAGCTCAGACTTTTGGTCAGAACTGGGAGGATTTGTTAATCTGAAGGGAAATCCTCCAATTCTTTGTTCATGTATGTCTGTTATCTTGCAGGCCAGACTTGATAATGCTTTTGTTTTCTTTGGGGAGTGGATGACCTATTCAGACACGTCTTCCAGCTCTGTATTTTGTAATTCTTATGACTAAGCCCTTTTTTCACTGGCATCTCAGTAAATTGGCCGTGCAGTGTCCTGGGATAGGAAGACATTTGTGCTGTTTCCATTGGGCCACCTTTAACTGGGTCACTGACTGCTTTTACGCTGAACACGCTCATCCCCAGGGATTAGAGTTCACTGGTTTAATCACACTGGCATCAGCTGACACCGGGGATATGAGTAGGGGTAGAGGCTGTCAATCCCCAGTGTGATTTGATGCCGATGTGCTGATTGTTTTCCTTTTCCACTGGACCCTTAACTGGTTAATTCCCCATTAATTTGTGGAATAAGGTATCAGTTGAAAAGAGGTGTATGTTATCACTCTCTTAATTGCTCCCCTTCACTCCATGACCAGATAATTGTCATGCTGGTTTTACCCGATCCTTTCTACCCAACACCCTCCTCCCCTCCCCCACCCTTCCTTGGGGCTTAATACATTTTGATGAAAAGCCTTTGACCTGAAACATTAATTGTTTCCTTTTCTTCCTGCTGAATATATCCAGGGTTTTGAGTTTTATTTGACTTCTAGCATCTGTATTATTTTATTTCATATTGATAATTTACCTTGTAATTTCTTCAGCTTCATCTTCTTTGAGTCACTTTTATCTCAGTCCTTAGAAATAACATGCATGGACAGGTTGTTTTAGGCCATTTTAATTGGCTTTATTTTTGGAAGAGAAATCTATTAGATTCCATAATCAATTTAAAAGGAGGCATAATTGTATGTTTTAATAATTTCCCAAAGATGGATGGTAAGCCTGCTGGTCCATAATTTCTTGGTTTCCCTTGGTGGCATACTTAATTTTCCAGCCTAATGGAGCTGAAATAAAACAAGCTTGAAAGTTTAGAATAAGATCAAATACAAATTCAATATCATAGATTTTTTTGAGTGCAAACCAGGAAAGGTAGTTATTTGCCATGGCTGGGAGAAAAAGAACGGCTGGCATTTGTCTTCTGTTAACAGCAGCAATGCAATTGGCTCTGTATCAGTTCTATTTATCTGACTTAATCAGGCCGTAATGCTCCTGCTCTATGGCAGGTGAGCTGAAAAGCACAGAAGCTGACAAACTCTGTGAAAAGCTAACAAAACAAGAAATGTAACAAATTGGAAAGAGTCATCCCATCCTTATTTTCTCATTGGCATCAGTCAGTGTAAAATGATGAAATAATCCTTGGCTCACTTATATCTCCCCATGCTGCAATACAATGAATGGAGGAATGCATTTCTTAATACTGGAAGATCAGCCAAAATTCAAGAATTTCTGCCCTAATATAACTCACTGGATGGTTGACTTGAGGATTTGTGCTTTGATTCAAGCTTGACAGGTGATACAGTACCAGCTAATCTAAACCTAAGGATTCTGATCATTTGGGTCTCACTTTATAGTTTCTTTTTTATTTAATGTAATGTATGTAGAAATACAGCAGAATAACAAGCCCATGCAGCCCAAACACACCTATTGACCAATTTAAAACCAACTCTGTACATCTCTGGATCATGGGAGAAAACTAGAGCATCCAGAGGAAACCCATGTGGACACAGGGAAAAAGTACAAACTCCTTACAGACTGTGGGGGATTCCAACCAGGGTTGCTGGCGCTGTAATAGCATTGCACTAACTGCTATTTTTGTTTCATATGGATCTATATGATGATGAAAAGTACTTCTTCAACCAAATTATTACATTCATATTCTGCATAATGCCTGAGTTGAGGGACCACTCCGTCACATTGCCTAAAGTATTTTAAGATCTCTGGTTCCGACTTTTTAAGCTGTGGAACTTGAATCAGTGTAAACTGACACTGAATGGCACTATGATAACTATGGCATGTCAGAGGATAGAGGATCAAGATTCCAGTGTTCTTTCCATGGATTATAGGCATTGCAAAACTGCTTCATATTAAGAAGAGATGGACATGATCTAAGTGCCAAAATAAAAGTGTTCTTCAACTTTCATTGTTTCACTTTACACACATGCTGCATGCCCTGCTGAATGTTTCCAGAATTTTCAGTTCAATATTTGCATTTTTTAAAATTTTCAGCTGAGGTTTATGAAAGGTAGAGATGGGAGTAGAGCATTAAGTAGCTGCTTCTGGAGATGATAAAGGCATTGGTTAGAGGTTCCAATGACCAATGTGCAAGTCAGTGTTCAAGGCTTTATCAAGAAATTAGATAGAATGCTGATCACTTTCCATGACTCCCTTGTGCACTTTTCCCTACCCACCCATTGTCCACCTGATACCTTCCACGATGGCCGTAGGAGGTATAATTCTTGCACCCACACCCACACCACACCCATGGTCCAAGGTCCCAAACAGACCTGTACCTCCAAAGAACTTATTTACTGCATCCGGTGCACCCTCTGTGGCCTTGTCTACATCGGAGAGACTGGTCGTAGATTAGGAGATCACTTCACCCAGCACTTCTTCTCTGTCCGCAACAAAAGCGACCTCCCCATAGCCAACCATTTCAATTCTGAGTCATACTCTCAAGCTCGCGTGTCTGTCCATGGCCTTTCACACTACCCCACCCTGACCACCCGCAGAGTGGAGAGGCTCTCTCCAACCCCAGAGCATGAACATTGAGTTCACTGCATTCCACTAGTCAGCTTGCCTTTTTCTCCCCTTCGCGCCCCCCCTCCTTAACTCGTCATTCCAGTTCCTACTTCCTCTCTCTCTCCACCTAGCCTAGACTCCTCCCCCACCTTTCTGTAGTCCTCCCCCACTCCACCCCCCCCTTCTGTTCGGACATCTCTCATGCTCCCCCACACCTTGATAAAGGGCTCAAGCCTGAAACGTTGGTGATATATCTTTATCTTTGCTACATAAAGGCACTGTTTGACCTGCTGAGTTTCTCCAGCATTTGTGTTTTTTCACTTAACCACGGTGTCAACAGAATCCCATGTTTTACCACCAGCATATTATCAGTCATAAGCTCTGTCACACTTGCCAGTGGTCCCAGGAATTAATGGCCAATCAGCCTTTAAAATGTCTAGTGTGAAAGGAAAATTGTCTCAATGCAAGCGTCAGATGATGTCATCTCATGCCAGGGATTGACGGTTTCGACCTCTATTACAATCACTGATGTCTGCAGATGTCGACGTTGCAATCAGGCAAGTGTAGAATGGGCAATTGAATTGTGGGATTGAAATGACCCAAGTTTTTGCGTGAATGCAAGAATGTCAAGGAAGAAAAGACTAAAATGAAGATATAAATTTTGCCATGGGAAAATCGCAGCAGGAGAGAGAGAGAGAGGAAATAAATAGCAATAGCGGACAATTTTTAAACAGCATAGGAAAGTTGGTAGTGCATAGTAAACAATTTAAAAAGACCATGGGGAAAAATAGCTATGATGAACCTGACTTCCCAGAATTTCGTTTGGCAGAGAAACCCCTCTATCAGTGCTCCTTGCATGTAGCTGTGCATCCACCCCTTTCTCTGCTGCATTGCATTCTGGAAGTGCAGGTCCGCCATGGCTTTTTCCCCCACGGTATTTCTATATGGTGTGCAATAGCACGACCAACTTCCCACGCTGTTTAAATTGTGTGATAGTGCTACCAACTTTCCCAAGCTGTTTAAAAATTGTCCACTATTGCTATTTATTCTGAGCACTTTTCCAGTCCCATATTGAGGTTTATATAGGTCAGCACAACAGCAACAGGGGCTGAAGGGCTCATACTGTGCTGTACATAAAGCTTAATTCTGTTATAATTAGGCATGATTAATTTTGTTCAAATATAAAATCATAATACATTGATCAGGATTTAGGGCAGGTCCACCATCACTCGATGGTCAAGACGTCACCGGAAGAAGGTAGAACAGTCCTAACCCCGGGGATGGCTCCTTGCAAGTGTGGAAGCGTTCATTGTCCCAGTTAGGAGTGGTCATGTGTGAAAAGCCAAACCCCCATTCCTATCCCGGGACACTGAACTGCCCATTTAATGGGACGCAAGTGTGAAAGTGGCTATATATGCTTCCATAAAGGTAGATTGATTTGAAAGATTAATTTTCATTTGTATCCACAGCTCAGAATATCGGGTGAATTGCCCTCCACGGATGATACTGGACAAACTGGAAATTCTTGGCTACCATGTAATCAGCATGACAGGCTTGGGACAGACCCTAGTCTGGTGTCTACACAAAGCTCAACACGACCCTTAGATGAATGGAACTACATCATTGCCTCTATTATCAGAGATGGATTACTTTTACTTCTCGGGAATGAGCTGAAATCTCATTTGTGTTGACAGGGACAACATTCAGAAACATTTAGTTAGAGATACTCAGACTCAAGATTCATTAATGCCCCAATTCTTTTATTTCTTCCCTCCTCACCATGTGGTTCCTTCCTGCTTGATGGGATACAATCATTGCTCTGAAACCTCTTCCTTACCCAAGCCTAGCAACAAGACAAGATGGCAATAGCAGTAGGATTATTGAGAAGCATCACCAATGTCACTGTCCTGCACCACTCATGCATAAGGAACACCAGCTTATTGAACGGGAACAGGCCTCTTTCCCTGTGCCCTCAGCCTTTTGACATTGGCTGCTGTGATCAATAGTAGTACTTGGTGAGATGAGCTCTCTCAATAATAAATGATTGAAAGGCATTCAATTAGTTATATTGAAAAATACAACCCACTATCTGCTGGACCTCAGTTTGAAAATTGCAGTGTGACATTAACAAGCAGATCCCAACTTTCAACCCCACTGTTGGTCTGTGATGTTGGTAACATTAACAGAATATTCTGACCAGCCCTACAATGACATAATTTAGGGGATCACAGTAAAAGACAATAAGTACTAGGGCTCAATCCCTTGATGGCTATCATTGTTGGCAAAAAAAGATTCCACTCCCATTCACAAGCCACATTGGGAGTGCAATGAATATTGGAGTGCAGGAGAGGAACAGAATATGTTGATACCTTTGTATAAAAAATACAATATGAATAATTAATACACTTCAAAATAGTTACCTGAGACACATAGTGATCTGACAATGTGAGTTTTACAGTTGTTCCCTGTCCAGTTTCACATGAGGATAATCACTTCAGTGATTTACCTATCAATGTTGTCCATTATTTTATGTGTCAGATGTAATTTGAAAAATGTCTAAATCAAATTTATAAGCTTAATTCAAATTAAAGTGGTGTGATAATGAAGTGGTTGGAATTTGGACTATTTTCCATAGAGCTGCAAAGATTAAATCAACAGTGATGGAGTAAGTTTCCAGAAAGGTCATAAGTAAAACATGAAAATCTGGTTATTCCCATCTCTCAATTTCTCCGTCTCTGCTGCATCTGTTTCCAAGATGAGGTCTTCCAGTCCAGATCTTCTGAAATGTCTGCCTTCCACAAACGTGACTTCCCCTCCACCACCAACTGAGCCCTCAACTGCACCTCCTTAATTTCCTGCTCATCTGCCTTGGCCCACTCTGCCCCCAGATGCAACAAACACAGAATTCCCCCTGGTCCACACCTACACCCCACCAGCCTCCACATTCAACACATTATCCTCCATAATTTCCAGTACCTACAACAGGATCTCACTACCAGAAACATTTTTCCCTCTCCTCCCCTCTCTTCTTTCCATAGGGACCGCTCCCTCCGTGACTCCCTCGTGCATTCATCCCTCCCCACCAGTTGCCCCCGGCACCTTCCCCTGTAGCTGCAGGAGGTGCCACATGTGCCCACACCTCCTCCCTCACCACAGTCCAGGATCCCAAATAGGTCTTTCAAGTGATGCAACACTTGTGTATCCACAGGATTGATTTACTGTATCTGGTGCTTCCTTTGTGGCCTTCTCTACATCGGAGAGACTGAGTGCAGACTTGGAGATTGCTTCAATGAGCACCTTTGCTCTGCCACACTGGTGACAGGAAAGTCCCAGTAGCCAAACATTTCAATTCCCAGTCACACTCCCACACCTGTCCATGGCCTTATGTACTATCCCACCAAGACAACCTGTAAATTGGAGGAGAAACATCTGTTTTTCCATCTGGGCACTGCAACCAGATGGCATTAACATTGACTTTTCTGATTTCTGCTAACCTGCTCTCCTTCCCCTTCCTTCTGTTCACCTAGCCATCCCTCCTTCCCTTGCTTGCTGCTATCCCCTCCCTCCCTTCTGCAGCAATTTACCTCCACCCTTGGCATACACACCTCTCCCCCCTCCCCCTCAACTCTTATTCTGACTCCTGTTGACATTTTTCAATAAAGGGCTCAAGCTCAAAATGCTGGTTATGTAGTTTTACTGTTGCTATTTAAAGGACACTGACCTGCTGAGTTTCTCCAGCATTGTGATTTTACAGGTTTATGTCATGTTAACTAATGCAGGAGTTGAGATTGGCTTCAGTTTCCATGGAGGACAGACAGAAACATGTAGTTTCTCTTTCTTACCTTGTGAACCTGGTTGGAAAATATGCACGACCTTAAGTAGGTGTGGCTCAGACATCCCCTTCCCCTTATACCTGATCCACTATAATAATACCATAACTAATTCTGGGTTTTGATCACATTCCTATCTAACCCCCATATCCAACAATTTCCTTGTGTCTAGAAATTTATCAATCAATGTTGAAAATACTGAATAACCAAACATCAACAGCCCTTGAAAATGGAGATTTTAAAATATTTTCAACCTGACATTTAAATAACTTTATCTCAGTCCTAAATGGTCAAAATTTTAATCCGACACTAGTTATGGATACTCTGGATACTCTATCTGAAGAAAATAGATCTGCCATCTATTTTGTCAACCCTTTCAGAACTATCCACATTCAAAGAGATCACCTTTAATTCTATGAACTCCAAACAGCATTGGCTCATCTTATTCAATCTCATTATGGAACAACCTCATCACTGGAATCAGTGTCCCATACAAGGTCGCACTAAAGCCTCGGAAAAATTGTATTCTAATCCCCTTACTTAATAGAATGTGAATGAAGTAATGATGGAAGAATTTTAAATATTAAGAGTTATTCAATATTATTGATATAATACATATTCATTTTCCAACAATTTATACAATCCATTCTCATCAAGAATTTGCGCTATCAGTGAAAGTACTTAGCATGTTGATATTGAGAAGAATGTTACTTGAGTATGATTAAATATGCTCTTAATTTTCCCCACTTAAGTTGCTACTTGATCCTTTGGGCATCAGTTTAACTCTTAAAATTTATTGATTGAATGACTGGCTTAAAACCAGACGAGTAGCAACCAGGGAGAGTAAGGCAGGAGCAATTCTTTGGAACACTGCCAGCTCCCCATTCAATTATTTCCAAGTAATGACACGTGTAGTTTAACTGAAGATGCATTAAAAAAAAGGTTTATTCCAGTGGCAAAAGTAAGTGTGAAACACAATGTGTTTAATCATCATCTTTCTGAAGCTCTTCAATGAGACGCTGTCGCTCTGCTGCTTGTCGCATGCGCATCATCACAAGACTTTCATAATCCCGCTCTGTCCGTACAGGGTTCTGGGAAAAGAAAAATGCATGGTCAATATTAAAAATATAAACTCTGTTTCAAAGTCATTTTCTTGCTATTTATTTTACTGTATTCAGTGCTAACAATTTGATAGTTTTGAGGCACTTTTACATAGTTACTGAGAAGTAGAAAATTTGTGCAAATTTTGCTCCGCTGGCAACGTAAAAATGTTGAGACAGGATTTATTTGCTAAATTCCATCCCATAATTTTTCCACCAAGACTCCTACACATTTTTAACAGAGCAGCTGCAGTCTAAGTTGACCTCAGGCACTCCGTAAGAAACTGAGCTAATTAATATGATCTTCCCAGCAATGCGCTCTGACGCGTGACGACATGTTCAGCTTGCAGCAGCAATGTGGAAAGTTTAAATCTGCGGCATACCAAGGACACATTCAACTTGCTTGCAGCAGATGATCACGATGGCCACGTCAAAGCACTGGACTGTCTCTGAAGTCCAAGACCTCCTCTGCATTGGTGCTGAGGAAGAAATTGACCTGCACCTTTTGATCACAGGATAGTAGTGTCAATTATGACGTCCACGTGGTGATGATGTGCGGTGGTCGTACGTTGCACATCCGCGTCATCATCACCCACATTCAACCTCCAACAAACTCCGCAACACAGGAAATCAGTGTAAAGGTGCTTCCTGTATAAATGACCACTCTGGAGATAACTATGCAAAGTTTTTAACAAATTTTTTCCTTCATTTTTGTGTAAAAAATCATAATGGAGATGCGAAAAGCAGATTGGGTATTTGCATGGCACCTTGATAACTGTAAGATAACCTTAAATTTTCCAGTTGCTTTTCATATTAATAGTCTTAATGCCTTTAGCTTCTTACAGTTCCAACAAAATAGACCTTAGGCCTGATCAATATGGGTTATTGAAAGTGATGTTAAATTTCATCATCAATTTCTGCCTTGGCACATTATAACCCTCAGGATTTAACACTGAATACAATTTCAACTAATCACCCTTTACCTCTTCTGACCAGTTCTAAAGAAGGATTATCAACATGTAGTACAAATTCTATTATTCCCATTGCTGCCAGTTCTCAGAATTCTCTACTATTTCAGGTTTCAGCAGCTGAAGATTTGCATTTCAAAGTTACAGCATTGTTTTCTTTACCCTTGATTTTTATTCATCTTTCTATTCTATTTACATCTCCTTCAGAAAGATCATCTGTGATTAATATTGTGGTGATACACCACTAGCCTACTGCAGGGGGCAACCTGTGCACCTGCAGAAGAGGACAAGGCAACACCTGGCTGGCTGTCCCATCAGCCGACCTGAATGGACCAAGCCCCACCCGGATGTCTGCCAATAACCCTCCAGGATATAAGCTACATCTGGCCCTTCAAGCTCAGTCTCAGAGCCAGCTTTGGCCACTCACAGCCAGCTTTGTGGAAGTTTATGTGAATAAAGCATGTTGAACAGACTATGTTTTGTGTCTGCTTTTCTGCTTGATAGCGCATTACAATTTATTCCACATAAAATTTGAAGCTGAATGGAGAAGCTCCTGAGCGCTGGGAGCCTCAAAGTCAACCCATGTCATCTGGAAGCACAGGCACAGGCACGCTTCGAAATCTGGAGGCACACAGTTGAAGTGATCATTAAGGCACACGCCGACGACATCCTAGACTCCGACAGGAAAAGGCTCATCTTACTCCGCTTCAAGCTGGGTCCCTGAGCTCCCCAGGCCCTCACAGACTGCACCGAGTACTCTGAAGCAATGAACACCCTAGAAACCATGCACAAACCTCCCACAAACATGATCTTCGCAAGGTACATTCTGAGTATTTGTGCCCAGCAGCATGGAGAGATGGCTGAGTCCTACCTGGGAGCCCTACATGAGTTAGCCCGACCTTGCCGGGCAGAAACTGGGGTGAATGAAAGGGAGGTTGAAAGGTTGATCTGGGGTCTACGTTTGAGAGCCATCAGGCAGAAGCAGCTGGAGGACAATATCTACTCCCTGGCCAAAAGAGTGGAGATAGTCTGAGCTCTGGAGGCAGCAGTCCTGCACACCGAAGCCTTTGACTCCAGGTTTCCCCAATCTCCACGTGGTCAGCACAGACTACAGCTGTGGCCCAAAACAAGACGGTGGACGAGAACATCGCTGCTGGAAGCGCCCCACGCCCTTATAAGGACTGTGGGTCCTGATGTGGGTCAGATTGATGATCGTGCCAAAACTGCCCAGCCAGAAATCAGTACTGCTTAAGATGTGGCAAGAAAAACCATTTCGCTAAAGTATGCCTTTCAAAGCCAGCTGGCAGCTCAGTGGCCCTCTATGACCAGCCCCCCTTCTACCCAGTCCCGGCCACATGCGATTGCCGGGCGATGCCATTGCTCCTGAAGCAACTTCCGGCCTCCCCAACTTCGGCAGCCCTACTTCCTGCCTCGCCGGCAATGATCGGTGCTTGCACGCCATATGCCCGGACCAGCCCTCGACCATGCCAGTGCAACCCCGCTAGACTGACGTCACTTCCACCGACCGCGATGACGTCTCCAGCACTGACGGCCAACAGCATGCCATCAATTTCCACAGCACTACCAGGACAGCTGGGGAGGAAGGCCAGCCAGGCCACCACCACACACCCCCACACAGGGCGGCCATCTTGTGCCGGGCAGGCGCAGACACCACAGGCACCTGGGCCCTCCCAGGCCTACAACGAGCACTGCACCGATGATGATGATGTGGTCAACACGGGCGCTGACCAGACTGCCCTACCGACGCACCCCACGCCTCTGGAAGCTGCAGATCGCCACCCACCACACCCCATGCCTACGGAGAGCACCACCGCCAACACTCACCTCTCGTGATGCACCCCATGCCTGCAGAGGACACTGCCGGCCGCAACTTGCCTCTGCCATTGGGGAATGACAACTTGGATTCCCAGATGGTCCTAGCGGCCATCACACTGACCAGAGACATCCCTCACGGCCTTGGGCGCTCCGTGATGGACGTCAAAATCAATGGGCAGGTAATGAAGTGCCTAATCGACTGTGTCAGCACTTAGAGCTTTATTCACCCAAGAGTGGCCCACTTCCTAAAACTGAAAATCCACCCCACCATTTTCTCTATCGCCTCCGCCGCCCAGGACCGAATTATTAATACCCTCGGGTGCTGCTCTGCCAATCTGACTGTGGGGGTAGACATACACCGGGTTCAGGCTCCTGGTCATGTGCCCCAGTCCTCCTTGGCTTAGACTTCAAATGTCACCTGCAGAGCATCTCCCTTGCCTTCAGGTGACTTTCCCGTACCTGGATAATGTCACCATCTGCGGACACGACCAGCAGGACCACGATGCAAACCTGATGAAATTTCTCTGGACAGCCGAGGAGCTGAACTTCAATTACAATAAAGAGAACATAGGAACATAGGAAGTAGGAATAGGAGTAGGGCAAAAATGGCCCATCGAGCCTGCTCCGCCATTCAATAAGATCATGGCTGATCTAATTTATGACCTAACTCCACCTACCTGTCTTCTCCCCATATCCCCTAATTCCTCTATCATGTAAAAATTTATCTAACCGAATTTTAAATATGTTAATGAAGCAGCCTCAACCACTTCCCTGGTTAGAGAATTCCAAACATTCACTACTCTCTGAGAAAAACTATTTTTCCTCATCTCTATCCTAAATCTAGTCCCCCGAATTTTGAGACTGTGTCCTCTCGTTTTAGTTTCCCCGGCCAGCTAAAAAAAACCTTCCTACATCTATCCTATCTATACCCTTCATAATCCTATATGTTTATATCCTATATAAGATCTCCTCTCATTCTTCTGAACTCGAGCGAATACAATCCTAGACAATTTAATCTTTCATCATAAGTCAACCCCTTCATCCCAGGGATCAACCTAGTAAACCTCCTCTGGACCGTCTCCAAAGCCAGTATATCCTTCCTCAAATATGGAGACCAGAACTGGACACAGTACTCCAGGTGCGGTCTCACCAGTACCTTATACAGTTGCAACATTACCTCCGTACTCCTGAATTCAATTCCTCTAGCGATGAAGGCCAACATTCCATTTGCCTTCTAAATAACCTGCTGCACCTGCAACCTAACTTTTTGCGATTCATGCACAAGCACTCCCAAGTCCCTCTGCACAACAGCATGCTGTAGTTTTTCACCTTTTAAATAATATTCAGCTCTTTTATTTTTCTTGCCAAAGTGGATCACCTCACACTTACTAACATTGTACTCCATCTGCCAGACCTTTGCCCACTCATCCAGCTTAACTATATCCCTCTGCAGACTCTCCACATCCTCATCCTCATTACAATTTGCTCTTCCACTCAATTTGGCTACACCATATTTTGTCCCCTCCTCCAAGTCATCAATGTAAATGATGAACAGTTGTGGGCCTAACACTGACCCCTGCGGCACCCCACTTACCACTCTCTGCCAACCTGAAAAACTCCCATTTATCCCGACTCTCTGCCTCCTGTCAGACAACCAATTTTCAATCCAGGCCAATATACTTCCCCGGACTCCAGTTTCCTGTAACTTACTGATAAGTCTCTTGTGTGGCACCTTATCAAACGCTTTCTGGAAATCCAAATATACAACATCAACCTGTTCCCCTCTATCCACCGCACCCATTATATCCTCAAAGAATCCTAACAAGTTTGTCGAACAAGATCTTCCCTTTCTAAAACCATGCTGCGTCTGCCTGATTGAACCCTTACGTTCCAAAAGTTTTACTATTAGATCTTTAATAACGGCTTCAAGCATTTTTCCAACTACAGACATCAAGCTAATTGGCCGATAATTTCCAGTCTTCTGCCTACATCCCTTCTTAAAAAGTGGCGTGACATTTGTTGTCTTCCAGTCTGCCGGGACCTGCCCAGAATCCAAGGAATTTTGGTATATGACCACCAATGCAACAACTATAACTTCTGCCATTTCCTTCAGAACCCTTGGATGCATATCATCAGGACCAGGTGATTTGTCTGGCTTTAGTCCCATTAGTTACTCCATCACTACTTCCTTAGTAACAACTATTTTATCAAGGCCCTCCCCAACATTCGCATGCACTTGGGCATGCTGGACGTGTCTTCCACCGTGAAGACTGACACAAGATATTTGTTCAATGCCTCGGCCATTTCCTCATTTTTTGCTACCAGTTTTCCTTTCTCATCCTCCAAGTGTCCTATGTTAACTCTGGCCACCCTCTTCCTTTTTATATATTTATAAAATTTTTTGCTTTCTGTTTTTATATTTTGTGCCATAATCCTTTTTCCCATTTCTTATTACCCGCTTTGTAACCCCTTGTTGTCTCTTAAAGTTATCCCAATCTTCTAGTTTCCCACTGCTCTTTGCAGATTTGTACACCTGCGCCTTCAATTTTATACTCTCCTTCATTTCCTTTGTTAACCATAGTTGATTTTTCCCTCCCTTGCTGCCCTTTTTCCTGACCGGAATATATTTTTGTTGAGCATTACAAAATATTTCTTTGAAAATCTTCCACTGTTCCTCAACTGTTTCATCAATTAGCCTGTGCTCCCAGTCCACTCTGCCCAATTCCTCCCTCATCCTATGGTAGTCACCCCTGTTTAAGCATAATATATTAGTTTTAGATCTAACTATTTCCCCTTCCATCTGAATGAGAAATTCAATCATACTATGATCGCTATTTCCCAGATGGTCTCTGACTATTACATCATTTACTCTACCTATCTCATTGCACAACACTAGACCTGAGAGAGCATTTTCTCTTGTGGGTTCCTTAACATGCTGCTCAAGAAAGCTATCGCGGATGCATTCTATGAAGTCCTCTTCCAGACTCCCACGACCAACTTGATTTTCCAAATCTATGTGGAAGTTAAAGTCCCCCATGACGACTGCCATATCATTATTACATGCCTCACTTATCTCTCTATTTATTTCCTGTGCCACTAAACTATTGTTATATGGTGGGCGATAGGTAACACCCACCAATAATTTTTTCTCTTCGTTATTCTTTATCTCTACCCAAATGGACTCAACATTATGCTCTTTAGATCTTATATCATCCCTCACTATTGCCTGGAGCTCATCTTTGATTAAGAGTGCATCTCCATCTCCCTTACCATCCTGTCTATCTCTTTGCACCACCTGATACCCTTGAAAGTTTAATTCCCGTTTAGGGTCACCTTGTAGCCATGTTTCCGTGATGGCTACCAAATCATAGCCATGGGTACCGATTTGCGCCTCAAGTTAACTAACCTTATTTCTAATACTGCGGGCATTCAGCTAAAGTGCCCTTATGCTCTTTGTCCTTTTAATATCGTGACTTCTGTAACCTTTTCTTTTGATTTTTCTGCCCACTATTTTTCTTTGTAATTTTCTTAACACTATCATTGACCCGAAAACTCACTGCACCATCCGATTTTTTACTTTCTCCTCCCAACATTACTTTTCCTGGCCATTACTTTATCTTCCTTACACTTTTCCCTATCACTCTGGTTCCCATACCCCTGCCAAATTAGTTTAAACCTTGCCCCACTGCTGTACCAAACATACTTGCCAAAATGTTGACATCTTTTGGATTTAGGTGCAACCCGTCCCTCTTGTAAAGATCATGCCTTCCCCAAAAGAGATCCCAATGATCCAAGAAGCCAAATCCTTGCCTTGTACACCAGCACCTCAGCCACACATTCATTTTCCTTATCCTTACATTCTTTTCATCACTTGCATTTGGAACAGGTAGTAATCCCGAGATCACCACCCTAGCGTTCCTGTCTTTCAGCTTTCGTCCCAGCTCACTGTAATCCCTTTTCATTACCTCCTCCCTTTTCTTGTCAATGTCGTTTGTACCCACATGTACCAAGACATCAGGCTGCTCTCCCTCTCTTCTCAGAATATTTTGGACCCGATTTGTGATATCGTGTACCCTTGCTCCAGAGAGGCAGCACACCATGTGTGTTCAGCACCACCCGCCTCGCCATCCTGGGGTACATCATGGCACATGGTGTCATCATCCTGGATCCAGAACGGATGCACCCATTAATGGAGCTGCCCCTTCCCCACATGCTCAAGGCCTTCCGCAGGTGCCCTGGCCTTTTCTCCTATTACTCACAGTGGGTTCCTTGCTTCTCGGACAAGGTCCACCCACTGGCCCAGGCCTGCCCACTGGCCCAGGCCACAACGTTTCCTCTCTCACCTGAGGTGCAGGAAGCCTTCACGCGCATCAGGCAGGATATCCCAGACGCCACGATGAATGCTGTGGACGAGGACTCCCCCTTCCAGGTGGAGAGTGATGCCTCCAATGTGGCCCTCACCGCTACCCTTAACCAGGAGGGGCGCCCTGTTGACTTCTTCTCCAGGGCCCTCCACGGTTCCAAGCTAAGGCACGCCGCTATTGAAAAGGAGGCCCAGGCGATCATGGAACCAGTCCGCCACTGGCACCACTACCTGGCCGGCAGGAGATTCACTCTCCTCACCGACCAGTATGCTGTGGCATTCATGTTCAACACCACCCACAAAGGCAAGATCAAGCAGGATAAGATCTTGTGCTGGATAGTCAAGCTTGCAGCATACAGCTATGGCATCCAGTACCGTATGGGGAAGTTTAACGACTCCCCCGACGCCCTCTCCTGGACCTGCGCGTCGCTCCACGATGACCTGCTGCAAGCACTTCACGAGTCCATCTGCCACCTGGACATCACCCGCTTATACCACTTCATCAAGTCCCAAAATCTCCTGTACACCGTCAGGGATGTCAGGACCATGACTGAGGTGTGCCGGGTCTGCACGGAATGCAAGCCATGCTTCTTCCGCCCGCCGCAGGCCCACGTCGTAAAGGCAACTCGGCCCTTCAAGCACCTCAGTGTAGATTTCAAGGGTCCCCTGCCTTCCACGAATCGGAATGTCTATTTCCTCGCTGTCATAGACGAGTACTCCCGCTTCCCTTTCACCATCTCATGCTCAGACACCTCCACGGCCACCGTCATCAGGGCACTGACCCAGACCTTCACCATGTTTGGCAACCCCGTGTTCATCCACAGTGCCCGGGGGACTAGCTTCATGAGTGAGGGACTGCGCCAGTACCTGACAGCAAGGGGCATTGCAACCAGTCACACAACTAGTTACAACCCAAGAAGTAATGGACAGGTGGAACAGGAAAACGGAGTAATCTGAAGGCAGTCCTCTGGCCCTTACAATAAAGAGAAGTGCGTGTTCAGCACCACCCACCTCGCCATCCTGGGGTACATCATGGCACATGGCGTCATCAGCCCAGATCCAGAACAGATGCGTCCATTAATGGAGCTGCCCCTTCCCCACACGCTCAAGGCCCTCCCCAGGTACTTTGGCCTTTTCTCCTATTGCTCACAGTGGGTTCCTTGATTCTCGGACAAGGTCCGCCCACTGGCCCAGGCCACAAAGTTTCCCCTCCCACCCGGTGCAAGAGTACTGGCAGGACGCCCTACCTGAGGCGCTCCATGGCATCAGCTCACTCCTGTGCACGGCTACCAATGAGACCCCTCACGAACACCTGTTTTTGTTCCCCAGGAAATCGGCAACAGGAACATCACTCCCAGCAGGGCTCACATCCCCAGGACTGGTGCTCCTGTGTAGACACGTGTGGGCCCATAAGGCCAAACCCATGGTCGACAGGTGTTCCTCCTACACCCAAGCCATAACTACGCCTATCTTAGGTTCAGCAGCAGCAGGGAGGACACCATCTCAACCAGGGACTTGGCACCCGTGGAAGCACCCACCACAGCACAACTGCATCCACCATCCCAGGATCACGCACTCCCCCGAACCCGGACAGCTGTGGGACACCCAAGACCACGCCGGCCTGCCACGCCTTCCCCACCCCGGGCACCTCAGACTCACTCCAACCGTGGGGGACGAACCTGCTCCCCTCCCACCTATCCAATGCCTCACACATACTTCAACTCTAGCCATCCCGGCCATCTTACTGCGCTGCACCACGTCAGCTGCTCCGGCTCCCGCCCCACCCCCCCAACCCTCACTGACCTTTGACCAGGAGCCAACTCTGCGATGGTCGCAAAAGCTCTGACGGCCACTGGACTGTCTAAACTTGTAAATAATGTACATATGTTTGGGGCTTTGTAAAACATGGAATGAAACCTCCCTCCAGGACAATGTTAAAGAAGGGGGAGAATGTGGTGATACACCACTAGCCTACTGCAGAGGGCAACCTGCGTACTTGCAGAAGACCACTGGAGGACAAGGCAGCACCTGGCCGGCTGTCAATTAGCTGACCTGAATGGACCAAGCCCCACCCAGTTGGCTGCCAATCATACTCCGGGATATAAGCTACATCCGGCCCCTCGATATCAATCTCAGAGCCAGCACAGCCACTCACACAGCCAGCTCTGTGGAAGTTTATGTGGAATAAAGCCTGTTGAACAGACCTTATGTTTGTGTCTGCTTTTCTGCTCAAAAGCACATCATAAATATGCCCTAATTTCTCTCCACAGCAGGCATAACCACCATTACCACTCATGTTGCTCACACCCTCCCTTTGCTGTCTCCTCTCTGTCCTCTTCCATGCAATTTAAAGCATGTTTGATTTGTACTTTTTTCAGTTCTGATTAAAAGGTCATTAACCTGAAATATTAACTCTGTTTCGGTCTCCACAAATAAGCCTGTCCTGCAAAGTGTTCCCAGCATTTTCTGTTTTTAATATTGATAGTAGTCATTTGAAGGAAGGGAGTAAACCTTTAACTTGGCTTCATCTTTAACTTCTTTGAACACAGACTAATGAAATAAATTGCTTTCACGAGGTTAAGTCTCGTGTACACAACACAATAAAGTAATAAATTCCCAGGAAATCCTGCCTTACACTTGGGCAATGAACAGTTGTAGTAATATACATTCCGTCAAGATGGGGTAAATGAACATTTCTCAAGTTGCAGGAAGACTGACAAATCTCAGATTACACACATTCTGTAGAAATACATCACAAAAAAATGAGGGGAATTGTAACTGACATCACACCCTTCCCAACCATATGCCAAGTATCTCACTGCACAAACCATCATGCAGCCCTGCAACCATACAGAATGAGAAACACTTGCATATCAGAAACTATCTGCAGATTGAGCATGTAAATCCCATGTCTTTACAGCAACAGTAATCGGGGCCGGGGTTCGAATCCCGCGCTTTCTGTAAGGAGTTTGTACGTTCTCCCCGTGTCTGCGTGGGTTTTCCTAGGGTGCTCCGGTTTCCTCCCACCAATGAAAATTTACCAGGGGTTGTAGGTTTATTGGATGGAAATTGGGCCGCATAGCCCCTTGGGCCGAAATGGCCTGTTGCTGTGCTGTGTATGTCTAAATTTAAAAAAATAAAATTCATACTTTGGTCCTCATGTTGAAAAATGGCAACTGCAGACACCAACTGGAATCAGAACCTTAGAAGCAAGCCTGGCTCTCTTATACCCACACCAATAAAGTAATTAAACATACCTGAAAACACACAAACACCCGTGAAGCTTAAATATCCCAAATAGTATAGTACCTGAAATGGCAGAACTAAGTATAAAACGTCCTGTAATTTTTACATGGACAAACCAAAATGTTTACAATAAGCTTTAATGTGCACTTTAATCACATGTGAATTGTTTGATTACATATTTAAAACTGTGGAGCATAATGGCAAATAAAGGGGGAAAAAAGTGTATTTGTCCCAAACAATATGGGGGACATTGAATGAGCCAGAAAGAGCAAGTATGAGTGGAAGAGGTAATAAAGGGAGAAAAGTGAACAAGATCTGTGACTTTGTTTTAAGGGCTAAAACCTCTAATTGCTGCCACTCTCAACTGCCATGTGCCTACAAGAGCCAATAGAAGTGTCAACCTATGAAACATCAAAAGGTCTAAGTCCTTAAAAAGACTTTGTCGTATCTACTCTGAAATATACAAACATGGAGATAGTAAACCTCTGCTGTATGCAACTAATAAATTATGATTCAAGATGGTGGCACTACTGCAGACCTAGGAGGAGGGGGGAGCAGAAACTCATCTTTCTGTACTCCTCCACAGGGTCCTACTGTCACTTGATAGCCTGGTGCAGGTGTAACTGCCTGTAGAATGGGGTGTTTATTTATTTATTTATTGAAGACCATGGAGGTCCATACATAAGATTGTATTGATCAAGCTAAGCAATGGTAGCTCCATGGGAGCAGTGGACCAGTGCGGGGCTTCAGAACAGAATATCCTCTCTTCCACTAAGAAGCAGAAACCTAAGAGAGGTGCCTATATGGTAGGAGACCTCAGCAGAAGGCCACACACCAACTGGACTACTAGAGTCCTGCTTCTGGAATAGCATTATTAGTACATGTTAATTGTATTAAAATGAATATTTTTCCTCAAAATCAATATCTTTTTCAATCTATTCCTTGTAAGATTCCTCAAAAACTTTTTAAAGACTTAAATGCTTTGGTGAGGAGGTTTTTATGGAAAGATAAAATGGTAAGGGTGTCATTACATGAAGTAACTTGGAAGTTTGCACAAGGAGGTTTGTAACTTCATAATTTTCAAAATTATTATAAATCAGTTGAAATTAATAGGATGTTTGAAGTGGATAAATCTTTGTCATGGGCTAATATTGAGTTATCGGAGATTAGTGAGAAGAAGATGGATCAGTTTATTTATAGATGGAATCCTCAATTATTAAGTAACTATAATTCACCTGTGTTGAAACATTTAATGGATTTATAGAATTTAAAAAAATGAAGCTATAGGTAAAATTTTGGGTAAAATCCCTTTGTTTCAAAATAAGCTTTTTCTTTTACACTTAATAATCAACTTTTGAAGTTGTGGGATCAAAAATTTATTAAATTAGTAGAAGATTGTTATGAGTCGAGTATTTTATTTATTTTCAAAGAATGAAAGAGAAATATGATACATCTTCAAATACTCTTTTTTATTATCAAATTAAATTCTTATTGTTGGATAATTTTGGGCGTACATTACGGTTAACTAGACGGTCTAAATTTGAAATTTTACTTACTGAAGGTGGTAAGAAAGGATTTATATCTGAGATGTATGCTTTATTACAGAATAAAATGCTTAAGCCAGATGTTCATAAATCTAGATTAAAATGGGAGAAAGATTTGGCTGTATCTATTTTTCAGGATGAATTTATGCGAAGATAGTATGACTAAAATTGTAAATTGGTTCATTATAATTTTCTTCACAAATTACATTCAACTCCAGAGAATTTAAGGAAATGTAAGTTTATTTCCTCAGATTTAATGATTTAGATGTCATAAGGAAGTTGGCTGCTTTTTTACATTCTACTTAGCTATGTAAGATGGTGAAATATTTTTGGAATAGATTTAAAGAACTTTTAGAAGTTATTTTTAAATTGAAGGTTCCACTTGATCCTTTAGAATTTTTGTTGGGTTATATTAAGAGATTGAGTTTGGAGTTAAAATTAAATAAATTTCAAATTGCTTTTTTGAGATCGGCTTTAGTTGTGGCTAGAAAATGTTTGGCAATTATTTAGAAAAATGAGACTAATTTGAGTATTCAGCGATGACATTTGGAAATGAGATCTTGTATTCCATTGGAAAATATAACATATAATTTACATAATAATAATTTTTTGTTAAAACCTGGAGCCTGTATTTGGATTATATGGGGTTGAATTATTAATCTCCTTTCCACACATTAATGGTGTTGTTCCAAACCATGGTAACTAATTGATGAGTTTTATGTTATGTGATCTCTTTCTTTCTTTTCTTCTTTTTTGGGGGTAGTTTAGAGAGAGGTGGAGAGGGATGGGTGGGTTAGGGTAGGAGGTTGGGGGGGTTGTAGGGGGGTATTACTTACATAAAAATATCATGTATGTATTCTGTTTTTTTCTTAAGCTGTATTTTTTATTGTATGATTAATCATGATTAATAAATAACATTTTCAACAAAAAATGTACACTGGGTACAAACACATGAATCACACTGTGGCACAGATACACCTCGTAATCCTCTTTCAGTGCAAATAACTGTTGTTAGAAGCCTGGGAACTTATTGAAATTGAAGTATGGTTAGTGCCTTCATAAATGGACTGTGACATTTGCTGGATGAGGAAATACGACTGTGTAGAAAGTTATTCAATAGTGAAAGTAGAGGAAAGATAACATGTTCATTAGGGTTTTGAGGTAAAGCCTGGACCCCACCCATGACTGACTTAGCGACCTAGGTATGTTCTTCTTGCTCAGTGTACACTTCAGTCAAAGTTTAACACTGAGGCTCGAGTTACCTAGAATTATACAGAGACCGCAATGATTCCTCTTAAATACACTGGAGTTTTTGCAAATCTGTGTCCGGTTTCTGAGCCCAAATTGTTCATGGAAATTAAGAACATTATCCTCATCACCAAGCCCTGTGGAACATCACTTCTCCCCTGCCTGACCAGTTTTGCTTTCTGAATCCAACATATTGTCCATTCTTGTGCCAAACAATACTAAGCATGTCAGCATCTGGTCAAAACAGTGCTTGCAATGTCATTCAAATCTGATTGAATGTTCCATCAAAGGAAAGGCAGGTCAGCCAAGATACAAAACGTCCTATTTCAGACTCTCAATAGCAAACATTCTCACATTAGTCACATCATGACTCAGTGCAGACAAAAGATTAATTCAATTCTGACTCATTGAATAAATGCAGATTAACCTCGGTAATGGTCATACATATATATGGACTAACCAATTAAATTGCTATACCAGATAAATGTGGTGCTTCTTGGTTCTGAGTCATCATGAATTAAGGAAAGAATGTTTCATGTGCAGTTGCAATACCACATAAAGAGAGAGGAGATTTATTCTCACAGTCTGTAGATTAAAAACCACATTTTGGAGATGAGAAGATTTAGAGGGTTAATCTTGGCATTAACAACTAGATGTTAAATCGGGAGTGGGTCACACAACTTACTGGATTGCAACTTGTTCATTCTGAGTATGATAGCATCAGATCACCTGGGGAAAACCAGTGAAGTGGATCCTTAACCAGTGGGCCATATCATCTGCTTGGTCAGGAACATTTTCCCTCTGCCAGTGGGCCACAGCAATCTTCCATGTGGGGGGCTATGGAGACTTCCCAACCATTGAGGTCAGGGTGGGTCTGAAGTCATGTCTCAGTCCTTCTGGGTGACCTTGGGTGGGGTGGTGAGCAATCTGCCACTGAGGTCAGCTGCTGTCTCTCAATACAAGCGGCTTGGCACACAGTTCTTATCAGACCTCCACACAAGACAGACTGAGAAGTGTATGTTTTCTGTTTTCTTGTTCTTCACTTCAGTCAAGACTCAAGAAGCTCCTATTTATAAGACACATGATATATTCACTTTTAAAATTGGAGATAAATTATTTTTGCAAAGTTTTCATTGAAGATTTACCCCAGACAGGATTGCGTGATTGTAGGATATGCTACAAGTTTACTTGACTATTGTTGGCATATGACTAACCTTTAAATGTTCAAGGAAATATCCCAACATAAAGAAATACATTAAACATAAACTAACAGAGCATGTATTTATATAAGGTAATTATTGGAAGATAAACCCTTTGTAAATTGCAATAAAATTAGTGTTTTGTTATGTTATTTGATGTGATTATATTATGATTTGGATACAGTATTCATTTCCTCCAAAAATTACTCATTTTTAGATATAACCCTTTTTAGATGTATGAAAAGGGTTATATCAGCATAAAACTGCATTGAAGTGGAGGCAGATCTCAGGTGGGCATTATCTACAACATGATCAACGGTGTGGAAACTGATGAAGAAATTTCTGGGACAAGGGTCTCATTAAAGTGGCTTGAGTTTTTGTTCTTTACAAATGTTAAATAAAATACTTTAGATAAAGATGCGTTTCTTGCAAACCTGCCTTGGACTTGAAAATATTGATCAGTCATTGCCCCTAGTGGGCCATGACATGCGAGGCCAGAACCCAGGTGGGCCTTAGACTGAAATAGATTGAGGTAATTATTGGAAGATGAACCCTTTGTAAATTGCAATAAAATTAGTGTTTTGTTATGTTATTTGATGTGATTATACTGCAAATAAGCTTTTACAATACATTTGTAATGTGATCAGCCAGCCCATTTTAAGATGTCTTTAACCTACCCATGAAATCTGGAGGTTGAGCTCATCAGGTTCAGAATATCACCCATGTCCATTATCTTAAATATATTTGATTTAAATGTCTCTGCCTAACCTGGTTAGTGCTTTAACCAGATTAACTGCTTCACCATTATAAATTTTTATTTTCAGAAAGTACGGTATATTGATGTTGCTCCTATGGAAATACAAAATCAATAAACATGAAAAATCCTCAGCAAAAGTAAAGGCACAAAGATTGGTCAACAGTTGCCAAGATACAGCAGCAGGTTTGAGAAATGATAGTAGACAAATGAAACTTGAAGGATGTATCAATATTGGAAGTGTTTTGGATATGAAAATCATCACCTTGGGGGTTGCATCTACACTACAGTAGAATCAATCTATTATAGTTTCTAGCAACATTAATGCAGCTACTATTGGGGGTTACATCTGCACTGCAGCTGCCAGCAATTGTTCTTATACTGGTATAATTCCCAATACTTACATTCAAAGCCAGGGCTGAACTTGAATTTAAATATGGCTGGTTTTGGAGTATATTAAACAGAATTTAAGTGTGACTCTTATGTAGCCACTGACAACAATGGTGGCTGATGAACGCAAAATAACAATACACACAGCTGCAGGTAAATCAGAACTCGTTTACTCGAGTCACGCGCGTATGCTTTTAAAACACTGAACCATGTGCACCATGTTATGATGTCCCGTGCCAGTTTGCTAGACTTCTGGGAGTTGTAGTCAATTTATAGCCCCGCTACATGGCTCCCGCTACATGGCTCCCCCTCCCCCCCCCAATCCCCAGAACTGGCACTATCAGCTGGTAGTTTTTTGGGAGGACGACCCCTGCGTCAGACTGCTGGATGTTGAATAGGGGAAGTTTTGTCACCATGGGCAGATTTGAGCCTGTCAATTGTGAATGACAGAGGCTGCCCAGCAATGTCCTCGTTCATCTCATCACCCTGTAGGGTCCCTCATATGGTGCCTGCAAGGGGCCATCCATGTGTTCCTAAATACAAACACATATTCACAGTCCTTCTGTTTGTGTGGTACAAAAGAAACATGTTTGGTATGTAATGATAGTGGTACAAGTGATAATTTGCCTACGGTATCCCTTAGTCTGCTCAACACCTCTTTCTGATCTTCATTTTTATTGAATCCATGTGGAACGAATTCTTCTGAGAACACCAAAGGCACACTGTATACAAGCTCCACAGAGGAAGTGTGAAGATCCTCTTTTGGACGTCCTAATGCTGAGCAACACCCATGGTAATTTGTCTGCCCACTTGGGACCATCCAAATGGGCCATTAAGCCTTATTGGACTGCTGGTGATAGGTCCTCATATTGTGAAACCTAGAGCTAAGCAGCTGAGATAAGGTAATCCATAACAAATATGTAAATTGAGGTCCTCAGTCAGAATTGATGTGCGTCGGTAGGCCAAAGCAAGCCAACCAGGAATTAAGGAAGGCTCGTGCACGAGTCCGTAGAAGCATCCGCCATGGGGACTGCCTCAGGCCATCTCGTAAACCTATCGATCACCGTGGAGAAATAGCGGTAGCCTCGTGAAACTGGAATTGGTCCCACAATGTCCACATGGACGTGGTCAAAGTAGTGAGTGGGAAGGGCAGTGTAGCGGTGCTTTCATACACCGATGGATTTTGACTTTTTGACAAGCTGCACAAGATCTGGCCATTTGCACAAAGTCTTTCTTTAGACCATGCCAAACAATTCTGTCTGAAATCAGACGAATGGTTGGTCTGATGGATGGATAAAAAAGACCATGAACAGAATCAAAAATGTGACATCTCCATGAAGTTGGAACCACTGGTCATGGATGTCCTGTTGACATGTCGCAAAAGAGCAGCTTGCCGTTGGCATCGATCTGCAATCCATTGTAGGTTGGTCATCGAGGTGTGACGTGACACCATCTCACCATTTTGTATTTGGGCAGCGGCGAGAGCTGCGTAATCAATACCGTGGTCCATAGCTGATATCTTGAGCACAAATGAGCAGGAAAGTGCATCAGTCTTTTCCAGAAATATGCATTATTCTGGTAGAGAATTCTGAAATTAAGGATAACTGCCTCTATTGTCGAGCTGACTAGGGCTGTGACACCTTCAAAAATGCGGTCTTTGAACATGGTGAAGTCTCTGCCTTCCAAAAAGTAACGGAAGTGACAGATGGACAAATATATGGCTAGGAACCCTTTATCAAAGATGCTGTATTTTTTCTCAGCCTCACGGAGGTGGTGACTAAAGAATATCAATGGCTTCCATTGTCCATCAACAAACTGCGACAGACTGTCCCCTGTGGCCACATTAGATGCGTCTGTTGAAAGGCGGTGGCTGTGTTTAAGACTGGATAACTGAGCACGGTTGCTTGAGCTAATAGTTCCTTTGTCTTTATGAAAGCATTTTGACTTTCATCTGTCCACCGAATAGTTTTGGCTTTACCAGACAGCAGATTGAACAGGCTTCATAATGTGAGGTGCTGCTGGAAGGAATTGACGATAAAAATTAACCAGGCTCAAGAACTCTTGCAGTCCTTTGACAGTGGTTGATCTGGAATATTCAGTAATGGCATCGATCTTGGAAGGCAGCAGAACCATACCCTTGTCGGTGATTATATGCCCCAGGAATTCTATGGAAACACATTTACCCAAAAACACATTTATCTGGATTGATGATCTATAGTGGCTGCTACACACAGAAAACACCACTAGACTTGGTGGGGTTTCCAGTAGAACTGTTTATTTGAATTTCACGTGTGCCCCTTTAAGACCAACAGGAATTCCGCCCTGCACAGCGGTGACATCATCACGTGGCCTGGGGCGCAAGCAGTGGCCTGAGCCACGAGGCAGTGAGTAAGCCCTGACGGCGCCATCTTCTGCAGCTGCCCCACCAGCGCAGCGGTACAAACAGGGCCGGTTGGCTCAAAGAGATGTGTGCTGCCACGGTCAGCCCAAATTCTTGCAGACGTCTAAAGAGTGTACACAGATGTTCCATGTGCTCTTCTTTATTTTTGCTGGTGACTAATATGTCGTCTAGATAAATGAAGATGTTGGCCATGCCACGCTCTACTGCATCCATATCTCACTGAAGGATCTAAGCTGCATTTTTTAAACCCAAAAGGCATACGTAAAAATTCAAACAATCCAAACGGGGTAATTATTGCCATTTTCAGGATGTCATCTGGTTCCACTAGCACTTAGTGATATCCGCGCACCAAGTTTGCTTTTGAAAAGATTTTTGCCCCATACAGATTCACCGAGAAATCTTGAATATGGGGAATAGGGTACAGGAACACGATACTTTATCCAGACATCTAAAATCTGGGAAGTTCCAAAATTCAGCAAGTGGGGACCGGCGGTTGCGAGAGGCGGCCGAAAGACCGGCGGTTGGGGGAGACAGCGGAGGGACCGCGGTTGGGGGAGACGGCCGAGGGACCGCGGTTGGGGGAGACGGCCGAGGGACTGCGGTTGGGGGAGACGGCCGAGGGACCGCGGTTGGGGGAGACGGCCGAGGGACCGCGGTTGGGGGAGACGGCCGAGGGACCGCGGTTGGGGGAGACGGCCGAGGGACCGCGGTTGGGGGAGACGGCCGAGGGACCGCGGTTGGGGGAGACGGCCGAGGGACCGCGGTTGGGGGAGACGGCCGAGGGACCGCGGTTGGGGGAGACGGCCAAGGGACCGGCAGTTGGGGAAGACTGCGGGGCAGCCGAGGGACTGGCGGTTGTGAGAGACTGGTGGGCGGCCGAGGGACCACGGTTGGAGGAGGCAGCCGAGGGACCGGCGGTTGGGGAAGACTGTCGGGTAACTGGAAGGGGGTGGGGGTGGATAAGGCAGCACTATTCGGGTGGGCACCTACATGGGTCTATGATGTTATGATGTCCTTTGCCAGTTCGCTAAACCTCTGATAGTTTAGTCTCTCTATAGTGCCACTACACTTACATATTCATTGGGAAAGGACCCAGTTATATCGCTCAGATTTCAAATTTATTGTCAGAATACATACACATCACATACAACCTTGAGATTCTTTTTCCTGCGTGAGAGGCAGAATTACCAGTTATTGGTAGTGCAGGGTATATTAAGCAAATAAAGATCTGTAAACAGATAACAAACAAACAAATTGACTATGCAATACAGAGATAATTTTTAAAAAAAATTTATACAATGCACAAGTAAGAGTCCTTAAATCAGTCCCTGATTAGTTTGTTGTTGAGGAGTCTAATGGTGGAGGGGAAGCAGCTGTTCCTGCTCTTCCCCACTGCAGACAACTCATTATCCCAGTACACCTGAACATACCCTGATTTATACCTTCAGCGACATTAGACCAGGTTTGTATACGCACAGGTATTGTATCTACATTGCCCTCCGTAATATTTGGGACAAAGGCACCTTTTCCCTTTATTTGACCCTGTGCTCCACATTTTTAAATTTGTAATCAAACAATTCACAGGTGATTAGTGTACATTCCAGATTTATTCAAGATAATTTTTTTTAAAAAAAACTTTATTTAAGATTTTATAACATGAATAACATATAGGATTACATTAAAAAAATTAAGAATAAAATAATAAAATTACAATAGAGTATCAGTAATCTAAATAATTATTACACATTAATAACCCAACTCAAATTAGCCCAATCCCCCCTTTACCCCAAAATAGAGTGAAGAATTAATAAAGTTAATAATATATGTGAGAAAAAAAAACTCACTTACAAAAAAAACAAAAACATAACCGATTAAAATACTAACAAAAAGAGAAGTAATTAATACTAAGATATCAGACTTAAAAAACATATTTAAATCAAACTTAAATGCATATATGTAACAGAGTTAAGATGAAACATATATTTAACTCAAACTTAATATAAAAAATTAGTAAAGTTAGTAACATTGTCTATCAAAAATTCTTAAATAATCAATTCTTTAAAAAAAATTGTAGCATGAGAAAAAATATTAAAAAAAACTTATCCATCCCATTCACATTTAAATTTCAAATATTCCTTATCTACTGAATAAACTTTACAAAAAAAACCACATAAATTTTTAGTTTTTTAAACAATCAAATACTTTCTTATGCTTTTTTTTTATATAAAGAAAAAAAACCCCTTCACTCTTTAATCTAATAATACAAAAAAAAAAAAACGGGTAGGAGGTTAAAAATACCCCCTCCCGTCTAATGCGGTAACTCCCAAAAAAAATGGGTGTGAGATAACTCACACGTAGCAGATGACTTTCAGGAAATAGTGCCTATCCAGTTCTCTCCCCCAACTCTCACTTCATCTTAAACTAACATCATCATTATTTAATATTCCTTTTTTTAACAAAAACATTAGAAAAAAAAAGAACAACTCTTCTTTTAATCAGCTCCAACTGCCGAGTCACCATTACAACCATTCCTTCTTGGAGCACGGCTCTTTTCTTCCATCTCTTGTCTCCTTAGAGATCGCGGCGGACTACGTCTCTGTTGAAACTGAGTAATTGGCGGCTCTTGAGCAAATGCTATAGCTTCCTTTGGAGAATCAAAGAACTTTGGTTGGTAACCATCTTGAAAAACCTTCAAAACAGCTGGATATCTAAAGGTTGCCTTATAACCTTTCTTCCACAACAACTCTTTAGCAGAGTTAAATTCCCGTCGTTGGAACATAACTTCTTGACTCAAATCCGCATAGAAGAAAACTCGATTATTTTGAATCATCAAGGGTGATTTTCTCTGTTGTGCATTTCTAATAGCCACTCGTAAAATTATTTCTCTGTCGTAATAATTCAAGCAACGAACCAAAACAGGTCTTGGACTTTGACCTGAAATAGGTCTTCTACGCAAGGTTCTGTGAGCACTTTCCAGTATTATACCTTCCGGGAAATGTTCTTGACCCAGCACCTGCGGAATCCATTCAGTAAAAAATTTTCTTGGGTCTGGTCCCTCCATTCCTTCCGGCAAACCAATAATCTTTATATTGTTCCGTCTGGATTGGTTTTCCAAATAATCAATCTTTTCCACCAAATTTTTATTTTGAGTTTGTAAATCTTCGATCATTTTGGTCATATCTGAAACTTGATCTCGTATTTCGTCTATACCTTCTTCACACGAATTAAATTTATCTCTCACTTCAAGAGTATTAAACCTAGTACCAAGTTCAGTCATAATCTTAGATAATCCCTGCATTGTATAAGATAATTTAGATTCAAGATTCACAAGAATCTTTTCAATTGGAAGAGATTCTGGCTCAACAGATTCCTGCTTTTTCTGCATATCCAAAGGGTCTTTTGTTACTTCCTTCATTCTGGTTGCCTTCCTTGTAGTATAGCTGCATGTGGAAACCCCAGCCACAGCCTTTCCAGCAGTGACTGGAGGACGCTGGCCGGGATTTTCCCCAGTCCATAATGTATTAATTTCTCCCAGTACATCAAGTTGTATAGGTTCTTTTATCTCAAGAGGTGCAGTTTGCAGTGCCTCCGCTACAGTTGACAAATGCCTTTCCCCAGCCGGTACTTCAACTGATGTTACTACAAGTGGTTCATTCATAACATTGCCGTCAGATGCTACTGCACATGTGCGAACCTGAGTAACTCTTTGTTCTAAAGGCTGTTTGGCGCCCTCTTTAGAGGGCTCTACCGATGTAACATTGATCTCTACATCCGAAAGCTGTACCTCTCTCCTGGGATCCATTTCAGGCTGAGCCCCGGTATCTTTCCTGTAGGTAGGCTCCAAAACTTGAACTTTTGGAAAATGTAGTTTTTTGATGATCTGTTGTCATTTTTTTTTTCTCTTTTCCACCAATTGTACCATCATAAGTTAAATTAACAGCACTGAAGTTATCTAAACTTTTAAAGAATTTTAATGAGCATTTCTAGACAAAACAATAAGATAGAGTCAGGAGAGGACTGGAAGGCACGTCTGATCCTTACGCCATCTTGCCACGCCCCCCTATTCAGGATAATTTGTGAACATTTTGGTTTGACCATGGAGAAATTACAGCAATTTGTACACTGATCCCCCATTTCAGGGCATCATAATGTTTGGGACATTTGGCTTCACAGGTGTTTGTGAGTACTCAGGTATGTTTAACTGCTTCATTGGTGCAGGTATAAGACAGCAAGGCTTGCTTCTAGGCTTTCAATCGTCATCATAATGAATAAAAATCCTGACAAAGTGGAGTGGAACTATTTATTTGAAACGTTAAGGAGATTTAATTTTGGTATGGGCTTTATATCATGGATTAAATTGATTTATAGTACCCCTTTATTTAGGCTGTTTAGGGGAACGAGACAGGGTTGTCCCCTTAGCCCCTTCCTATTTGATACATCTTTAGAAGCTCTGGCAATAGCCCTTAGAGGCACTCATGAGGTTCCAGGGATTGTCAGAAAGAGTAACTCATAAGGTTTCTTTGTATGTAGATGACCTATTAGTTTATATTTCAGATCCCGAAAGATCTATCCCAGCTATTATATCTGTGTTTTCTCAATGCAGCTCTTTCTCTGGATACAAATTAAACCTTTGTAAAAGTGAACTTTTAATATGCAGATCCCTATATACACTCAAATTCCATTAAAGATTGTCAAGAGATAATTTCACATACTTAGGGGATAAAATTATTAAACAATTTAAAGATTTATATAAACTCAATTTTTCTCCTCTATTTGAGTATGTGAGATTGTCTTTTTCTAGATGGTTTCCTTTATCATGATCTTTAATAGGTCATATTAATGCAGTAAAAAACATGGTCTTTGCCCTCAGACAGCTCCAAGAAAAGTGCAGAGAACAAAACAAAGGACTCTACATCACCTTTGTTGACCTCACCAAAGCCTTCGACACCGTGAGCAGGAAAGGGCTTTGGCAAATACTAGAGCGCATCGGATGTCCCCCAAAGTTCCTCAACATGATTATCCAACTGCACGAAAACCAACAAGGTCGGGTCAGATACAGCAATGAGCTCTCTGAACCCTTCTCCATTAACAATGGCGTGAAGCAAGGCTGTGTTCTCGCACCAACCCTCTTTTCAATCTTCTTCAGCATGATGCTGAACCAAGCCATGAAAGACCCCAACAATGAAGACGCTGTTTACATCCGGTACCGCACGGATGGCAGTCTCTTCAATCTGAGGCGCCTGCAAGCTCACACCAAGACACAAGAGAAACTTGTCCGTGAACTACTCTTTGCAGATGATGCCGCTTTAGTTGCCCATTCAGAGCCAGCTCTTCAGCGCTTGACGTCCTGCTTTGCGGAAACTGCCAAAATGTTTGGCCTGGAAGTCAGCCTGAAGAAAACTGAGGTCCTCCATCAGCCAGCTCCCCACCATGACTACCAGCCCACCCACATCTCCATCGGGCACACAAAACTCAAAATGGTCAACCAGTTTACCTATCTCGGCTGCACCATTTCATCAGATGCAAGGATCGACAATGAGATAGACAACAGACTCGCCAAGGCAAATAGCGCCTTTGGAAGACTACACAAAAGAGTCTGGAAAAACAACCAACTGAAAAACCTCACAAAGATAAGCGTATACAGAGCCGTTGTCATACCCACACTCCTGTTCGGCTCCGAATCATGGGTCCTCTACCGGCACCACCTACGGCTCCTAGAACGCTTCCACCAGCGTTGTCTCCGCTCCATCCTCAACATCCATTGGAGCGCTCACACCCCTAACGTCGAGGTACTCGAGAGGGCAGAGGTCGACAGCATCGAGTCCACGCTGCTGAAGATCCAGCTGCGCTGGATGGGTCACGTCTCCAGAATGGAGGACCATCGCCTTCCCAAGATCGTATTATATGGCGAGCTTTCCACTGGCCACCGTGACAGAGGTGCACCAAAGAAAAGGTACAAGGACTGCCTAAAGAAATCTCTTGGTGCCTGCCACATTGACCACCGCCAGTGGGCTGATAACGCCTCAAACCGTGCATCTTGGCGCCTCACAGTTTGGCGGGCAGCAGCCTCCTTTGAAGAAGACCGCAGAGCCCACCTCACTGACAAAAGGCAAAGGAGGAAAAACCCAACACCCAACCCCAACCAACCAATTTTCCCTTGCAACCGCTGCAATCGTGTCTGCCTGTCCCGCATCGGACTGGTCAGCCACAAACGAGCCTGCAGCTGACGTGGACTTTTTACCCCCTCCATAAATCTTCGTCCGCGAAGCCAAGCCAAAGAAGAAGAAGAGATGGTTTCCTTTATCATGATCTTTAATAGGTCATATTAATGCAGTAAAAAAGATAATATTATGTTTTTATATCTATTTCAAGCAATTCCAGTTTTCACCCTGGTCTTTTTTTGATAATATTGCCTCAAAAGTTTCCTCCAAATAAAGGAAGAATTTAATTGAAAAAAAGATGGAAGTATGGCCCTACCTAATTTTAGATTTTATTACTGGGCTGTTAATATTCATTATCTAACTTTTTGGATATTTTATTCTGACAAATTGGATCATCCATAATAGACAAATTTAGAATTTAAATCTATACAGCAGTATTCAGTGGCCTCTTTATTGGGTCACTCTCTTCCATTTAGTTTTTTTCAAGATCAATAAGGATATATCTAATCCAATACTCAAACATAAATTGGGAATCTGGTACCAATTTAGGAAATTTTTTTAAATTAAAAAAAAACTGTCTTTTCTAGTGCTATCTCTCAATTCTTTTTCAACCATCAATAATTGATCAATCCTTCTCGATATGGAAAACCAAAGATATTATTTCTTTTGCAAATTTATCTAAGGTTGTTTAATGTCTTTTGAACATCTGGCAAGTAAATATGACCTACCAAATATTCATTTTTTTAGATGTTTACAGATTATACTTTCTTAAATACCTTATTACTGAATTTCCATTTTCTATATTCACCAGATCTAGTTGATAATATGTTTTAATTGAATTCTTCCCAGAAAGGATTAATTGTAATTATATGTGATAGATTATTGAAATTACATCCAGCACTTCATGATAAGATTAAAAAGACTTGGGAATTGGAACTTGCAAGACCCTTATTGAAAGATTTATGAGACAAGATTCTTAAACTTGTGAATACATCTTAAATATGTGCCTGACATTCATTAATCCAGTTCAGTGTTCACATGTCCAAATATAAGATGGCTTGTACCTTTTCTAATATTAGCCCTACATATGACAGAAGTAAATCTGATATCATAATTAGCCCTTATCAGTAATAAGGTATTGACTCATATGTTTTGGCCTTAGAAATCTATTGGAAAGAAATATTTAATATCTTTTCAACTATATTTCAGGTGGAGCTACGACCCAATCCAATAACCCCTCTTTTTGGGGTGATTGAACCAGACATGGGGAGTTTTTCTGTACCTGCCCAATGGGTTGTGGCCTTCTCTACATTTTTGACTAGAAGAGCCATCTTATAACCATCTATCAGTTTATGGCATGGAAACAGGCTATTTCAGCCCTTCAAGTCCACGCCGGTTCACTCAAACAACTCCACTAGATCCCCTCCATCTATTCTCCTCCCATAACTCTCCAACCCCCTCCTATCCATGTATATATCCAGCCTCCTCTTAAATGAAAGAATCGACTTTGCCTCAACTATTTCATCCGGAAGATTATTCCATTCAGAACAACTCTCTGAGTGAAGAAGCATCCTCTAATGTTTCTCCTAAAATTTTCCCCCCTTACCTCAACTTGTATCCTCTTGTTTCAACCTCCCCTGCTCTTAGGATGAAGAGTCTACTTGCATCTAGTCTATCTATTCCCCTCATAATTTTAAACATCTCTATCAAATCCTCTCTCAACCTTCTACGTTTCAATTAATAAAGTCCTAACCTCTTCAATCTATCTCTGTACTCTAGGTATTTTAAGCCAGGCAACATCCTGATGAATCTTCTCTGTACCCTCTCCACCTTATCTATATCCTTCCTATAATTTGGAGACCAGAACTGAACACAATCCTCCAAACATAACCTCACCAACACCTTAAACAGTTGGAGCATCACTTCCCAGTTCCTGTACTCTATGCTATGATTTATGAAGGATAACATTCCAAATGCCTTCTTAACCACCTTGTCAACATGGGAATCCACCTTCAAGGAACTCTGCATCATAATTCCAAGATCTCTTTGTTCTTGTGCATTCCCCAATGTTCTCCCCTTTACTACACATGTCCTATTCTGATTCTTTTTTCCGAAATGAAGCACCTCACACTTCTCTACATTAAATTCCATCTGCCATCTTTCAGCCCAATTTTCCAGACAAATCAAATCCCCCTGTAATCCCTGAAAACCTTCCTCGCTATCCACCACTCCCTCTATTTTCGTATTGTCTGCGTATTTACTTACCCAGTTAACCACCCCACCATCCAAATCATTAATATAAATTATGAACAACAGGGGACCGAGCACCAATCCTTGAGGCACGCTGCTTGTCACAGGCTTCCATCTTGACAGACTGTTGTCCACCATGACCCTCTGCTGTCTCTCCTCTAGCCATTTCTGAACCCATCTTACTATTTCTCTATTAATCCCTAATGACTGAACCTTCCTTACTAACCTTTCATGTGGAACCTTTCAAACGCTTTGCTAAAATCCAGATAGACTACATCAACTGCCTTACCTTTATCCACCTTTCTTGTCACTTCTTTGAAAAACTCAACAAGGTTTGTCAAACATGACTTCAAACCCATGCTGGGTTAGGCAATCCCTGCCTATCCAGATATTTATACACACCATCTCTAAGAATACCCTCCATAACTTTCCCTACCACTGAAGTCAAGCTTACAGGCCTATAATTTCTTGGCTGACACCTCGTGCCTTTTTTAAACAACGGAACTACATTAGCAACCTTCCAATCCCGCGGCACCACACCCTCCTCCAGTGATCATTGAAAAATCACTGACAGTGCCTCCGCTATTTGCTCCCTGTCCTCCCTTAACACCCTAGGGAAAATCCCATCAAGACCAGGAGACTTATCCACTTTTACTGACCCTAGAAGCTCCAAAACCCCCTCTTTACTAATCCCTGTCTTTTCCATAACCAAGCCATTTGCCTCACTTACCTCACATAGTCCAATGTCCTTTTCCTTCGTGAACACAGATGAGAAAATCGTTTAATATCTCTCCCATCTGATACGGTTCCTCGCACAGTTCACCAGTCATTCAAATGGAAAGTCTCTAGACCTCCAACAGCATTTCAATAGTTAACTCATATTATGTCCTGTTTAAGTTTAGAAAAATATTAGATGTCATGCATTTGATTTATGTTGAAATTCGAAGATAAATGGCGACCTTTTATGTTTTACTTTCATTTAATGTAAATGTTTTTAATGTGATTAGTTGTACTCACTCTTCCAGATGATATATAGTCTTACCTTTGTTGTTTGATTCATGGTATGAATCAAAAGCTACAAAATATATGTTACCCTTAGGATAATCTGCTCAGATTTTTTTAAATTAGAATACTTTTTTTAAAAAAAAAAGAGTAGGTTAGGTGTATATTATACATATAGGTGTATATAGTTTTCATCCAGTGCAGTGAAGGGGGGACAGAGTTTATATTATTTGAAGTTTTATTTTGATATGTGATATTGTATTTTCAGTTTTGTTCCTTTTTCTTCATTGTACTGTATTTATTATAAAAAGCAATAAAAAAGATTGAAAAAGCAAGAAGAAAAATCTCCAAACGCCTGTCTGACAGATAAGCAACATTCTTCAGAAGGCAGGTGTGCATGTGACAATGACTACTGTCTCCAGAGACCTTGTGAACAGACATGTAGAGGCTACATTGCCAGATGGAAACCACTAGTTGGCCACAGAAACAAAATGGCCAGATGACAGTTTGTCAAGAAGTATTTAAAAGACCCTGCAGAATTCTAGAAAATGGACTTGTGGGAAGATGAGACCAAGATTAACCTGTATCAAAGTTATGGCAAGAGCCAAGTGTGGAGGTGTAAAGGAACTGCCCAAGATTCAAAGCATGCTACCTCATCTGTGAAACATGGTGGTGGGAGTGTTATGGCCTGGACATGTTTGGCTACCACAGATACTGGTGCATTTATCTTCATTGATGATGTAACTGCTGATGGAGTAGCAAAATGAAATCCGAGATATGTAGAAACATATTTTAAGTAGAATGTTATGAGCCCAGAGGACCCCAAAACCCAGCATCAATAGAAATTCACCAAGACAAATGGTTAGTTAATCAAAAGTTGCTTTTAATTATCTTTAAACATGAAAACAGGATCAAACTTTAACTTATTACTATTTAACTTAACTCTCCTAATTCTAAGCACACGTGTATATAATATGTGTACAAGTTCAGAAAAGTTCTTTAATTCACAGATCAATCTCACTTCTCACTCCTCCAAGTTCACTGGTTGCAGGCAATTCTTATCCTGTGCACAGAATTAAACATACATGAATTTCACCAGGCTTTGGTGCTTGAAAGGTTCATGGTTATCACTCAGGAAGGTTCTTGCCAGTTCTCAGAGAGGTATGTGTCTCATTGAACACCCAAAACTGGTTCCTTCTGATCAGCCACTTCAGTGTCTTGCCGAAGAAACTTTCCCCATCAGGGTTTTCTAGATGATAACTTCTTTCTTTCAGGTCATCAAGAATTCTTTTTTGTTTTCCTTATTTCAAGTGAAACATTATACAGCCAGCCATCTCCTTTTGTATGGACCACAAGGGTTTTGACCAGGCTGAACTAAGAACACATCAGTCTTCAAAATGGGGTTTTTCCACAAGCTCGCCAGCTTGTCATGTTCCAGTCCCAGCTGCTGCTGCTGAACTGTAGAACTGAATTCTCTCTCTCTCTCTCTCTCTCTCTCTCACTCTGAGAAAACCCACATGACTCTCTTAGAACAGCCAACTGCACTCAGACTGTGGCACCGGACTAAATCTTCTGAGCTGGTTCATCTGTTACTTTCCATAACAATAATCCATTACCCGACAGCATGACCAATTAACATCTACATGTGAAGTCCTTACAGGCATTCTTCAATATTTTTGCCAAGGCATTCAGAGCCTGAACTGTCTGACTTGAGCAGAGCTCCAGCATTTTAAATGAGATCTATTTTGAAGTGTTTGCATCTGTGTGTGACCCAACTAAAAACGCCAGAATTTATTTCCTTTAAAACATATCTATATACAATACAAAATATAACATAATCTGTCACAGGAAGTTCAAGCAAATGCCTTCAAACTCATTGGATGGCACTTCACCCTCCAGCCAAAACAATGATCCCAAACATACTGCTAACATAACAAAGAAGTTTTTCAAAGTTAAAAACAGGAAAATTTTTGAATGGCCAAGTTAGTCACCTGATTTCATTATGCTGAAGGGGACAAACCTCCAAACAAGCAGGAGCTGAATATGGCTGCAGTAGAGCCTCTGCAGAACATCACCAGAGAAATACTCCACACCTGGTGATGTCTATGAATCACAGACTTCAAGCAGTCATTGCATGTAAGGGTTATGCAACAAAGTACTAAATATGACTACTTTAATATTGTTACGAGCCCAGAGTACCCCAAAAACCCAGCAGCAATAGATATTCACCAAGACAAATGGTTATTTAAATAAAAATTGCTTTTAATTATCTTTAAACATGAAAACAGAATCACATTTTAACTTATCACTATTGATTTAACTCACTTAACTTAACCCAACCCCCCTTTTAATTCTAAGCACACGTGTGTGTAAGTTCAGAAAGGTCTTTGGTTCACAGTCCAATCTCAGTTCTCATTCTTCCATGTTCACTGGTTGCAGGCAATTTTTATACTGTGCACAGAATTTAACATTTATAAAGTTCACCAGGCTTTGGTGCTTGAAAGGTAAATGGTTACCACTCAAGAAGGTTCTTGTTGGTTTTCAGAGAGAGATTTGTTGTTCCAGGACACCCACATCTGATTCCTTTTTAATCAGCCACTCCAGTGTCTGGCTGACAAAACATGGCCACTCAGGATTCTCCAGATGATAACCTCTTTTTTTTTCCAGGTCACCAGAGAGTGCTTTTTTGTTTCTCTTATTTCAAGGGAAACATTAGACAGCCAGTCCTCTCCTCCTGCATGAACCACAAGGGCTTTGACCAGGCTGAATTAAGCACTCACAAGCCATCTTCCAAATGGGGTTTTCCACAAGCTTGCCAGCCTGTCCTGTTCCAGTCCCGACTGCTGCTGACTGTAAAACTGTAGAACTGATCTTTGTGTGTGTGTCTCTCTCCCGCTCTCTTTCACACAGAGAGAAACCCTGTTTTACTCTCTCTGCTTGCAAAACCACATGACTCTACTAGAACAGCAAGTTCCCCTCCAGACAGAATTCAGCTCCGACAAGTTCTTTCATCTGTTGCCTTTTTGTAAACAACAATCCATTAGTGAAGTCTCGGGCACTCTCCAAAGCTTTTGCAAAGATTGTTGGCCCCAACATGTCTAGCATGAGCAGAGCACCAGTTATTTAAATAAGATCTGTTTTAAAGTGTTTATAGGTGACCCAATTTATCTCCCAAAAACATCTATATTCTGTCACAGTATACACACAATTGCTATGTCCCAAATATTATGTTCTCTGAAATGATGGAATTATGTATAAAAAGTGTTGTGATTTCTACAAGGTCAAACCAAAATTTATACAAATAACCTTTAATAAAATCTGGAATATGCACTTTAATCATACAAGAATTGTTTGATTACAAATTTAAAATTGTGGAGCACAGGGAAAAATAAAGGAAAAAAGCGTGTCTTTGTCCCAAACATTAACTGTATATTGCTGCAGGCTTAACAATAGAAACATATCCAGATTTCTTTGCCTTCCTAAGGAAAAGCAAAAGTTTTGTGAGCTGGAAATGATTTATGAAAAAAAGGATTTTTTGAAACCAAACTAATTTTGACAATTAGAAAACCATGCTCTAATGAGTTGTAGCAGTCCAATCCAACCTAATAAGTGGTTCAATACCACTTCATTCAACTTTGGAACTGAACAGTCAATAAAATAAAGAGCAGACGACAACTGGACGTGGTAAAAATTGCCATATTTGGTGCAAAAATGTTTTAAAAAAGAAACCCCATCCTTGCATTGACACAATTCTAGCAAAGATCAATCTTTTACCTTACTGAATGGTGAGTCTTTCTGGACATACCATACTTTCTCAGTGACGTGGTCTCAGAGAACATGTCTGTATTGTGACAGTATCATTGTCTGAACAATTCCAATTGGCTCTGGGTGGATCAGTCATTTTCACGTCTCTGAGAGCTTCCCAATTCGGCAATGTATCGGAGTGTAAAACCTGTTCTCACCACACTGGTTTGCCTGCTTTATATCGAACAGCAATTGCCACAGATTTTGCACATTACTTAAGAGTGACACTCCTATGTGTTAAACTGCAAGTCAGAACCCTGAAGCTGTAGTCAGAGAAAAACGCAGGCAAAACAAAAGAAGAGGATCAGAGTTTGGTTCACCAAAGCAGTGCAACGTGGGACCATCGACAACACAGGAGTCTTGACTAAAGAAAAGATAGCAAACACTGCAGTCAACGCCAAAGAAACAGGTTTGTGCCTTCGGAGATTTCAGTGCTTTTTCATTTGGTTTGGCAGAGTTTGCCACACTGTTCAGAGAATACCCACTATTATTATAAAGTGATATGCTTTATACAGGCTTAATTCAGATCTTTACATGAAGTTTTGCTTAAAACTTTAGCTCCCAAACCACAAAGGTGGAATGGGACAAAAAGGAGTAAAAAATGGACCTAGGATTTCAACAAACAAATTCATGGTACAAGGATAATGAAAGCAGCAAACAAGTATAATACTGTTTTTTTTTAAACTTGTGTTGTGCCAGCATAGCATGTCATATGAAATTAAATGCAGTTCCATGGAAGTAAGGGTGGATGAACTCTGAGCAGCATGCATCGCTTCTCCATGTTAAATCAGGCCAATTCATCACAAATGAACCATTTAATGATTTGAGTGAAATAAAGGAAGAAAGATTCATAAGGCAAGTCCCTACTTGTATGGAAGATAAATACTGCAGATGTTGGATGATGTCAGTATGTCAAAAAAAATTGCATTAGGTGTAAACAATCTCTTTATGTTTTTACCAACATACAGTATACATGGAATTTATCATCATATATCTGGACAGAAACCACATATAGATGATAAATTCAAGGACAAGGGAAGATCATACAGTCAGTTATATAGGATGGAAACAGTCCTTTCTCATCCATGTCTGCTTCATGGCTAACTCGTTGAGGAGCTCAGATGTGGCAATTCTGCCCCACGGGTACTCTCCTCAACCAGAACATCCATTTTCCAGCAGTCCACTGGCAGATGTTAAGCTAGCACTGGAGGATCTACAAATATCAGACAGCATATCCTGATGTCATGGCTGGGGACTTTCAATCACGTCTGCTTAAAGAAGTACTTCTGAATAAGTTTCTTGCCACATGTCTCTTACATCACCAGGAGATCAAACATTCTCGACCATTGCTACAGTGACATCAAGAACACCAACTGCTCATTCCATGCCTGCACTTTGGAAAGTCATACCACCAGGCTGTACCTCTCATTCTTGCTTAAAGACAGAAATTCAAATCAAGTTCAGTGATCCTCTCTGTCACTCTCATGGTCCTGGGCATTGACTTCTGCACCATCTGTACCACACTGTGATGTAGCTGGCTCGGTTGCTCTCGATAGAGCTCGTGTAGAAGGTTGACATAATGGTGGCCAGTAGCCTTGCCCAGTTCAGTTTTCTCAGGAAGGGTAATTACTGCCGCACTTTCCTGACAAGTGAGAAGATGTTGTGTGTCCACGATAGGTCACTAGTTAAGTGAACTCCAAGGAACGTGGTGCTCTCCACTCTCTCTACTACAGAGTTGTTGATGTATAGTGGTTCCTGGTCTTCCTGAAGTGCACAATCATCTCCTTCATCTTGTCCATGTTGGTAATACCAGAGAGTCATGGTGGATAACTGTCTGTCAGAATGGAAGCCGGTGATGAGCAGTGTGCCTCAGGGATCGGTGTTGGATCCCTTGTTGGTTGTCATTTACATTAATGATTTGGATGATGGAGTGGTAAATTGGGTTAGTAAATATGAGAAAGATACAAGAATAATGGGAGTTGTGGATAGTGAAGATGGTTTTTGGGGACTGCAGAAGGATTTGGACTGGTTAGAAGAGTGGGCTGAAAGGTGGCAGATGGAGTTTAATGTAGATAAGTGTGAAGTGCTTCATTTTGGGAAGAATAATCAAAACAGGGCATACAGTGAAGGGGAGGGGATTGAGGAATGCAGTGGAGCAGAGAGATCTAGGAATAACGGTTCATCATTCTCTGAAAGTGGAATCTTGTGGATAGAGTGGAGAAGAAGGCTTTTGGTATGCTGGCTTTTATAAATCAAAGCATAGAATATAGGAGCTAGGAGGTGATGTTGAGACTGTTCAAGGAATTGATGAGGCCAAATTTGGAATACTGTGTGCAGTTCTGGTCCCCAAATTATAGGAAGGATGTCAATAAGGTAGAGAGGGTGCAGAGAAGATTTACTACAATGTTTCCTGGATTGCAGTATCTAGAAGACGGAGAAAGATTGAGTAGACTGGGTCTTCATTCATTGGAGTGTAGAAGGTTGAGGGGAGATTTGATAGAGGTATTTAAAATTATGAGGAAGATAGATAGAGTAGATGTGAATAGGCTCTTCCCCTTGAGGGTAGGTGAGATTGGCATGAGGGGTCATAAGTTAAGGATTGGGGGGAAAAAGTTTAGAAGTAACATGAGAGGGAGCTTTTTCACTCAGAAAGTGGTGGCTGAATGGAATGACCTTCTGGAAGAGGTGGTTGCAGCAGGGTCAATTTTGTCATTTAATAGAAGGTTGGAGAAGTGCATGGATGTGATGGGATTAGAGGCTTATGGATAGGGAGCATGTAGGTGGGATTAGAGATCATTTAAATCGGTGTGGACTAGAAGGGCCGAGATGGCTTGTTTCTGTACTGATATTGTTATGTTATATATCCAAAATGATGCAAACAACCTTGGTCACACTGAGTGACTGAAGAAGAAGGGAAATGGAATTAGTGGTTAGGAATAGAATTTAAGTGTACATTCAACCCAAGTTGCATAATTAGTCAGCTAGTATACACACAATTTATGTTGTGTGCATATATGACAACTAAAATATGCACAACATTTTATAAATTAAGTTAGTTCATGCCAATGGAAACTAGGAGCTGGAGTGAGTTATCTGGCACTTTTCATCAGTGGATTCTAGGAAATTCCTTCCCAAAATATTGGGGTGAAAGTCTTATAGTTTGTGTGAGAACAGAATACAAATTGAATTTCACCAGAGTTATTTAGCATTTAATTCTACACTACTAATTGCATGATTCATCTGGAAAATGGAAAACAATTTCCCCAGCATCTTTCCAAGATAAACCAAAACCCTTCTGTGATTGCAGTTGTGGTCAGTGTATGTTGCTAGCCATAATGGAGATTTGTCTTCATCTAGCTATGCTGTGCTGACTTTAAACTGTTTGATAGGAGTGTAATTTTAAAACCAGGACAGTGTAAAATTTACTCCATACTTAATTTTTAATATCAAAGAATTACTAAATGACTGAGTGCCAATGGAGCAACACTCTAAAGATAAACTCCTGGGACTGTTCAATGTAGAGAACACATTGCTCGGTGTCTGACCTGTGCTGTACCTCCATTAAGATTGTTTCCAAGGCAGTGCTTTTCACTTTGGCTTGATGTTTCCTTTTATCTACCCAAAGATAAAAGCAACTAGATGATTAACGATTATCCTAATTTCAAAGTACAGGTAGCCCCACCCCCCGCTTTTCAAAAGTTTGCTTTACACCACTTCACTTTTATGAAAGACCTACATTAGTACTTTATTTCGCTAACTGAAAAAAATTCAAAGAGGATTTTCGCTTTTAAAAAATGGTGAAAAGCAAAAATAGTGTTCAGCGGACTGTCTGGAAGAATGCATGGCAGTGGGATCAGAGTGGGGACTGATAGTGGGCTGTCGGGAGAGCGTGGGGCAGTGGGTCTGGGAATGCTCAAAAAATTTTCCCATATAAATTAATGCTTTTTCACTTTATTCCATTTCGGCTTACAAAAGGTTTCATAGGAACACTCTACTTTTGGATAGTGGGGGATACCTGTATTGTGAAATTCATGGAAATTTTGATCAGATGGAAAAGTAGCTCACATAGTATTGTCACTTGATTGGCGAAACTTACACCCCAACAGTCTTGGATATAATTACCCAGAATCTACTGGTGAAAGGTCAGTAATTAATTCACCACAGTAACCAATTTCTTCAATAACACATTTTGGACTGATAATGGGTGAAAAATCAAAGTTTAAAAAAAAAGTTCAAGAAAAAATAAGTATGTAGTCTTCTGGTGTAAGAAGACTACACATCATACAAGCACAGACGACACAAAATAGGGGGTACTTTCCAAATTTAAATTTATTTTTGCATAAAAATTAATCAAAAACAAAATTAAAAAAAAACTGAGCAGAACTTGAAGGATAAATTTAAGACATCATTCAAAATAACTGCAATTGGAATTAATGTGACAATGGTGTCAATGGTAGAACTGCTGCCTCACTGCTCCAGTGGCCCAGATTGGATCTTGATCACTGGTGCAGTCTGTGTGGAGTTTGCACATTTCTACTGAGATGGTGCAAGTTCCCTCCCAGTGCTCATCTTTCATCCCAAAAACGTGGGGTCAATAGATTGTCCACTGTAAATTGTCCCTGATGTGTTGATGAGTGGCAGAAGCTGTGTAGGAGATGGAGTGGGGTGGGGTAGTTAATGGGAATATGGATTGAAGGTAACTTTAGTAAGGAATGGGATTGTTTTGTGAGCAAGTATGAACTCAGTGGGTTGAACAATAGTCTTTGCTGAACAAGGTTCCATGGAAAACAAGATTCATGGTCACATCTTGAGGTATAGGAATTTTTCATCAGATGGAAAGTAGAGGAGCCATATCATCCATTCTCCAATTCTTCATAATTCTTATAAGCTATGGAATTGGTCAGTGTCATTTTACAGGCATCTCTGACAGGAAAAATGGATGATTCATCTAACCTGTAATGGACTGATTATGGTAACGTTTTCAGATCAGCTCCATTACTGTAATTGTAGAACTAGTCCTGTATTTAAGCTACAAAGGGGAATGATGTTTCTTTCCTGGAGTTGTAATTGCCTGCTCTTACCTTCTCAGAGTAAATATGAACTGGTGCAGCATATTTTGTTCACATCAGGACCAAATACACAGCATCGAAATAAACATACAGTTTATATATTAAAAAGACCTGCCAGCTCATGAAGCATATTACTTAAAATGGATTGACATTGGAAGCAAACAGGAGTTCACCTCGGATAAGCAGTGAAAAAGCAAAGCAAATAGTGATCACTCCTTTCATACATTGGGCTCAAAGTAATGTTGAGAGAAACCCAGCGCTGATATTGATTTAGGAGTGCACGGTTGATTAGGTGGAGATATGCCTTCAAATTCCTGAGAATCCACATATCAGAGGTCTCTTCTGTAGCCAGCACATCAAGATTACAGTGAAGGCGGCACACCAGTGCCTCAACTTCAGAAAAGGTCTGAGGACATTTGGCATACTCAACCAAACTTCGACAAGTGTATTGTGAAAACTACACTGATTGGTTTCATCACAGATGCTCAGGAACACAGAGGTTACAAACACAGCCAAGTCCACTCCTCTCACCCATTGAAGACATCTACGTGAGGCACTGCTTCAGGAAGATAGTCAATATCATAAAGGATCCCATTACCCTGGTCAGAACCTCTTCTTGCTACTACCTTCAGGAAGAAGCCTGATGTCCAGCACCTCAAGGTTCATGAAGAGTTTTTGGCCCCCAATGGCAATAAATTCTTTAAGATCCCCTTACTGCCCTAATCATAAGGCTACTTCAGCTCCATAAATAGACTGTCTGCACGATTGAAATACCACTTTTTAAATTGCACTACCTTAACTAATGTTAATTAATGTTTACTGTTGGAGTTTTTGGTTACCAAGTACCTGTTTGGCTGCAGCAAGCAAGAATTTTGGTGCATCTGCACATTGTACAATGCATATGACAATAAACCCATTACCACATTGAAAAAGGAAATACTGAGAAAAATCTCGTTAAATATTCACTTATAGCAGTAGTTTTCAACTTTTTCTTTCTTCTCACATACTACTTTAAGTAATCCCTATGCCATAGATGCTCTATGATTAGTAAGGGATTGCTTAAGGTTGTATGAGTGGAAGGAAAAAGCTTGAAAACCACTGTTTTAATTGTCCCTCATTGACTCGTTCTGTGCATGGTTTCATAACTCCAAAGGAAATGGGCCAATGACAATTTTTCTCAAGCCAAATATTTCAGTAACAATTGGATCTAGAGCAGTGGTTCTCACCCTTCCCTTCCCACTCACATCCCACCTTAACTAATCCTTTACTAATCACAGAGCATTTATGGCACTGGGAATACTTAAGGTGGGGTGTGAGTGGAAAGAAAAGTTTGAAAACCACTGTCCCATAAGAATATTCACCAACTGGGTTCTCTCCTCTGACATCATGTTCTGAAAAGAATTTGGAATTTGTGTGGCAGCTTGCCTGACTTTTCAGGATCATTAACAACTCCCAACAAGCTGCTGAGTAGTAACTAACATGCGCTCCACAGCATCAGGCATTGCACAGCTTCAATGTGGAGGTGCCAGCAGTCACTTCAGGGGGCACCACACACAAAATCTGCTATTTTACAAACTGGTTGGGTGTCTGAAGTGCCCTGCTCTGGATTTACCGACTTTTTGCGCTGTGGTTTGTGTGGCTATTTTCTCTTCTAATGGTTGGAATGTTCTGCAGAGTCTAAAGAATGTTGGCACAGCTTGTCCTGTGGTATTTGGATGTTTGTATCTTTTAAATCATATTCGACTTGTGTGAATTGGTGGATTTCAGTATTGGTGTTGGGGTGGGGGAAGGGTGTGGTATCAGAAGGTGGAAGTTTGTTCTTTATCTGAACAACCATGGTGTAGTTAGAATTGTTTGTTGTCAAACTGATAAAGAGGAAAAAACCCAGTGTTAAAGGCAGCTTCTTTTGTTTGATCCATTTAATATTTCTTTGGGGAAGGGAGGAGGTACTTTCAACGATATAGCAATCTGAAGTCAAACAAGAATCAAAATGATAGGCTCATATTAATATGCAATATTCACAGCTTGACATTACACGATGGCCCATCCATTGACTAACAATATAGATAGAAATTCCAAGTCATTATTAAGTTGCAATCGTGACAAAACCAGAATATCATGTTTGCGCATCTTTCTACTCTGAGTCATTGCACACAAAACTAGTCTAGAATGTTGACTTAGTCAATGTATTTTATGAAAAGCAAGACAAACAAAAGCATTCAATGTATCCTAATGTCCAAAGATTCTTCTTAGAGTACTGGTGTGCTTTATTCGTAATAGCTGTTATAAGATAGTGCAGCTTCCAACAAGAGGTCTCATTGCATTGTACTCCAACAGCAAGGAGCTATTCATGATGCCTATAAATTATACATACACACTATCCTAGGGCTTCCTATACCAGAGTACATTCATAAATATTTTACATCATTGAAAAATAAAACGTGTACATGTTTCACAATTATACCCAATAGCTCAATCAATTCAATCTCCTTAACCATGTCACTAACATTGCAAAATCCTTGGTTCCCAGCACGAGAACAATCTTTCAATTTAGCCTCACAATTACTCTGCAAATCTAATACAAGATGACTGCTTTGAGATCCGTTTTAGATTTATTGTTTCACATTACTTCAATATCTGCATTAAGTTCCTGTTGTCATTTCTGACATGATGACCAATACAAATAAAGAGCTTTATGAGCTGCAAAACTGAGGTCTTATATTTGTTTGCTGGCCCATATTGCTCCTCTTTTCTTTTATGAACCATTCTCCTTTGCTTCAAACGCTGCTTGTTCAATCTCCCCTTCAGGTTAAGCTCTACTAAGATCAATCACATGCAAAGATGAAACAATGACTGCACTCCTGGAATAAATCAACAGTAAAGTTGGGAATTGCACATTATTTAAACAAGAAATTAGTTACTCAATGATTTATTGTGAAGCTAGAGTAATCTTGGAACACTTACTTATTTAAACACAAACACACATCTCTCATCTGCCCGACTAGAAAGTACAGAATCAGAATTTATTGTCACGAATTTGTAATTAAATTTGTTGTTTCACGGCATCATTACAGGCGCCAATATTGCTATAAATTACATTTCAAAAAAAAATAAACAAATAAATAAATAAATAAATAGTGCAGAAAAAAATAGGATAAAGTGCAGTTCTGTCTGTGATTCATTGTCCATTCATAGATCTGACAGCAGAGGGAAATAAGCTGTCCTTGCGCTGCTGAGTGCTTGTCCTCAGGCTCCTGTACCTTTTTCCTGATGGTAGCAGAGTGAAGAGGGCATGGCCTGGGTGGTGGGGGTCCTTGAGGATAGAGTGCTTTCTCAAAACACTGCCTCATGCAGATGCCCTCAATGGAGGGAACACTAGTGCCCATGATGTCACTGGTTGAGTTAACAACCCTCTGGAGTTTTTTCCTGTTCTGTGTGTTGGCAGTTCCATACCAGTGTTGCAACCAATTAGAATGGTCTCCACATAGATAGAATGGTTTCAAGAGTCTTTGGGACATACCAAATCTTCTCAAGCTCCTTACAAAGTTTAGCCGTTGGCAAGCCTTCTTTGTGATTGTATCAACATGGAGGTCCCAGGACAGATCCTCTGAGATGTTGACACCCACGGATTTGAAGTTCTTGACCCTCTCAAATGCTAACCTCCTTGATGAGGACTGGTTCATGTTCTCTTGATTTCCTCCTGAAGTTCACAATCAGCTCCTTGGTTTTGCTAATGTTGAGCACAAGGTTGTTGTTGTAACACCACAAATCTAGCTGATCTATCTCCCTCCTATCACTTTCTCATTGCCACCTGTGATTCTGCCGACGACTGCGGTGTCATCGGCAAATTTGTAGATGGCATTTGAATTGTGTCTAGTCATACAGACATGGGTGTAGAGTGAGTAGAGCAATGGGCTAAGCACACAACCCTGAGGTGCACCAGTAGGATTGTCAGTGAGTAGGAGATGTTATTTTCAATTTGTACTGGCTGTGGTCTTCCAATGAGGAAGCCAAGGATCCAGCAGCCGAGGTGGGTGCAAAGACCCAAGTTTTGGAGCTCGTTGACCAGCTCTTGAGGGAGTGATGGTGTTAAAGCCTGACCTGTAGTCATGAAGAGTTGCCGGATGTATGTGTTTCTGTTTTTGAGGTGATCCAGAGCTGAGTGGAGAGCCAGTAATATTGCCTCTGCTGTGGGGTGATTGTGAGGGGCAGGCAAATTACAGTGGGTCCAGATCTTTACTTAGGAATATGTTAACTCTAGCCATGACCAACCTCTCAAAGCATTTTATCACAGTAGATATGAGTGCTACTGAGTGATAGTCATTGAGCCAGGTCTTCTTAGGCACCAGTATGATCAATGCCCTTTTTAAGCAGGTGGGAACCTCCAACTGCAGCAATGAGATTGAAAAGGTCGGTGAACACAGAGGAGTGAATAAATCTTTGCTGCCTTAGTGTGGCGTAAAAGTCTCAAATAAAGGCAAAGTGAATGTGATCAAACTAGGAACACTCATTCTTTCGGTTTGTGCACAAACCGGTTTCTTCACAGAAATGTCCATTTTCTAGAACTACTTATATCATATTGCTCCCTATTCCCTTGATATAATTCTTTCAATTTATTGATCAATCATAACATTATTCATAATTACACAAATAGAATGTATAATTAATAATTACAACAAAACATTTTATTACTAGCTTGAAAAATGTTTTCATAAACCTCTACAAGGACATTTCACCCTATAACACAAGTGCTCCCGTCCTAGCAACATCTTGGTGAATCTGTACACCTCCCAACTTATTTATATCCTTCTTATAACTTGGTGACAGAACTGCATACAGTACTCCAATGCCTTGAATAGGTGCACTGAGGTCCCAACTTTTGTACTCAATCCCCCATCCAAAGGAGTATGCTTCATCACCATGTCCATCTGAGTCACCTCTTTCAGGGAACGATGAACCTGTACCCCTAGATCACTCTGTCCTACAACACTCTCCAGGGCTCTGCCATTTATTGTGCAAGTCCTCCCCTGATTTGACCTACCGAAGTTCAGCAGGTCACACCTGTCAGAGTTAAATTCTTGTCTCCTTGGCCTACTTTTCCAACTGATGTCGATCCTGTTGCAAATATAGATACTCTCCTCACTGTCCACTACAACATTTTTTTTAAATTGGAAGTTGATGTTTCAAAGTTCTGTCAAAGAGGCTCTGACCTAAAATGTAAACTCAGTTTCTCTTCCCACAGATGTGGCCTGATTAACTAAGTCTGTCCAGTGCTTCAGTCTATGTGACAGATGAAATATAAACACAGAAATGACATATTGGTAGGAAGAAAAAGAGGCAGCATTAACAAGGGAGCACAATTCTAAGTGGGTTAGGAACGAGGTTAAATGTACATAACTTATTGGAAGGGCAGGCTAAGAAAATACAAGGTTCTGGGCTTTATCAATATAATCAGGTGCAAGTACAAGTGCAAGGATCCTTTATAAAACACTGACTCGACCACAATGAGAGCAGTGGGCAAATCATTTGATCCAACATTTGTCCATGACCTACTATTTTGTTATGGCTGCACATATGATCTTACACAAGTCAGAGAACTTGTGGTCGATCTTACACCACACAGCCATCAATGGCATGCGTACACACCACATTGCCAAGTGTTGACAGCTTGAGTTAAGTCTAATGAAAGTATAATTAATCTCCAAAATCATAAATTTGCTTTTGACTTCACAATGTGTAGCTAGCATTCAATGTTGAATGAAGGCAGTATTTCCATTTCTTGCATCTGATGCCTCTATCCTTGTTTTCTGCCATGAAGTTATTAACCTAGTGAGGAAAAGGATGGTAACAGCTAGTGATAATTTCACAATTTCATAAGCATGCAGTATTTTTTGCAAAGGTTAGTCATTTCATTTATATATTCCACGCTGATAGGATGAACCAGCTGCCAACTTAATTAAACTCGATTGGCACTTCATCAACTATCTTATCTATTCACTCTTTCCTCCACCTGTACAATATGGCTGTTGTACTTACCACTGTAAAAATGCAATGGAACAACCCACTAAGGTTCCCAACAGCACAACTCAAAGTATGCTCCAAATTGCAGACTATCCTGACAGAAATATATTGCTTTTGCTTCATCATTATTGGGTCAAAAATCAGATCTCCCTACCTAATAGTTTTCTGCCACTTTATCAAGGACAGTCAGACTTGGGCAGAAGTTTCTGGTCCTATCAACGATGCCCTGATTTCAGGAGGAAAAATACCACACTTTGGAAAAGGAGATAGGGCTGTCAAGTGAGTAAAGAAGATAATTTGTGAATTATACCAGGGATGTAGGATTTTACACAGGAACCTGGTATTCACCTTCGAACAGTAAAGAAGGGGTAATTTAATGGAAATATTTGTTTCTCTTCATCAAGCCATATATGATTTCAATTTAATTTGGCACAGCAGTTAATCACCAGAGGTCACAGATTGAAGGCAACGGAAAATACAATAGAGAGGAGAAACAAAGGAAATGACAATGATCCTAAGTTTATTGTCATATACATTATATACACGAACTGAAATTTCTTACTTGCTGGAGATGAACAGGTTCTTGTAAATAATAATTACAATAGTATACATTAAATTAAATACAAAAAGAAATAACACAAAAGATGTCTAGATAATAAATATTGAGTTATCACTGTGCAATCAATTCGTTTTGTGGGGTTGGAGTATTTTGTGATTAGTTTAGCAAGGGGAAGTTGAAGAATTTTGACAGCCATTGGAAAGGAACTGTTTTTTTTTTAAAAAAAACTCAAACCTAAGCGTTGTGCCCAGGTTGATGGGCATAAATGTTAAGATTCCTTGATACATAGAGAAACTCGGTCATGTACCCAAAGGTGAAGGGATGGAAAGAGACAGAGGTTAAGGAGGAATATAGGATAGTTTCCTTTGGTGGCTAAAGAAAAACATAAAATCTAGGCCATGCTGGAATTGTACAAGACACTCATGAGGCCACACTGATATGCAATGGATACATTTGGATTAGAAAAGTCATGGATGATGATTTCTGGATTGTCAAGGGTGCAGGGAAGTACCACAACTGCCAAGCATGAGGGAAAAAAGACAGTTGCAGGGCTCCTGATTCCATTCCTGAAGCAGCACCAAGTTCAACTGTGACCGCTACACAATTTAAGACAATTTAAGACACTGCCTGTCCAGGCCTATTGCAAGAGTGCCTGATTTTAATGAAAATAAGCTAAAAATCACTATACATTATTCAGCATAGTCTCTGGGAATGCAGGGCAGACCCATTATGTCAGACTCATCTGATCTCTAGTCACAAGAGATTGCAGATGCTGGAATTTGGAGCAAAAGACAATCTGCTGGAGGAACTCAGCAGGCCAGGGAGCATCTGTGGAGGAAGGGGTAAGGTTGATGTTTTGTGTAGAGATCTGCATCAGGATTGGCACAGGCCTTGATGCAGGGTCTCAACCCGAATTATCAACCATCCTGTTGCCTCTATAGATGCTGCCAGTCCTGCTGAGAACCTCCAGCAGTTTGTTTTTTTTTTCCCCCCACCTGATCTTGAATCTGGTTTTACTCATTGATTAGCATGTCTCAAGATAACTAATTCATCTATTTTACAATTTCTATTTTCATAGGATCAGGCTACCAGGACACAACTTTTGCAGACCCTTCACCATCTTTTTCAAGCACTTTCACAGTAATTAATTATTGGAAGCCTACAGGTTGTTTAGAAAATGTCTGTCAAAACTCCCATCTACCTCAAAACTGCACTGCCCAGTAAAGGCAAGAAGCTGAAACTGCGGGAAGTTTTATCAGCCGATATGATCAGCCCACCTCTGGGTGATTTTCACCACAAATCACACATTGGCAGGAAAGGAGAGAGTGACACTTTTGGAGATATATCCTTCCTGCAGGGCCAGGATCATCTTCTGTCAACCTTGAGTCCATTGGACAATCCTGAAGATTCAGCGCCCCCAAAACCCCCTCGACTACTCCTAGAAGAGTCCGATGTCCCACCTGCTACATCCATTAATTCTATGCCGACCATGTCCAGCTCTTTGGACAACCAACTTCCAATGATTCACTTATCCTCCTTTCAAGACAACCTGATGGAGAGCTCAGAGGAATCCCTATCACATGACAAGCAGATCGTTGACAAACATCAGCAACAAGCTAAGGGTGTGGAAGGCCTGCAGTGCTCTGCTGAGAAAAGAGTGGATGAGTCTCAAACAAACCCATCTGAATCTATATTTTCATTTCAGTTGGATTTGGGACCTTCGATACTGGACGACATCCTCCAAGTGATGGATAGTCACAAATCTGTAACTTCGCCACAGTGAAATTATAATAACGTTCTGACTTTATGGGAGTGAATTAAAGGTCTTTGAATATTGAGTACAATGGCAACAATTTGCCTTGGACAACCAAAACGTACTCCTACTGACTAAGGGGAACCAAATATTGAGTAATTAATAAACAGCACGAGAAAATGTAATTTGACCTACAGATAAGGTTGGCTTCCAAGAGTGATGTGCTGCTAAAGCATTGAGATTTGCACCACAGTAACAAGGCTTTGTATATTGAATACATTTGATTAAATATTTGTTTCCATTCCCAGCTGCAAGATGGTCAGGTCATAATCCCCAAAGCTCTGGAGATAACAAAGAGGAAGTACAAGAGAGGAAAGGGGACAGTTTTTTTTTCCTCCACTTTTCTTCTTCCACAAGGTATTTTAGCTGAGAACATACAACAGCAACGTAGAAGCCAAAGTATGCCACTTCAATTAGGTTATCCCTTTCATCTTCTAATACAGTCTGGTTAACATAATGATTTAAATAATTCCAAGCCAAAAATGAATTGGGAAGATGACATGTCAATGAGGAGCTGTATAGAAAACACTTAAAAAATTAGCTTCAGCATGAAGCTCAGAGAAGCACAGAGAAAATGTTACTTTCTATGTTTAAAATTAATTGCTTGAAGAAGTAACCTGATGTCAAATTAGATGGCATTCAAATTCCTGACATCTTCATGTTCGTTAAATTCACTCAACTAACTTGAAGAAGTAACCTGATGTCAAATTAGGTGGCATTCAAATTCCTGACATCTTCATGTTCGTTAAATTCACTCAACTAATTGGAATTGTAATATACATCTGCCCTGATCAAAAAGATTGGTGAAATGTTCCCATGTTCCATAGACCATAAGATGTTGGAGCAGAATTTGGCTATTTGGCCCATCAAGTTTTCTCTGCCATTCAAATCATGGCTGATGCTCATTTCTTCTGAAACCTATTCTCCTGCTTTCACCCCGTTGGCACCCTTACTAATCAAGAACCTATCAACCTCCATGTTAAATATCTTCAAAGACTTGGTCTCCACAGCCATCTGCAGCAATGAATTCCAAATTCACCAGCCTCTGGCTAAAGACATTGTTTCTCATCTCTTCAAAGATCCCCAATCTTGCTATTTCTGGTAAAATGACAGGACAGTTATGCAAGTAACAATGTGATTTATACCACTACCTTTCCTTTAAAAAAATACATCAAATCAATACATCCACATGAAAAGGGAAATGACAAACAGTAATATCAGAGTCCAGAATACAAAGATACCATGTGGCAGTACGTCACAAGTGCTGGAAAGCTATCCAATCAAAAATTTAGTGTTGCTCCGATCCAACACACACTTTCCATCCAATTCAAAAAATTTCACCCCTCTCAATCCAGACGAGATTAATTAACACTATAGCAGAGATCAGCTAATTAAGCATGGAACAGGAGCCAAAGCTGGGGTCTTCTGGTTTATACAGCTCAAGAAAATTAAACACACAACTGTCCAGGCAGCAACCAAACTGCAACATCTGCAAAATGTGTAAGCTCCATAGACTGCAAGATGTTGGAGCAGAATTTGGCACTGAAGTTTGCTATGATCTTCACCCCGATTGGATAGCTTTCCAACACTTGTGATGTACTGCCACATGATATGCTATTTGGATAATTTATTGTAGTGTTGGCTAGAACTATCCCATCAAGGGAGAAAAGGCTCATTGTGGGTACATCTTTTCAATATTAATAATTAACCATAATAAAAGAACTCTATGTCCATCATTTTTGAATTGCAGGCATCTTTGTATTATTTGTATTCTCTTGTGTTAGATTTCTGGGCATCAAAATAAACAATGGTAAGTAGTCTTTTTAAATTTGTAAATAATGCACATCCACACCCAGCTACATGACTATCTACTTAATGGGATGTTTCTGAGCAAGCTTATCATGTTCATCTATTTAAAATAAAAAGCCATTTTGTTTCAGAAATGAACCCAGAATCTAAAATTTCACAAGCCAATTTCTAAAGGTGGTTATTTTACCCACAAGTAAAATGTGAACGTCTGCAGACACCGTGATTATAGTAAAAACATATGCTGGAGAAACTCAGCAGGTCAAACAGTTTACTTTATATAGAAAAGATAAAGATACATAACCAATGTTTTGGGTTTCAGCCCTTCAGCAAAGTATGGGCAAAATTATTTTACTCACAGTGGGTCTACCCACTCAATAATTTGTTGCAAGTATCTAAAAAGATGTTGTTGGCATTACAGCCTAGCGCTGAGTGGAAAATCTTTTTTTCCATGCTCTTGTTTGCAGTAAAAAAAATATATATATATGCATTCAGCCTTTCCACCTTCACTGGTGAAATCAATCTCAATTACATTGGGCAAGGGTAAGATGCTTTTTTCCACTCCCCTTATAGTGCAATTATAGATTAAACCATCATATAACACTGTTACTAATGCAACATTTTTTTTGTTCATTGAACATTTATATGAATAATTAATGGTACTGTGTGTATTAGGGGCTGGAAAGTAATTAGTCCTACTGCTCAGCACTCCAGCAACCCAAGTTTGATCCTGGTGTTAGGCACTCTTTGTACTGAGGTTCCTGTGACAGTATGGGTTTCTGCCTGGCACTGATGGGATAATTGCTACTCCAAGTTACCTATTAACATGGGTAGGGAAAAGAAGGAGTTGATGGGCAGAAAGATTGTTGCAGGGCTAAAGATAAAGGGTGTGAAGGGATGGCTCTGCTGGAAGCATGTATGGATGGACCAATGGCATCATGTTTTCTCAATTTACTATGAAAGTGTAACATTGAGATATTCCAAAGCTTCCAAACCTGAATACCGTATGAAAATAAAATCAGTGCATGCCTTTATACGTCTGGTTGTAATTTTAAACACGTTGTACTCCAATGCATGTACCCTTACCTTTCCTTAGCACACAGAGGACCTCTAGTGGTAGAAGTGCTGTCATGGCAGCAGATAGCTCAATCCCACATCATTTCTCATTTTGCCGTCCTTAATGTCAAAAGACGTGTACAACCGTGTGCCTTTTCTAACATTATTTATTATTGCATTCTTTAAAGAATGATTTTAACTAACACTAAATATCCATGTAATGCTGTGTAAAAATGATGATTCAAATAAACGTTAAAAATTCAAACTTTTAAAGTGCAGATTTGAAGATGCACAATGAAAGTAAATTATTTTTCCACTTAGAAATCAAGAGACAAAGTTGCGGTCAACACTGCTGAAGAGCAGCTTACTGCATGCATTTCCTACTGAACTCTGAACTGACTCAAAACTCCTCTAACAATGCTAAACTTTGTTGACATTCGAGGCTTGAGTGCACAACCTTCAGACTTGCCAGTTTTGAATCTGCTGTCATCTTGTTCTTGAAGCACAAGTGCTCCTCCAACATTAATTCATATATACATGCATAGGCTTCAGTGCCTATGGCAAGCACTGAAATTGCGCACCCTGTTTTAAAAAAACACACACACGAAGTTGTCAGTTGGGCAGTTCTCATGCACGATTGGGTTCATTTTGAAGACTGGCCACGTGTGTATTGGGCACTTTCTCAGAGGTCCTGAATTCCCGTTCACTAAATCAGCACCGTTCGTCACATCTGGGTTCATTGTAACAGGGTTAGAAGTGGGACGGACAAAAATATTTTTTTTTAATGGGGAGAAGCAATCTCTCCCTCCCTCCTCCTTTGTTTAAAACCTCTGCGCCTGCCATCCGATTAAACACGTTTGTTTTGTTCGATAAACCAGTGTTGAATATATAGTGTGTTGACGTGCAGACACTCCAGAGCTGGGCACAGGAGTGCACTGTCCGGAGAACAGCAAGCGCACTGTTATTAACTGCCATCGCGCCGGCGGTGACCGAATGCCGCCCCTCCTGCACCCAAGGCCGGGCCGAACTGGTCTGACTGCGGATACGAGAAGGGCAACCCAGACCCGACCTTCCTTTCACATCCCAGAATAACTCTGCCCGGCTTCAGTGGGGGACAGAACATGCACATTGGGGAGGGGGGTGGTGGGGTTGGGTGAACTCTTGAATTCTCACGGCCGCAATTCCCTGGTGACTTCAATGAAAACGCCGACTCTCTATTTGTTTTGCAAGAGTCTGCTCCAGGCATGGAATAACACAAGGGATCTCCCGGTGAAGATAAACATTGGGCAAGTCAGGCACAGGATCTTTTTTCTGCTCCACGCACATCATCTCTCCCCTTGCACTTTGCGGGATTCAAACGTAAATGTTGCTGCCATTTCAAAGCGAAATAAAGTCTTACCTCGATTATTCAGAGGGTCGCCAGCACGCCCTCTGAGGTCTGGTTCGTCTAAAGTAGCGCCAGCCCTGGGTGCAGTGCTGCCAGAGCTCACCGGCCTCTCCGGCACCTCGCTCAATGTGGGATCAATGGGCAAAATGGCCGACTTCCTTACCCATAATTCCCTAGCCAGCTGGAACCGCTTTGCATTTCCCTGGCGCTAGAACTGGCAGAACAGTTCCAGCTGCGTGGGAGATTATGGGAAAGGAAGGCAGCCATTTTTGCCCATTGATCCCGCATTGAGCGAGAACGGCCCTGAAACGGCCTGATGAGATGCCTGCCATGAGCGGTGCTCCGGGGTACTCAAGTGAGCCCCGGCAGCACTGCACCCAGGGATGGAGATTCATTCTTGGGCGAAGGACTCGGCTATTGGGCAGGTGAGGTGAGGACAGTGGTGTCCCTCGTCCCCCCCGCAAGTGGAGCCTCGGGCATGTGGCCAAGCTCGATACCCTATGATAGGCTCGCTATTTCAATATGCATATGAATTAAAAGCATTACTGGAGATGCAGTCATTGTGTACCTACCTCTTTTCCATAACACACCGACCTTGTTGGAGCAGTCTGAGCACTCCTCAAGTGTATATAGTTTCTTGCTATCATTTCTTTTTATTTCTGATGATGTCTGCGAGGAGTTTGTAGATTCTCCAATGTTTGAGTGGGGTCTCCCTGGGTGTTTGGTTTCCTCCCATCCTCCAAACGTACAGGGTTGTAGGTTAATTCAGAGCCAGCTCTTTCAGCGCTTGACGTCCTGTTTTGCGGAAACTGCCAAAATGTTTGGCCTGGAAGTCAGCCTGAAGAAAACGGAGGCCCTCCATCAGCCAGCCCCCCCCCCCCCCCCACATCCCCATCGGGTACACAAAACTCAAAACGGTCAACCAGTTTACCTATCTCGGCTGCACCATTTCATCAGATGCAAGGATTGACAATGAGATAGACAACAGACTCGCCAAGGCAAATAGCGCCTTTGGAAGACTACACAAAATAGTCTGGAAAAACAACCAACTGAAAAACCTCACAAAGATAAGCGTATACAGAGCCGTTGTCATACCCACACTCCTGTTCAGCTCCGAATCATGGGTCCTCTACCGGCATCACCTACAGCTCCTAGAACGCTTCCACCAGCGTTGTCTCCGCTCCATCTTCAACATTCATTGGAGCGCCTTCATCCCTAACATCGAAGTACTCGAGATGGCAGAGGCCGACAGCATCGAGTCCACGCTGCTGAAGATCCAGCTGCGCTGGGTGGGTCACGTCTCCAGAATGGAGGACCATCGCCTTCCCAAGATCGTGTTATATGGCGAGCTCTCCACTGGCCACCATGACAGAGGTGCACCAAAGAAGAGGTAGAAGGACTGCCTAAAGAAATCTCTTGGTGCCTGCCACATTGACCACCACCAGTGGGCTGATATCGCCTCAAACCGTACACCTTGGCGCCTCACAGTTCGGCGGGCAGCAACCTCCTTTGAAGAAGATCGTAGAGCCCACCTCACTGACAAAAGACAGAGGAAAAACCCAACACCCAACCCCAACCAACCAATTTTCCGCTGCAACCGTGTCTGCCTGTCCCACATCGGACTTGTCAGCCACAAACGAGCCTGCAGCTGACGTGGACATTTACCCCCTCCATAAATCTTCGTCCGCGAAGCCAAGCCAAAGAAAGAATTGAGTGACATGGGTTTAAGCGGTCAGACTCAGTTTCTCTTGTGCTGTAAGTACATTTTTAAAAATAAAACTGATTGTACGTTTCCAATGTCACCCAGTAGACACAAGCAAACTCAGAAAAGGAATCACTTTTCTGAATCTGCACAAAAAAGTGAAGCATTCATCGGAAGTCTCTTGATTTTCAGGAAGTTAAGAATTATATCCCCTCATGTTGATATTCAGAACCAACATCTGTGGCCGAGTTAGAAACAAAATACCCAGATTGGGATGACTGATTTTGGGAACTGCTGAATATTAATCAGCTGATTAACACATCAATAAAAACAGCAGCAAAGACCAAAGCACCGTTAATTTAAATTCTTCCTATTCAATTCCCAGATAACCTTCTTAACACATAGGATGGTCATGGCTGCATAAGCAGCTGGGATGTTTGCCAGCATTTTGAACATGGCTTCAACTTGTTTAACAGTAGCACAAAGTTGGCCAGGCAGACAAAAAAAATCACTTGGGAATTTCCAATAATTAATCCAAGGCAATGAGATTGTACACATATTGTATTGCTAGCCAACCAAACCATATCAAAAAAGATGTGTAAAACCACCTTTGATGGTTTTATTTTATTGTATTTCAACATGCTACGGTGAATCAAGCATCAAATTCCAACAGAGCTCATTGCATGCTCTCTCCAGGCACTGTAGCACTGATTCTTGATTGGTTACTAAATGCAACAGTCGGGAAAATGGACAAAATGAGAGAAAGGTGGTGAAAATGTCAGAGCTCACCCATCAAACCTTAATGGAGCATCATCGCATGGCAGTTGGTGCTCACTGAAACCTGGGTGAAGGAGACTAATAATATAAACTGATCAATTAAAAATGTTTTTCTGTATTTTCCTAAATTGTCTGAGGTTTAAGGTTATACTCTGGACCAAATGCAGATGGCAATTCTCAAATACAATGACTACCATCCACAGTGCTTTTATCATGGCCATATTCCATCAGGCAAATACCCCTGCTGAACCACATTTTGACAAGAGGAAGCAGGGAGGTGGAAATGCTTTGAGAGGGAATTCCCAGAGTTCAGGCATTAAATCAAGGGCATAACCACCAAGAGTGGGATGATAAAATACAGAGGCCAGAAAGGTATATCTTGGATAGTTATTCAACTGGGCGAGATGACAAAGATAGGGAAGTGCAAGACCACGGAGGGATTTAAAATCAGAGTCCAAATTTCAAACATTATTGTACTTGTATCATCTTCCTCATATTGCTCACAATGATAGATCAACCACAGAAAACCATTGGCTGGAAAGACATGTCAGTAAATAATAACTCCTAGGTAGTTCACAATCATTATAAAAATTGATTGATGGTAAAGTGCCACAACATAGCTGTAAGCTCACTGAGAGGTTAGCATGACAGCAGTAAAACAACTCCAGTTTCTCTCTTACACTTCATAATGTAACCAGAAACTCCATGCGATATTACAGCCCTGTAATCACTTCCAGCTCTCAATTACCCTCTGAAGACTTCACAACAGCACATGGGAAATCCTAAATGTGCTTTGAGTAACATATGCGACAGGCTTGCTGAAGAGTTAAGTAACTCCAAATACAATCACACACTGAGAAAGGAACAAAGACAGGATTGGAAGTTTTCTCCTAGTGTCTCATATTTAGTTTGCAACATTGAAGTTATTTACTTAAAAAGCAACTCATTTTTAGATCCTGTACCTCAATTTCCAGAACACAGCAATTTCCCCTTGGCTAACTTTGAGAGACAGGCGATAATGACTTGGCAATGGCACCACCTCCATTATGAGCTTTCCTGTCCCTCTTGCAGGGGCATGGCATATCCTTCTCCTGGCACGTCCTTCCTTACTGCTAATCAGATTAGGGGAGGAAGGGGAAGCAATGAGATTCCTTCCGGGCATAAACATTAGTCTGCCAAAATCCAACACCATAAAATCAGACTGCAGGTTATCTTTGACCCTCAGCCAAACTTTCTATTATCTTTCCTCTCTGGCTGATCTTACATAATAATTTTGAAAATCATTTGGATTCATTTTCTTAATTCAAGGATCAGATAAATGAGGGAGATAAATGAAAGCTAAAAATAGTAAGGGAAATATTTCTGCAAAATGCCCCTGTGATTATTCAACATTGCGTGCAGATTTCTCTTTAACTTGTTCCTTCCAGCAATTCTCAACTTCCTTATTAAAAAAAGGCAAATGTTCATCAGCTCAGTTCAATTTTTAGCCTCAAGTTACCAAGGGCTTGGTCCAAGCCTCTGCCTGTGTCCAACCTGCACTTGAGCTTTCTGAGGACAATCTGCTGGAGAAACTCAGTGGGTTGAGTGGCATCAGTGGGAGAAAAAGAACCATCAATGTCTCAGGTTGGAACCCTTCATCACACTTTAGTTTAATTCTCTGATGTCAAACTGGTGATTTCTTGGAGATCTTGTCTTATGGACGAAACATGAAGAATCATGAAGAATGCTCGCCAGCAGGTATACTTTGTGAGGAATTTGAGATTTGATGACACTGAAGACTCTCGAAAACAAACAAATGTGCTGAGGAGAGCATTTTGGCTGGTTTCATCACTGCCTGGCATGGAGGTGCCAACACACAGGACAAGAAAAATCTCCAGTGGGTTGTTAATTCCACCTGCGACATTACAGGCACCAGACTTCACTCCATCGATGACATCTACAAGAGGCAATGTCTTAAAAAAGCAGCCTCTCTCCTCAAAGACCCCCACCACTCAGGCCATGCCCGCTTCACTCTGCTACCATTGGAGAAAAGGTACAGGCGCCTAAAGACGAGCACTCAGCGGCACAAGGACAGCTTCTTCCCTGATGCCATCAGTTTTCTGCCTTACTTTGCCTTTTTGTGCACTATCTTTTATTTATTTTGTAAGGTGGTTATAATATGATTGTTTACACTAAGATGCTGCTGCAAAACAATTAATTTCATGACTTGTTCATGACAATAATTTCTGATTCTGAATTTAAGATCAAATGTTTGCCTGAAGCTTCCCAAGAGCAGCAGCGATTTCTCCCAGAGTCATGGACAAAATTGCTTCCTTAACAAAATCACCAAGAACCAATTTACCTGCTGATTCCTACACTTGTAGAATCCTGCTGTGCGCAAAGTGGCTACTATTTTGCGCTACCCATCATATGATTGTACTCTGTGGATTTGTGCAGTGGCCGGGAGCTGTAGAATTTAAGTCCCAACTGAGTGTATGTCAACAAGAAATCAAACAATTAATATCAACAACTTAAGATTAAGATATTTTATATTACTGACCAATATCAGGTTTTATCCTCCTTCAGAAAACATCAAATTCACACAATGTTATTAAAAAGTATGATGATTAAATGGTTTGCATAGGTCAGCTGGATTCTTCAAACAAGACAAAGCTTTCACCCAGCTGGCTGCTGCCACACCGACTTCTCATGAAGGTTCACTTGGATTAAGATTTCCTAGCTGTGATGCTGCACTTTAAACTTATGTCTCAATGGTCCAGGACCAATGATACCAGTCCAATAACAACCACTGGGCCTCCATACCCTTATTTGAAAGCCGAATTATAATCATGTGGGTTCCGCGGTGTGGTGAAAGGTTGTGGAAATTGGATTCAAAAAAATTACTGCTGGCAATTGAAGTGGGAAGGAGAAGGATTCTTTGGCTTGGCTTCGCGGACGAAGATTTATGGAGGGGGAAGGAGAAGGATTACAGAGACTGAAAATCACATTATCAGGCTGTGGTTTGATGACTACAGCTTAGTGTTCAATGTCATCATCCCAGCAAAACTTTCCGTTAATGTCAAGTAATACATACAGTGCAATATCACGCAGAATTTGCTTTCGTCTGCCATAAGGCAGATTCATCATGGCAGAAATTGCCTGGTGCCTCTTGCAGTCAGAGAAAGAGAAGCAAAAGAGCAGCCCCAGAGTCACTGTGTCTGTGGATTTGACTCCAGCACTGCCACAGCCCCCATAGTCACAGAGTCCAGTCCAAACCATCAGCAGCCCAAGCTCCAGATCTGAACCTCTGACATGATCAAGAAGCCTTCAGTGCCCTTGGCACTCTCGTTCCCCTATCCCACCTCCCCTATCTGGTACCCCTTCAGCCAGTCTCTAGCTGTCCGCCACCTGGTGTGAATACCTCAACCACAGTCACCAGCAGCCTGCAACCTCCATGGGTTCCTCAAGTCATCGCCTGAGTATTCTTCAGCCACAGAATCCCTCACTGATCCGGCACCGTGGTCAGCGTCCTGGGGTCGTCTCTTATGCTTCTCCCTCTCAAACTGGGGGGGGGGGTGCGACTCCCCATTTTCCTGGTGCCCTGCGTCAGTCCTGTGCTTCCCTGGGGTCTGCAACCCCTTATAGCTGCTGCCGATCATAGCTTCCACTATCTTGGTTGCAGAGTTTTTAAAATAAAAACACCATTGACTCCATGAACAGACCACTTAAAGCCTGTGCAGAGCTGACGGCAGTTGGACTGGGTGGCTGGACCTGTGAGAGTGCTGCGTGTTCGCTCCCACCTCTCCTTAATTCCGCACCAGCAGCAGTGCTCCGGGGATCTGGAACTCTGTTCATCCTTCTGGATCCTTAACGTAATCAGCAGAACCCATTAGTGCAGATCAGCAACATCACCTCTTCAGGATGAACATCAACCAGGGCTGCGTGTTTAATCTCTTACTCTACTCTTGGTACACAACTACGTAGCCAGGTTCGGCTCCAACTTGATCTACAAATTTTCTGACAACACCACCGTTATTCATCAAATTACTGGAAGTGATGGGAAATGATGAGTCAGAATACAAAATGGAGATTGAGAATCTGGTTGGGCGGTGCCATAACAACAACCTTGCTTTCAGCATCACCAAGACTGAGGATTTTAGGAAGGAGAGGCTATGGGGCCACACATCTGCATTGATGGGACGGAGGTGGAAACAATTAGTACCTTCAAGTTCCTTTGAGCCCATATTTCAGAAGACATCTCAAAAATTCAGAACATCAAGGCAACTGTGAAGAAGACACACCTACACCTCTTCTTTCTAAGTCAGAGAAGATTTGGCCACTCACTGAATACTCCATCAACCTGTTATAGGTGCATCATGGAAAGAATACTATCTGGTTGCAATGACAGTCTGGCTTGATAATTTGATTGCCCAGTGTGACAGATTATAGATATGCTTTTGGGACATAAATTGGGCCAGGTTTTTTAGTGTAGGTCACATACAAACACTTCAAAACAGATCTCTTTTAAAATACTGGAGCTCTGCTTAAGTGAGACAGGCTGGCTCTGAATGGCTTTGCAAAAGCTGTGAAGAGTGCCCAAGGGACTTCACTAATGAATTGTTATTTTGAAAAGCAACAGATGAAAGAACTCAGAGGAGTATGTTCAGAGCCGCAGGCTTTCTGGGAGTGCTGCTTGCTGTTTCAAGAGGTCATGTGGTTTTTGTAAGCAGAGAGGGAGTCAAACAAGCTTTTCTCTGAGTTAGAGAGAGAGAGAGAAAGAGAGAGAGAGAGAGAGATCAGTTCTGGGTTTGGGAAGCTTGTGGAAAAACCCCATTTAGAAGACTGGTTGTGAGTGCTTAGTTCAGCCTGGTCAAAGCCCTTGTGGTTCGTACAAGAGGAGAGGATTGGCTGCCTAATGTTTCACTTGAAATAAGAGAAACAAAAAGAAATCTGTGGTGACCTGAAAGAAAGAGATTATTATCTGGAAAACCCTGATGGAGCAATTTTAGCAAGACACTTAAGTGGCTGATTAAAAGGGATCGGTTTATATCCAGGAACAACAAATCTCTCTCTGAAAACTGACAAAAACTTTGCTGAATGGTAATCACTGACCTTTCAAGTACCAAAGCCTGGTGAACTTCATAAATGTTAAATTCTGTGCACAGTATAAGAATTGCCTGCAACCAGTGAACTTGGAGGAATGAAAAATGAAATTGGACTGTGAACCAAAGAACTTTCCTGAACTTACACACACATTACATACATGTGCGCTTAGAATTAGAAGGGGGTTAAGTTAGGTTAGTTAAGTTAATAGTGATAAGTTACAGTTTGATTCTATTTTCATGTTTAAAGATAATTAAAAGCATCTTTTGTTAAGATATTCTTGGTGAATATCTATTGCTGCTGGGGTTTGAGGTCCTCTGGGCTCGTAACACCAAGAACACAAAAGGTTGCAGATGGTAGCAAACATAGCCAGACCCATCATGATTCGACTTCCCATCCATTCAAAAAGTCCATGTGAGAAGCTAAATCTATTTTTGACATCCCAAATGAGATGATATCACTTCAAAGTACGTCCATATCAATGTGAACTGGCATTTCAATAGCTTGAACATTGGCATCTCTAATGATGCAGCACTCCTGTACTTCAACTACTAATGGTACAGATAACATCCTAGATGTGGTTTTAACATGAGAAATGGTTAATATGTGGACTCCATCATCCCATTATTTCCTGGCCTGTATTCTTCACCTGCAGAATTATAACTGATTAATACAAAGCATAGGCCATTAACTAGTCTTGTATATTTATCTAGAGAACATGCATGTGTTCCGGATATATTCTTGCACACCTTGACAATGATTGGGCCTGTTGACCCATCCTGAACCCAGAAATGCTGAAACCAATGGTTTAAACTCTTGTTGACATCATCACATTTCACATTAAATAGAGATAGAACACCCACTGTGGCAGTTTAGTTGGAAAGGAGCAAGCAACATTCAGAGAGCAGCTGCAAAGTCCAATGAAAGCAGTACTGTTATTTGCCCCAGTTCAGGAAGCATTTGTCAAAATCAAAGGGATGCTGGACAGATAACAATATCCTGCACAGAGGACACTAGAGAAAGAAAAACACACCAAGATCTGAATTTCCAGTTCCCACTGTGCAATTCCTATATTCCCATAACTAAATGACTTAAAAAATAATAACCAAAAAAAGAAAAATCAATATTTATTCTTCGTCTGATTTATTTGTTGTTTTTTTTTAAAAATGTATTAACGCAACTCACAAGGGATCAATTCTATCACAATCTGCCAACTCAGTTCAAGTTTTTGTTGCTTCCTGTTCAGTTCTGGTTCCTTTGGAATTTCCCATTCATTTGTCCAACATTCATCTCTCCTTCATTAACTTTACAATGTCGGTGTGTGAAATGTTAAAGAGCTCTCTCAGCAACATCTTTCAAAGAACCTCAACCAGTTAAGTTGCTCATCTGTGCGTGCCTTTCACCAGTCCCAACTCCAAGGGGGATAGGTCCAGTTCCATGGGAAATGGTAGTTGTTCTGCCTTTACTTCGACCATGCACTTTATGTGTAATTCAGCCCTTGAGTGTCCACTCAAATAGGATTCATCAGTAATCTACATAACCTCTATTCCTGACCAACTAGGTAGTAAAGGTCATGCACAAGCAAAACCAGAAAATGTACTCTTTGCCAAAAGGAGGCAAAGTCAACTGCAGCACCTCCAGAGCTGCAAGGAATGGCGATGATGATATTCAATAATCTATTTATCACAATGAACAGAGTACAGCAAAATCCCTGTTGTCCAGAATTCAAGCAATCAGCAACCTCAAGCAACTGGGAAAAAACACCAGAATAAATAAATAAATACATTTAAATAAATAAAAAATTAAATAGAAGTTTAAAATTGTGAAAGTAAATGTTTTCTGAAGTAACATTTGGTGAAGATGGGAGCAAACATTCAGCCAGCAGAGTGCTTTGCTCTTAGCAGCTGTATGAATAAAGTTGTGTTCGAATAAAATGGCGTCGCCCAGGATGAAGAGCCAGTCGAAGCCACTCCTCATTGGTTGCTTGTTTAGTAAGAGGCTTGGTAAGAGGATTGTTCTCTGCATAGTCTTTATCTTTATTAATAATGTTTTATCTGTAAACTTAGGAGGGGGGTTAATTATCTACAATGTTATCATTTATCTTTTGGTGGCTCCGTGGAGATGCAGCGAGGGTTAAATGTGATACATTTAAAAGACTGAAAATAAAATAAAATTCATGCAAGTGAAATTTGTCTAGTGTAAGTACAGTCTAGTATTTTTGTCTTTTAAACTGTTTCTTATTAATGCTGGTGTATTAGTTAGGCATTGTAAGAGTGAGTCTCAAGCAACTGGAAAATTTGCATAAGCAGCATCTACCAGTCCCCGAAGGTGCCGGATAGCAGGGATTTTTTACTATTATCATCATTTTTTTATGGCTCAAGTTGCATACCAAGCCTGTATCTACAAGACTATTGTGGGCTCTTTTATGAGATACTCAAAATTTATTGATTGCATTTGTTCAGTAATCGTTAGCACTTCAAAAACAAAATAAATTCCACAGCAAAGGTGCTGTAAAGAACTTAAGACAGTGTATCGGAAGTGGCATGTTTGATTGGGTTGTAGCCGACTTCTACAAAGAAACACACACACTTGCAGTGTAGGAGGTTAAGCTCTGAGATTTATTGAGGCTGGAAAAGCTCTTTTTATACAGTTGGAGTTCCTGCTGTTTGATTGATTGGCTGACATCAGCCGCATGAATAACAATAGCAGACAGGAACATTCTTGCATGTGAATACCCTTCTTCCCCAGCCTATTAGCTGGGCAGTTTGGCCAGTGCCATTTTAGGGCTGCTGGTCTTGTACTGCTCTAGCTTTCAACTGCACCGATTTGCTGTGTTAAGGGATGTATTACAGGGTGTTATGCTGCTGTTTACTACCGCACGTGCTGCGTGATGTGCCGGCTCGATCTCTGCGGTGGCGGACCGCCACAGGGTAACCTATCTAGCTTTACTGCTGGCACTTGAAACAAAATCTCAGCTGGTTCTGAAATTCTCCTCATCATTTGGGCTACAAACTATTTCAATTTGGTGTTGAGGATTGCTAGCAAGGGATCTTAGTAAGAATACTTCAGAGGTTACTTCCATCTTAACTATAAGTGGCAAAGGAGGGGAGGGGGAAAGAAAGAAAGAAAGAAAGAAAGAGGAGGCATTTCTCTCGAAGATAAAGAACTGATACAAATGCACTCAATTTTAAGTCCTCATCATAAGTTACTGGTGGTCTCCACACTTCCTTTTGGTCCTCACGTTCCCTTATGCAAAAGTAAAGACTGCGCTTTTACATTTGCTTTGATGAAAGACAGAGCAGATATTATGTCACTGTGTGAACTACAGATGCAGCTAAGGCAAAGCTTTAACTTCACAGGACCATGGATCCTTGCCAGATTTTTTTTCTCTCCATCAATATGACAAATAGAGCAAAATTTATTTCTTGAAACAAAAATAAGCAAATGCAGGAGGGAATACAAGTTTCTTCATACCAGGATCAAGGAAAACAATTTTTGATCCAGGATACCACTGAAAAGGAAGATATACATCATGCACTGATTACTGCTGCCAGGATTTAACTGCATTGAATTATTTATCGTTGAGATACTGCAAAAACATTAATTTTGTGTGGTATCCAGGCAAGTCAACACATATATACTACAATCAGTAGTGCAAAAATAAAAAATTGAGTCACATAAAAAAAGTGAAGAATATGGTGTTAAAGAGGAAACAGTACATTTTAAATCATGCAGGATATCATCTTCTATGAATGGATGGCCATTCAAGAGTTTGATAACAGCAGGAAAGAGGATATTTTTGACTCCCTCTGTTTGGGCTGGGTTCTTTATTGGAGTCAATGGAGGATTTTGTAATGAAGTCTAGACTAAGATTATGGCGCTTTTTATACTGAACTGCAACTTGGTACTGCTCTAATCTGTGAGTGATTCATTCTTTAAAAATCAATGACTGAGATTTTTTTGTGCTAGCTGTAATTGCCAATCAACTTCCGACTTTAAAACAACAACAAAAATATGAGTGCATCTCTGCATCCACACTCTGGCATGGGAATTATTTAAAAGTGCCTGGTGCTGCTAATGGTTGCTGCACTTTTCCCCATCTGCATGTAGAATTATAATTGGAAGCATTCAGTGGCTTTGTCTGTATCACCTTGTCAGAAATGCCAAGAGTTTCCAAGATTAAGAACAAATCAAACCCAATGGTTCAATTCCTGACTGCAACACTTCACATGGCACTTAGAATTTGATCTCTGCTGAGAGGACTGGAGACTTCAGCAAGTGATTTGTGGCAGTCAGATCAATGCAAGCAGTTACAACTAACATTAAATGATAAATATTGCAATAAAATCTCAGTTAATCATAGAAGGATCCTTAATCTGGACAGACTAAATAATTATAGTCTTGATTCTATGATATAGCAGGATTCGGATTTAAGAATAGAGTTACTGTGGCGGTATGCCATTAGGCAGGCGAACCGACCCCGCTTGTCACGCACGCGGTGGGGCAGACGGCCAAAATGGTGCAGTCGGGGGTTTCCTCCCGACCTCGGCACCGGGCTCAGAAGCCCATGCTTGGGGACCCACGTGATGTCCCGGTGACGTCGGGACCCCCCAGCGCAGTTCTCAGCCAGGTCCGGGCAGCCTGCAATAAATCAGTTTTTGCTCACTGAACTCAACCCGTCTGATTGTGCGATCCTTCAGTTAGAAGTGTAGCCGCCTCTACAATTGATGACCCCGACAGGTTCAAAAGTCTTTGAACCCAACATGAACGACCCTTCGATCAATGCTATAGGCATCGAGCTTTCTGACTTCTGGGTTCAGGAGCCGAGACCTGGTTCAGCCTCCACCAGATTTCATCGGTTTCGACCAAGTTTTACCATGTGGTCGCCGCCCTGGACCAGGCCACCCCCAAACGAGTGCTACACCTCGTTCAGCACCCACCTGCGGAAGATAAGTATGGGACCATCAAGCGGGTGCTCACCGACTCCCTTGGCCTCTCCAGGTGCCAGCGTGCAGCTCGGATGCTGCGCCTCGATGCCTTGGGGGACAGAACTCCAGTCGAGTTGATGGACGAGATGCTCACACTCATGGGCGATCAGACCAACTGCCCACTCTTCGAGCACATCTTCCTCGACCAACTGCCTGAAGACATCTGGCCATTACTGTCCCAGGAGAGCTTCGTCGACCCTAGGAAGGTCGCTCAAAAGACTCAGAAGCTATGGCTCGAATGATTCCTGGAGGGCTCAGCAGTCCAGCAGGTTACAAGTCGCAGGCATGACCACGCCAAGCCTTCCTCTAGCACTGCGGTGGAACACCCGGCCCCTGCAGGGGCCTCAAAGAGCATAGCCAGAAGCAAGTCATCCACTTCAGGCCTCTGCTTCTTCCACCAGCGCTGGGGTCCAAGGCTCGGAAGTGTCATCAGCCCTGCTCGTTCCAGGGAAACGAGCAGGCCGTCCACTGTTAATGGCTGCGGCAGCTGGCCAAGAACTCAGCCTTCTCTACCTGGGGGATTCAGTCAGCGGCCGACACTTCCTCGTCAACACTGGGGCCCAGATCAGCGTCATCCCGGCCATAGCCATCGAGTCCTGGAACCGGCCTTAAGGACCTCCCCTCCGTGCAGCCAATTCAAACGTATGGAGACAAGACCGTCCACTTCCAGATCGGCCAGCGGAAGTTCTCGTGGAGGTTCACCATTTCGTCCCTTCCAACTGCCATCCAAGGTGTCGACTTTCTCCTCGCCCATGGACTCCTGGTCAACATTCGAGGTAGGCGACTGGTAGATGCCCGTATCTTCCAATCCATTCGCCTCAACGCCTCTTGCACAGAGCAGCCGCAGATGGCCACGGTCAGCACGCCAAGAACGAGTTTCAGCGTATTCTGGATGAGTTCCCGTCCCTCCTCAAGCCTCAGTTCTCTGCCAACTCACCATGCCACGGGGTGTTTCATTACATCCCCATCCAAGGCCTGTTGGTCCATGCCAAGGCACGCCGTCTCCTGCCAGATAAGCTCCAGCTAGCGAAGGAAGAGTTCTCACATCTGCAGGAGCTGGGGATCATTCGACGCTCTGATAGTCCTTGGGCCTCACCACTCCAACTGGTCCCGAAAGCCTCCGGTGGCTGGCGCCCCTGCGGAGATTATCGACGGCTTAACAACGTGACAGTATCTGACCGTTACCCCATCCTTCACATCCAGGAATTTATGGCCAACCTGCTTGGCAAGAGGGTATTCTCCAAGGTTGACCTGGTGCGGAGGTATCACCAAATCCCGGTGCACCCCGAGGACATACCCAAAACGGCCATCATCACCCCCTTCGGCTTGTTCGAATTCCTATGCATGCTGTTCGGGCTCAAGAATGCCGCCCAGACCTTCCAGCACCTTATGGACACAGTGGGCAGGGATTTAAATTTCATATTCATTTACCTGGACGACATCCTTGTCACCAGCAGAGACCGGGCACAACACGTCTCACCTGCACACCCTCTTCTCCTGACTGGCCGACTTCGGCCTAACGATCAATCCGGCCAAGTGCCAGTTCGGGAAAGAATCCATGCAGTTCCTGGGCCATACCATCACAGCCGAAAGAGCCATACCTGCCGCTACGAAGGTTGCTGCAATCAGGGAGTTCCCACACCCGGACAACTTCAAGGGGTTACAGTTCGCGGGTATGGTCAATTTCTATAACCGCTTCATTCCAGGCACTGTGCGCATCATGCAGCCGCTCTTCGTCCTCATCATGGCCAAAGACAAGACACTTGCCTGGAATCCAGAGGCCAGCAGGCCATTCAAAGCCACGAAAGATGCCCTCATGAAGGCTACCCTGCTCGCCCACCCACGCACCGACCTGCATATGGCGCTCTCCATCGATGCCTCTGCCACAGCCATCGGCGCCATCCTGGAGCAGCAGGTGAACAGACAGTGGAAACTACTGACATTCTTTAGCTGACGTCTTTGCCCGCCAGAGCGCAAGTATAGCGCTTTCGATCGTGAGTTGCTGGGCATGTACCTAGCAGTGAGTCATTTCCGTTATTTCTTGGAGGGAAGGCCTTTCACCATTTTTACCGACCACAAACCCCTCACTCAGGCGCTCGCTATGGCAAGAGATCCCTGGTCGGCCCGCCAAGAGCGTCACCTCTGCTTCGTGTTGGAGTTCACCACCGACATTCGGCACAAGGCAGGGAAAAACAACGTGGTCATCGACGCACTCTCATGACCGGCCATTTGCGCGCTGACACCCAGCCTCGACTTTGACCAGCTCACCCGGGACCAGAAGCACAGGAATGGGCCATTCTGCCCAATTTACACCCAATTAACCTACACACCCAGTACATTTTGAACGGTGGGAGGAGGAAATAGGTCCAGCAGGTAGGTTCATAATCATGCACTGTCAAATATTTTCTGAGTTATGGACTCTTTTAAATATATATGTTCCTAATGCTGATGATGAGAAGTTTAATCAGGAAACCTTCCTTAATTTGGCAAATGCACATGAGAATGTGTTAATAGGAGGCAATTTCAATTTTTGTCTAGCTCCACTATTAGATAAGTTTACGAGAGAAATATTAAGTAAAGCAGCTAAGACAACTTTGATATTAATGAAAGATTTGAATTTAATAGATATCTGGAGGATGGAACACCCTATAGAAAAAGATTATTGCTTTTATTCAAGCAGGCATGGCTCATATTTTAGAATAGATTTTTTCCTACTTTCAGCACAGTGTACAAAGCAAGAACTTTGTCCCATCATTTATCCCTGTTAATGCAGAGTGAAATGCCTGATAAAGAGAAATTGGTTTATAGATGGAGTTCAAATACTTCGCTTTTGAAAAGGTCAACTTTTGTGATTTTGTAAGAGCACAAATTCAATTATTTTGTGATGTAAATTTGAATTCAGTAAATGATTTGGGATGTATTGAAAGCTGGTGCTGTAAAGGTGTTGTGCTAACTGCTACGACAACTGTGTGCTGCACTCATTTGTAGAATTTGTTAATTAACAGCCTGCAGGAATAATTTTCCACCCTTTTATTAACAATTTATTATTTCTCTGTTGAGAAGATTATTCTACATATTTAAAAAAAACAAAGTAAATTTCTCTTGGATATAATGGGATCTGCATCATGGCTGATAAAGCTACTAATTAATGTGTTTTACTGTTCAAAAGTTCTCATTTTGTCAGCATGTTACGTAAACAGGATAAGAGGAAGCAAATTTGATGGTGCCCAGTATCTTTAATAAATTAAGAACACTATGTTATATTCAATTACACTTGGGTATCTTTTAGAGACTATGAAACCTCACTGCTGTAAACTAATAACCAGATGATCTCACAGAAGAGATTACTGCAGCCTCATTCAACTCCTCTAGTATGCACATACATTTATATACATTCAATAGTAGAAAGGCACAGTTTGTATCCTGCTCTACAAAGATGGACAGAATTTCTAGCTTTAACATCTTACCCAGCTTGTCAGTTATAGTTATCCTGAAGTGAACCAGTAAACAGCTGACTCATTGGTGTAAAATAACCCTAAAGGGGGTTTGCTGGGTTGTTTGTAGATAATTTTAAAAAGGATCATGACTAAAATGACCAAGGGTTCCATTTTCACACAATTTTAGCAATCCAAGTCACATGTTTATGGCCAAGATAAAACTTTATTTGTGTTTCAAAGGCATTTTAGAACATCAAAGCTTTCTACAAAGAGAAAAAAATAATTCTTCTCAACTCTAGTAATAATGCATTGCTGAGGGGTGTAGTTCGCACTTGCCCATCTCCCTTAAGTATCAGATCTAAAGTTAAATCCAATGCCTGTGCCAATTTTCTCACAGGAGTGATTGGGTAGGATTTAGGACCAGACATTGTAGTTGATTTTCCCCTGCCTGCATCACAGATACAAGTTATAAAAGGACCAAGTGTCAAAATAATTGATATCGATTAATTGACTACAAAGGACACTTAAATCTAATCTGCAGTATAATCATTAGGGCATCCAGTAGTCTGATCTCCACCATTTAGAGAAACATTCTTGCTTTATTGTCGGACATAAGAAGTACTAGTGGGAAATATTTGCCTGACATCACAGCTGAACCAGGGTGTTACAACGACACCCACAGATTATTCAATGCTATCCTACCTGTAAAAGACGCTGCGCACTTGTCTCTACAGAAGATGACGAGATGTTTGCAGAATTGTTTGTGGTGTTTATAGGAGGTTGTCCTTCCAGCCAAGAAATCTTCAAGGGGTTACTTATTAAACCAGTTTCATTCTTGAAAGCCAGCTCCTGCTCAAAATGAAGAGTAAACCATTTAGTACTGACAACTTTTGAGCCAATACCTAGTTTTCTCTCAAACTTTAAAAAAGATACCACACTATATTCTTCAATCTCTAATTCTCACTTTATATCACAAATTAACTGAGTTCAGAATGTGCAAGTGAAGCATTGTCAGATCTTCAGTGTTGCATCTCTCTCTTCCCCAGAAAGGGGGTCATCTTACACATAATTAACTATTCAAAATGGCTGTTACTACAAGCCAGATGGATACCTTGCCTGCCAAAATGACACACCTCGTGGTTATTTTGTAATCACTGTAATGAATGTATTCATTCATTTTACAAGAAGACAGCTATATTTAAAATATATTATTGTCCTGTTACATGATAATAACAATGAGGGCATTGGCCTATCTCTCTGCTTACTAAATATGTCATTCAGTGAATATTAACCATGATTTCTTACACAATCAAGTGGGCTGCTGGCACAGTATATATTTATATATGATAAATCTTCTTTGGCTTGGCTTCGCGGACGAAGATTTATGGAGGGGTATGTCCACGTCTGCTGCAGGCTTGTTGGTGACTGACAAGTCTGATGACAGACAAGAGACACTAATTATGTAACACAGCAAAGGGTGCCCAAACAGTAGCCAGAACACAGAAAATGGGCAGTTTAACCTCTTAAGCTCAGAAAATGTTGTCTCACATTTGTTTTTACATCTTGTTCATGCTTTATCCAGTTCAAACTTCTTTTGACCTGCTGAATTATTATTATGCTATTGGGTACATCATGGATCAGAACACCCTGATCTGTTAGTACTAACAGGTTTTGATGCACAAGAATTAATGGAAAAGAAGACAAAAGTTTTTAATGCAAATGGGTCAGCTGAAGCATCTGGTGAGTTTTCATTTACAGAAAATCCCACAAAGGTTACACCTCTTATAGAAACAATAAGCAGGAGAACAACTTTTTTCATCAGTTTCAAATTGGGGGAAAAAAATATAATACTCACAGCAGTCTTGGTTGAGGAGAATTCTACAATAGCACTTCCCTTCTTTTTACTGGATAGGAGCAAGTTCAAAACTTCTCCATACTGCAGAAAGAAATAGCCTTTCATTAGAATCTGACAGCAGGCCAACTACATAGGTTACCCAGAGCATAGAACATCAACCACCCCCCCCCCCCCACCCTCACGCCACTTGTGTGTTTGACAGAATACTCATATAATACTCATCTTTTAACAACAAAATTCCAGATCATTGGAGAAAACTTGAATGGTAACCAGCTAAAGATCTATCACAAGAGCGTCAATAAACAAGAAAGATTTGAACTGATCATTTTAAAAAAAAATTGAAGATTAAAAAGTCAGTTTGAAAAGGTATGGGAGACATTTATAGAATATTATCATAATGGGCAGTTTTAGGTGATTTGGATGCTCTAGTGCTGATCCATCCATCTTCTGGAGGTCGTGACTTGATCCATCTTTGTATTTCTCTTGTAACCTTGATTAGCAATAGTTTTAGGGTTTTTTTTCCTTTTAGATAAATGGATTTATGGGGTTTAATTATGATTATCCTGGATAATATCCCATTTTTCAGATTTTATTAAGGTATAATGCAATTGTTATAATGGTATTTAACTGATTAATACATATAATCATTTTAATAGATAATCTCATTTAATAATAAAGAATGGAATTTAAAATTTGTCATACTGTGCATTTAATTTAATTGATTATTCTGTTAAACTCAATAAAATATTTTAAAAAAAGAATGAAAAAAATATAAAATGTGTATGTTTATATGTTTGATCTCTCCACCTGCATTCCTTAAGTGTTGATATTCAATGGATGGGAGATATGTGAAGAGAAGCAGAAAAGTTTCTTTTATTTAAAAAAAAAGAAACAAATCTTTAGGTGTTAAATCATCTTTCCACGGGACTATAATGAGAATGAATCTGTTTCTTTCACAGAAAACAATACATGTATTCAAGTGTTCTTTGACAGCAGAGAGGGAAATGTAGTAATGGAAGATCATCCCTGGCATGGAATTGTGGTCAAAGATGGGGCAGTTGAGGGGAAGAAAGAGCATAAAAGATGGGTCAGATATTGACCTCTTAAATTACTATCTTCTTTCTCTTTATCTCTTCCTTTATAATTCCTGGCCTAACCTCACAAACTTTCCCTGGTGACACAAATAAATACAGCAAAGCAACTTCACTTACAGAAGTGAATAGTGGTAGGACTTTTATTTGTAAAATGAAGGCTGGTAAATTTAGGTATTTGATAGAATTGCCTGCATTTTTGCTTGTAAGTAACTACTAGTTCATAGCGCACAAGTTACATGTTTGCATCTGACACTCAGGCCCCGCCTCCCTTGCCCTTCACTCAACTTGGTGCTATTTTGCTCCCTCTCACATCTCTTCACCCAGTTCCTCAAGTCAAGTAACATTTCTTGATGTTATATTCTTTCTTTCTTTCTTCTTTGGCTTGGCTTCGCGGACGAAGATTTATGGAGGGGTAAATGTCCACGTCAGCTGCAGGCTCGTTTGTGGTTGACAAGTCCGATGCGGGACAGGCAGACACGGTTGCAGCGGTTGCAGGGGAAAATTTGTTGGTTGGGGTTGGGTGTTGGGTTTTTCCTCCTTTGTCTTTTGTCAGTGAGGTGGGCTCTGCGGTCTTCTTCAAAGGAGGTTGCTGCCCGCCGAACTGTGAGGCGCCAAGATGCACAGTTGGAGGCGATATCAGCCCACTGGCGGTGGTCAATGTAGCAGGCACCAAGAGATTTGATGTTATATTAGGGTAATTATAAATCTATAAGACTCTGGATATCAAAGCTGTGATTGGGCCCTCTATTCTCAGTAACTGCCTTCTATAATTTTATTCAGGTGTTCTTGCTTAAAATAGAGGAAGGAAAGAATCAGCTTTGATAGGGAGCTGGCAAACAAAAATTATTCTAATTATTGCTGGAATACATCAGCAATTTTCCGCTTATCTATTTCACAACCCGCTGTCAGTCAACAGAAATCATCTATAAACTCATTGCAGAATGGTCATTTAAGGGGATCAACAACCTAGAAATTATGAATTCAAATCTTGGCAGGGCGGGTTGAAAAATTCAATTTAATTAATCGTCCATGAGTTAAATTTTGGGGAAAAATAACAATCAAGATGGCATAGTATTCCTAAAAATATTCAGCCTCCTTTGATATGCTGCAAAAAAAAATTAAAAACTGGTTAAATTTATAGCAGAGAATTACTTTGTAAGACAGGCTGACAGGGCTGAATAAAGAATTATGTTGCAAGTGTTGGAGATGGACGGACTGGGTTTGTCAATTTGTTTCTCTGCTATAAATGTTACATAATTGCAAGATGAGTAGCATGGATTCAAAATAGTTTCATTTCCCAAAAAATCAGTTTTACAGCAAAGCCCAATTTGTCAGTGCCAATCAAAATGACTACCCAAGTATTTGCCAGCATTTGGCCCATATTCCTCTAGCACTTTTCTATCCACTTACCTGTCCAAATGTCTTTTAAATGTTATAACTGTACCCACCTCTACAACTTCTTCTTAGCATTTCCCATCACAACGGACAAACTTGAATAGATACTCAGTGGCTGTGATGGACGAAAAGTACAGAAACGGCTATTCAACCCATGGCCTCACTGCAGAAAAACTCACCTTTTGAAAAATTGATAGGAGAAATTCATGAGAGTAACCACCATTTGATTCGTCATCCTTGTTGCACTTCCATTTCAGCTGAAAGAGAAAGGAGAAAGAGGTGAGGAGAAATCAACTCTTCAATGTTGGGTAGGACTTGCAGAGTTCAGTCTCCAAATCATTTATTAACAGAAGCAGGCCAAATCCAAACCTTCATCACACAGGTAGATGTGTATGAAATGTCCTAGCATGTTAAGCCTTGCCCTACTCCATTATAATCAAACCTTTGCTTCTATCTCCACTTAGTGAGATCAACAGCACAACTTAATAATTTAGTTGCACTAACTGATAAGAAGGGTTGTTGGTGTGGCAGTTGCTTTGGACCAAGTGGAACACAACAATGATCCTCAGTACATTGGAGGAGAAAGAACAAAAATATTAGTGATATTTCTTATCTCTATTCAGTGGCATTTCTTGATAACCAAAACCATGACATATTGGGCTGCAGATGATTGCAATGAACTGTCCAGTAGACAGCCCATCTTTCCTGAGGAAATAAATATGTCGTTTCTAGGTCCAATGATGCCAATAGCACATTATGTTGACAAGAATTTGCACTGTTCAGCAAAGAATCAAAAAAGAATGCTGAAATTAAAAAAAAATCAGGAAAAATAACAAAAACATTTGGTCAGAAAGCAAAAGGAAAATATGGCTTAAGTAAATTTGGTAGTTTCTAATGCATTGCACCCCTTTTTTTCCTAAAGCTTTCATAATTATCAATAACACTGAACCATATAAGGAACTCTATTCCATGAGACACAAGCAAAAGCTAACATGAATTTCACTTACTTTCAGTTTAGGGGTCGATTTGTTTTTGGAATCCCTTTGGACATTAGAACCTAGAAAAAAAGGACAGTTTAAAATCCAAAATAGACATTAATAAGTAGCTTGCAAGTGCTCCTTAATTTTTTTAATGCCTGAGAAAATTAATTATAAATAACTACTGGAAACAATTTTAATACATGTCAAGAGATTTTAAATTTTTATAGTTATTATACACACATACAATTAAAAATTAACAAAATATACAGTACATTCAGCTCACAACATTGTGCCAACCTATGAAAACCAATTTTACAACCATCTAATTCTTCCCTACCTCAAACCACAGCCCTTTATTTTTCTTAATCCATGTGCCCACATAAGAGTCTTTTAAATATTCCTTTTCTTCCAGCCTCCACCACCACCACCCCTGGCAATGCATTCCAGACAGCCACCACTCTGTGTAATAAAAAAATTACCTCTGGCATCTCCCCTAAACTTTCCTCCATTCACTTATGTCCTCTGGTATTTGCTATTGTTCCCCTGGGTCGACTGCTACTTTCCCCTCACCTTGCTCCTTTGTTCTTTCCTGAAACTCCATTCACATTCCTCCTCTTGGCTCTTTCCCTGAATATTCCAAGCTCTCCTCTCCACACACACACACACCCCTCTCTCCCACAACATGAATCCTGGTTCTCTTTGAACATGGTTCACCTTGTTCCTCCAGGTTTTTCAACAAACCCCTCATTCTGTTGCCTCTATTAAGCCTTCTCATGTCCACTTAATTTTTGCTATTCCTCCTCACCATTACTACACCCTCTAGACAATATGACAACTTGTTGTTAGGCATGTAGACAGGTATTCTCTTGCCTCGTTTTAACTTCTTTTTCTGACGTTCTGTTTTCTAATCTAGTTTCTCCCTGACTTGCTCATGAAGTTCCCAAAATTGGGCAACATTCTAATATTTGGACTCCTTACAAAACTCATTTCCCCACAAAAGTAATGACTACAATAACAAAAAAAGCTCTTATCAACCTGTCACTGTAATTTCAAAAATGGTTAATAATATCTAAGTAAAGGTTACCTTCAATTATGATTTTCCTCCCAAAATGTAACCGGATTAAATTTCAAGTGCCATCTATTTGCTCATCCCAGGAGACTCCAGTGAATCAAGCATACCGCTGAACACTTTACCTCGCAACCTCTGCTCTCTTTCCAGAATTATCTGTTCTTTGATAAGCCTCTGCTGTTCCTGTAAATTTCTGGAGCCCTCTTCTCTGAGCTTAGCAATCTGCAGGAAGACAAGAACCTTATGTTGACATTTGTGGAATTAATATTGTGAATGACAAAGAACAAGAATGAGACAAAATTAAGGCTAGTATGATAATCCAATAAAAACAAATACAAGACTGAAATTCCTGTTTATATTAAACTATGAAATTTAATTGTTGGCACTTTCGTATTTCCACATCTCTCCTGAAGGCATCAATTTTCTGAGGTACACTTCTTGATAAAACGGATCGAAGTGCTGTTCCTTGTACAAAAATGTCACCAGACATTTCAAACAAAGGAATGTAATGAGGCCTAATCACCACTGATACTCTATGGTGGGCTGGTGGAGACCCCATAGTAGCAGAAACAGCAGCTACTTCTAATTTTTCTGAGATCACACATGGATCATTCAATTAGTCCTCTTGTGTATGAATGGAGGGCTTTGGCAATAAAGGATGGGGCACTAAATCTCCTTATCCATCACTCCACAAAATTAAATTAAAATCCACCTGAAATTTCTCTTCATGGTGTCTGGCCATCTAACATGCCCTGGCAAGGGTGAACTTGCAAACCTTTGCATTGAAACACTTCCTCAAATTGGGATCAGTAGCAATTGTACACCATGCAAAAATCCAACTGTGTTTGACCCTAAGGGTGATAAAGCAGTCCTCGGCTTCAATAGAAGACCAAAAAGGTAGATGTTGTCCTGGAGTCAAATCAGAATAAGCAAATCACAAATAAAATACTGAAGCTGATAGAAATCTGAAAACAAAACCACAATTTAAAAAAAAGAGTAAAATGGTGATCCCATACCTCTGTCCACATCAATGGCATAGAAGTGGAAAGATTAGACAGCTTCATGCCTGTAGGAGCAAACACTTCCAGTCTCCTCACCTGGACCACTCACCTGGACCACTCACAAAAGTAATGATGTGGAGATGGAAGGAATGCGACTGCCAGAAATGTTGTAGCTGTGATCAAATAACATATAAAAATGTCTCGGAACAGGGTTGGCATACCAGACAAATATTATTTATGTGAACCTCATTGGATAAACATGATAAATCTGGTGTGACTGAAAACCTGCTTGTGTGAAAGCAAAGTAAGGACAGTCCCGTAGACCATCACATCAATCACATTTAGCTGTTTAAATAGGAATGAGTGATCAAAGATGTTGAAGACTGCACAGGATGCAGAGGTAACAAGATGGTATTCTACAAAATGGCACAATTGAAGAAAATGTCAAGGATGAAAGTTATTGATCAGCATGGAACTTTCTAATCTCATCAGTAGGAAATGCTCATCAAGATCAAAGTATATCTTGGAACAGTTGAGATAAATAAAGGACATCTACAAAAATTCTCCCAGAATCTAATTTTTCAAGGATTAAACCTCCTTACATGATTTTGTACATGGAGATTTCATGCAAGACCCTCCTGGCACATCAGACTTCTTTTCCCCACCCAACTCCCACATTTCTATTTCTTCAGCAGCAGCTAAACTTTGTGATTATATATTTTTGGCTTCACCATTTTTGACCTTGTTACTTTAAGGGATAAAGACCTGGAGTTAATTATTTAGTTTCAAAATATGAACTGAGGAATGTTGACTCCCAGGGTGGGAATAGCAAACACAAGAAGACATCTGTACAAAGTGAAGGGAGGAAAGTTTAGGGAAGACATCAGGGGTAAGTTGTGTTTTTTATATAAACATAGAGAGTTGGGAGTGCCTGGAATGCCTTGCTCGGGGTAGTGGTGGAGGCTGAAACATTAGGGGATTTAAGAAACTCTTAGACAGGCACATGGACAAAAGAAAAATAGAGGTTTACGAGGTAGGAGGTGTTTCGCTTTTAAGGAATATATAGGTTGGGACAACATCATGGGCCAAAAGGCCTGTACTGTGCTGCCATTTCTAAAGGGTAGTGCCAGCTGTCAGCCTCATGGACAGACTGGAATTTAATAACTGACATCCACTTTGTCTACTACCTCACTCTACTGCTGATCTCCCTTCTGAATGTCAGAAATATTTAAAAAATATAATAAAACCTACAAAAGAATTCAGCTCCAAAAATTTAACACTCCGTCCCTCCATGCCCAAGCCTCCCTTCTGTCAAAGCTTTACAGGGTGTTCTGACATGTTGTCACAGGATGCATGAAGACTGAGAGAATGATTAGGAAAGCCAATCATATTTGGTCTTGGCCATTGCACTACGGCATCAGATGCTAATACTCACTGCTGTTCCAGAGGCCAGGAAAATTTCTTTCTCTTTCCATCTGGGAAGTGAAACATTCTCTGTTTCACTTGAAGCACAAATAGTTTTATGTTAACGTAGCATATTTGTTATAATTGCAGCATCATCCTTTTTTTTTTTAAGTTCTATTTTCTATTACACAGCTGGATTATTTTCTGGTTGTTAATTAAAAAAAAAGTTTAGACACAGCACAGTAACAGGCCATTTCGGCCCATGAGCCCATGCCGCCCAATTACACCCAATGAACCTACAAACTCTGGTCCATTTTGAAAGGTGGGAGGAAACCAGAGCGCCCGGGAAAAAAAACTCAGACACAGGGAGAATGTACCAACACCTTACAGACAATGTGGGTTTCAAATCCCAGTCCTGATCGCTGGTGCAATAATGGCGTTGCACTAATCACTTGACCACGCCAACCACGCTGCCCTCTATTCACATATCGCAATTTCTTAAATCCTCAGCAGCTGCTGTGGCAGAAAAATTAATATTTGATCTCTAGAGACTCAGGGAAACCATAGGTAGTTCTCTTGCCATTATTCAAGGTGATGGGCTTGATTATACAATCCAGATTGGCATATTATAAGCTTCAAGGAAACCTGACATAATTCTGTAAATGGAAACTCTTTTCAGATGGATGCAAAGAATCCAATGTCAGAATGTGGGTTCACAGTATGCTGGCTTAAATTTACCACTCAACCCTTGCCATCGTTAGATCATAAACATCTAACAACAGGCTTCAAAAACACTTCACCTTTGAAATAGTGTGGCAAATGCTTCCTATGTAAATGGACCATACAAGGGCGATTTTCGGATTATGACTTGTGGGCTCTTCTTGAACTGTTTCACAATCCTTATCAATGTTTTAGTTGATGGAATCAAGTGTCAAATCCAAGTACATGATAATACAAAACTGGGTGGCAATGCTGGGCATGAGGAGGATTTGGTCAAGCTTCTGGGGGACAGAGAAAGACTGCGAATGGGCAAGAATGCAGCAGAAGGAAAAAGCTATGAAAAAATGTGATACAAATGGTACAAATTAAGAGGGACCAACAAAAGTCAACATGAAGACTGAGAGAATGATTAGGAAAGCCAATCATATTTGGTCTTGGTCTTTATTGCAAAAAAAATTAATTACTAGAGACACCTTGCTCCAATTATACATCAGCCTGGTGAGAATGGATTATAGTGAACAGATCTGGTCTCTCTACCAATGCAATAGAGGGAGTGCAGCAAAAGTTCACCCAATTAATTCCTGAACTGGCAGTTTTGTTAGAGGCGGAGTATCTCACACAAGGGGAATCTTCTCCAAGGATAAAACAGGAGACAGCCATTTGGCCCATATTTGAAGGAATTATCCTATTACTTTCAATCTCCTCCTTTTCCCCTGGAAAATTTCCTCCAAGTATTTATTAAATTTCCTCTGGAAAGTTATGGTTGAATCTGCTTCCATCAGAATTTGAGATTATGCATTCCAGATCATAAATTGTTGCGTAGAAATAAATTCTTGTGAGATTTTTATGCTCTCTTACCAGTTTCCCTTAAACCTATTAACACCATTCTCAGTGGAAATGGAGAGTTTCTCCTTTATTCAAATCATTAATTCAACAGGTCAATCAAATGCCCTCTGACTCAGCTCTGAGACGAGTGATCCCAATTTCTCTACCAAAATTCACCATTCTGATACCATTGCAGTCAACGTCCTCAGCAGTCACATGCCTCTAAATAATGGGCTGCACAGTTAGTGTAACACTATTACAATGTCAGTGACCCAGGTTTGAATTCAGCGCCGTCTGTACGTTCTCCCCATGTCCTGCGTGGGCTTTCTCCAGATGATCCGCTTTCCTCCCACCCTCCAAAAATGTGGGTGCAATTGGGCAGCACCAGGTTCATGGGCCGGAGGGGCCTTCTACCATGCTGCATCTTTAAAATGTTTAAAAAAAAAGATTCCACAAGTGTGCTGCTCAGAACTGGTGAATATATTAACTGGAGAATGGTTGATTAAAATTTTGCCATAATTTACTTTTTTATTTGAATGGTTTTCTCTTTTATGAAGTCAAAGATCCTGGATACCTTTCTCAGATTGTGTACTTTTAGACTCTATTCCTGCAAAATTTCATTTAGACTGCCTCAACTTATTCTTCCTAACAAGATGAAACACTTCACACATTTTATGCTATGTTTCAGCTGCCCATTACACCAGCCTGTCTGTGTCCCAAAATCTGCTGCTATCCTCATAACTGTGAAACTTCAGTGTTCTTTTTTCAGTAAATTGTGATTATGTCCTTAATTTTACCCGGAATATGCCACTCATTTAAAAAAAGCATGACCAAGGAAAATATAACAATGCAAAACACTATTTTAGCAGAACAACAAAATCAAAGGCTTTTCCCTTTAATTTGAATGATCTAATTTATAAAATCTATATTTTTGAATGGTTCAATTAATAAATTTTGAAACATCAAGCTTTGGATACGCAGTGAACTGAGAAATCAAAAATGTCATTGTGTTTGGATATCTGAGGGAGTGTGAAAATCTGATTTGGTACTTTGTTTGAAAGCTTCATGCTTTTTATCCCCACTTGTTCAGATGCAGAGGCAGGGACACCTGTCGCAATGCAGCAGTTGGTGGTGGATAGGGAAATGGCGGAAAGGATAAATGATGCTACTACAACAAGATAGCCAAGATTCTAAGGAACCATAATGACAGGATTTGATCTGCAGGCAGAATGTTGTACAACATTCAAGTTTAAAAATAAGCAAAAGGTTTTTAAAAGTTCCTGGAAAATATGTTAGAACTATTAACTGATTAATTTGCAAACACAAGGGCAATGCCAACATGAGGTGCAATTGTTAATGCCTTTTTACAAATCCATACAAGCAACATCAACTTTCACTATTATTTTATATTGGATTACACAATTAGTTTATAGCTTTATTATTTTATATTTAATTTCATATAACACAGCAAAGTTGGTGGCACAATTTTCCTCAGCAACACTGGCTTCTCTTTAAAATTCACACTTTGGCAAATGTTAAGTAACTTTGTATCAGATTGGTGCCTTTAAATTTTATCCAGCACTCCTCATATGCTAATTGGCCTACAGTTGAATTTATCTTCCTTCCCTTTATGAACAAGCTTGCAACATTTTTTCCACTGTTGCCACATCCAAGAAGAACTGGAAGTTTCTGTCCAGGGTCTCTAATTTCCACTTTCCTCATCAACTTTGGAAGCATTCTTCAGGACCTTGGGCCTTTTCTACTTTAAAATATTTAAGTATCTTTGATCGCTTCCTCTTTGGTTTTGATACTGATAGCAACTTTTCCTTCAGTTAAAACAGCTCATAAAAAACCTAAGCCATACCTTCTACCTCCAGCAGATGAAGCCCTTTTTTTTAAAAAAAAATCTCTAATCCACCAACTATTCCTTTATTATCTACATATTCTCAAAGGTTTCAGACCTTTGAAGTTGCCTGCTCATGTCTCCTTTTGCATTAGTTAATAGTTATCAGGCTTTTCACTATCTTAAGATGGCCTGAAACACAAAACAGCCGATAATTGTGAAATTTTAAATTGTTGTATTGTAGAAAATGTTCAAGCTAATTTGCAAATAGCATGCTTCCCCATTAACCATGTGATAATGATTACAACATCCATCTTTATTGTGATGGAAGAAAAATTCTACAGTTGGTGGAAACCGGATATACTCAGTGGGAATGATAGTATTTGACAAGGGAGAAAAAGTTAAATTTTCAGATCTATCAACAGGAGCATCTGCTCTTCTTTGAGGCAGCACAAAAATATCTTCTATTATCCACTTGAGAGTGAAGATCTTGCTTGACCTTTGCACATCATCCAACAGTGCAGTACTTCTTCAGTACCAGGCAAGAGTTACTTTGACTATTGCACTCAGATCTTTAAAGCTAGACAAAGATGTGGTCATCTGCCTCACTGGTGACAAATGCTATTAAATGAGCAATGGCAGATACCTCTAAATTGGCCTTTGCATTAGTTTTCATTGCAGAAAATTGAGAATGAACATCTATTGAATTAAAATCTAAAACTTATTAATAAAAAAAGGAATTTTAATCTCTACATTACTAGCCCCAGGGAGGTCTGCCAATCTTTGATTCCGGTCAATCTGGACTAATTCCCTTTGCAACTTGCATAAATTAGCTCTCATTTTGTTTTGCATTTGATTTTTCAAAAATTTTTCTCCTTTGCCCAGTCACTATTAGGATAATTGAAGTTCACCACTATCACAACTCACTTCCCTTATTCTTCCTGATGTTTTAAAGAGGAAGGGAACTGTACAGTTGAACTGCAACTGCAAGTTAACTTATCCCGAAATCTCTTGGTTAATCAGTGTAATATGTTTAGATTATATACGATAAAAATCATTGACGTCTTGCATGAATGGCTCAATATCGGCCAGGGGTCTATAAAGGAGGTGTACAACCTAGTGCTAGTACTGGTTCAGCAGAAAATAGAATCTTCAGAGTATCAACGCCTTCATTGGGCCTAAACGAAAGAGGTCTTTCCTTTCTAAGATACATTCATTCTTCTTTTTCCACTGCCTGTTAACTTTGTGGAAACTTTTGAGGTTGATTGCTAATGGATGATATTTAGTGTCAGTCTCTTCAGTTCTTATCTCAAATATGGCAGCTCCATATTTTATTTATATGATGTCACTGTGCTTGTTGTCATTGGCTGAAATAAAGTTGTTGATTGGAATAAATAACAGGAATATATACATGGATATTTGGCACAGAAACAGACCACTCAAACTTATGGATTGAAACCCATCATCAATGATCACTATTTCTTTTGCTGTCATAAGCCTGACCGGCCTCGTCTTAAAGATATCTCCTTCAGTAGCAGTGAGTTCCATATTCTCATTAAAATGGGAAAGCCCACTTTATCTGAATTCCCTCTTGTATTTCTTGATGCCTGTCTTATATTGATGACCTCCACCTATTGGGAATATTCTCACTGATTATCACTGACTAAATGCTGGAAGGTTGTTACTTGGACTTAAGCTCGTTTATTTATCATTCGATTGTACAAGTACAACCCGTCAAAACAGCATTCTCCATTTCTCAGGGCAAAACATTCAAACACACAACCAACATACAGACAAGGAATACATATGCAGAAAAAATATACATATATGTTAGTGTGAGCTGTTCCTTTAGTTGTTCATCATTCTCACTGCCCTCGAGAAGAAGCTGTTTCTCAGCCTGGTGGTGATGGCTCTGATACTTCTCTATCTCTTTCTGGGGGGGGGGGGGGGGAGGTGGTGGGGGAAGGTAAACCACAGTGTACCATACCGTGATACAGCTGGCCAGAACACTTTCAATAGATCTGTAGAAACATGACAGGATGGTGCCCAGTAGCCTTGCCTGCCTCAGTCTTCTCAGGAAGTGGAATCGATGTTGCACCTTATCGTTAAGTGAGATGTTGGGTATCCAGGATAGGTCACTTCTTAAGTTAAGAGGACTCCAAAGAACTTGGTGCTCTCTACTTCTTTCACTACAGGGCTATTAATGTGTAATGGAGGGTGGTTGTCCCTGGTCCTTCGTCGTCTTATCTACAATGAGCTTCAGGTTGTTATTCTCTCACCATTTCATGTGATTTTTTTCTTCTTCTCAAGGCTGACGAGGCCAACTACTGTTGTGTCATCTGCAAACAATGTCACTGTTGAGGTTGGATCAGACATTGCAGTCATGGATCAATAGTGTGTACAGGAGTGGGCTGAGCCACACAGCCTTGAGATGTGCTAGTGCTCAGTGTGATGATGCTCGACATTCTGCTACTGACCTGGACAGACTGTGGTCTTTCCATTAGGAAGTCCAGAAGCCAGTTATAGAGAGGGGTTGAGTCCCAGCAAGGATAGCTTCTCTACCAGTCTCTGTGGAGTAATCGTATTAAACGCCAAGCTGGAGTCGATGAACAACGGGTGGGTCAGAACAGAGTGGAGTATAGCATCATCAGTGAAATGCTTTCTTCTATCGGCAAATTGAAATGAGTCCACTGTCTCTTGGGATGTGCTTTGATGCATTCCAGTGCCAGATGCTTGAAGCATTTCAAAATAGTGGAGGTCAGTGCCTCAGGGCAGTAGTCATTGTGACCTGCTACTGTCACCCTCTTTGTATCGGGATGATGGTGGCGGTTTTGAATCCCGTAGGGACGATGACTGTTGCAGTGAGGTGCTGAAGATGTCAAATAATAATGTTAGTACTATAAGAATGTATTTTCCTTCCCGTAACTCATTTAAACAGGCAGTCATGGCACTTGTGATATTATCCAATTTATTGCTGATTTTAGGAAGGGAAGGCCGAAGAACCATGCACCTGTCTGCATTGATGGCACAGTTAGCGCAACACAATTGCAGAACTAGCGACCAGAGTTCGAATCTGGCGCTGTCTTTAAGGAGTTTGTATGTTCTCCCTGTGACTGCTTGAGTTTCCTCTGACCATCCAAAAACGTTCAGGGTTTGACTGTCTAAATGGTGTATTTTGGCGGCACAGGCTCATGGGCCAGAAGGGCCTGTTACCATGCTACATCTCAAAAATTTAAAAATAAATATTAAAAATTTATTTTATAGGGTTAGTACCTTCAAATTCCTGGGAGTCCATATAATTGAATATCTTTTCTAGAGCTAGCACACTGAGGAAACTGAAAAAGGGACACCAACGCCTCTACTTTCTAGAAGTTCTGAGGACATTTGACATGACATCAGGTACTCTATCAAATTTCCACAGGGGCACTGTGGAAAGTATATTGACTGGTTGATTCACAGCCTGGCTTGGAAATTCGAGTGCCCATGAATGCAAAAGACTGCAGAAAGTGGCAAAGATCATCAGGTCCATCACAGACTCAGACCTCTCATCCATTAAAAACATCCATTTGAAGCATTGTCTCAAGAAGGCAGTCAACATCATAAAGAACCCCCATCCTCTTCCCTCTGCTACATTTGGAAAGAAGGTACAGAAGCTTGAAGATAAGCACTTTTAGCTTAAAGGATAGTTTCTTACCAACAACTGCAAACAATCAATCTGCAGATGCTGTGATCCAGTGCACAATTGTGGTCCAGTACACAATAGTGCTGGAGAAACTCAGCAGGTCATGCAGCATTCATAGAAAGCAAAAAGCACTCAACATTTTGGATTGGACCCCTCCTGAAACCTTGACTGCTTTTTGCTTTCTATGGATATTGCATGAC